>NC_072796.1:83273924-83596616 GCF_028583425.1 Eublepharis macularius | reverse complement strand
GATTTGGGCAAATCCCTCTATGAAATCTCTGTAGACGTTGGCAAATCCCAGGAAGGATTGCAATTGTTTACGAGTGGAGGGAATTTGCCAGTCCTGTACTGCTTTGACTTTGGCAGGATCCATTTTTAGCCCTTGCCCAGATATGCGATAGCCTAAGTAATCCAGTTCCTTTTTATGGAATTCATATTTGGAGAGTTTAATAGGGAGTTTGTGGCACATTAAAGTGGTTAATACTTCCCGTATCAGTTTTATGTGTTCCTCTTTTGTTTTTGAATAAATTAACACGTCATCTAGGTAAACAACCACTCCCTTGTATAAGTATTTATGTAGTACTTCATTGAGCATGGACATATACACTGATGGAGCTCCAGATAAGCCAAAAGGCATAACAAGGTATTCATGTTGACCTAATGGCATATTGAACGCGGTTTTCCATTCATCTCCTTCCCTGATTCTGACATGGAAGTAGGCATCTTTTAAATCCAATTTGGAAAAGGTCTTACCTTGAGCCACAACGTTGAGTAGATCTCAGATGAGTGTGATGGGGTAGGCATTGGTTGTTGACACTGCATTGATTCCCCTAAATCTGTGCATAATCTCAAGCCGCCATCCTTTTTTTTGATGAAAAGTACTGGAGCTGCATGAGGACTGTTAGCAGGGCGTATGAATCCTCTTTCCAAATTTTTATCGATGAACTTTCGTAGTTCTTCTCTTTCCAAGGGGCTCATGGAATATAATTTGCCCTTGGGTAGACTTTCCCCTGGAATTATTTCGATGGCGCAATCTGTGGTATGATGGGGGGGAAGACTATCAGCTTCCTCTTCACTGAAAGCTTGTTTCAGGCTTCTATATTCTTTAGGAATCCGATTGAGTTCTTCTTGAGTTAGAAGAGCTACATCCAACTGGGGTGGTTCGGCTCTCCCCCATTCTGTCAGTCAGCAATGATGATTACAATAGTCTTTGTTGAACATAACTATTCCCTTAGCCCAGTTGATGTAAGGGTTATGATCCCATAACCAATGGCTACCTAGAATAAAGGGGTATTTTGCTGCTCGGCTGACCATGAAGCATCTATTCTCCCAATGCTTTCCCATACCTGTGGGTACCGGTTCGGTTTCCAAAGTCACTGGGTTCATGTTGGAGCCATCCATTTGCTCAAAGATGATAGGATTTTTTAATTCTTTGGTTTCCAATCCCAAGCCGTTTACTAAGGCTGGGGCTATAATGTCCCTGGAACATCCAGAATCAATCAAGGCTTCTACACAAATATGAGTTCCTCTTTTCGGATTTAGTAGTACCACAGGAAGAAACAATACAGACCCTTTTTCTCTCACCTCCTTTTGGGTGATTCTTTTCTCGATCTGCCGTTCAGGTCCCTTTATAACAGATCCATCTCATTTCCCGATCGGGGGCTGGGAGCTTCTTCTTCGCTCTCTGCGGGTTGTACGTCCAGCTCCATTAAAACTTCTTCCGCTTCTAAGCTTTTTTCTGGTTGGCTGCGTTTCGGTATTCCTCGTCCCCAGCTGGCCCTTGGGGCTGGGATGGGACGAGCAGGAGTAGGGGCAGCGGTCGCCGGTATGCGTGATGGGCATTGAGCCGCAAAGTGTCCGCTCCTGCCGCATTGGAGGCATAGTCCTTGCTGCCAATAATTGTCTCTAGCTCCGTGACTTAGGGGGCCTGCTTGCCCCCCTTTGGGTATTACAGGCGTTCTTCTCACTCCTAAGGCTTGTTGCTGTTCCACTAATTTTACTTGTTGTATGCAGTTTTCGACTTCGCATGCTAGTTGTATCCAACCCAACAGCGTTGGTGGGTCATCTTGCATTAGGACTCGATCTAGCAGCCTGGGGTTCATGCCTCCTTTGAACATTACAATCTTGGTCCCTTATTTGCAATGGGGACATTTGGCCACTAGTTGCCGAAATTTGGCCGCATAGTCTCTGATTGGTTGCGTACCTTGCCGTAAAGTTTGTAGTTCTGTGCGGGAACAATCTTCTTCGAGTGGATCCTCATATTGGGCTCGCAATGCTGACACAAAACTTTGTAGTGTGTCTAATTCAGGAATGCCAGAATCATATAAAGTCACATACCATTCGGCTGCCTTGCCTTCCAGTCTAGACACCAGGTGATCGATTCTACTTTCCTCATCCGGAAAAAGGTGGCCCCAACAGTTAAAGAACTGGAGCGCTTGTACTACGAGGAATCCCAACTTTTGCGTATCACCATCAAATGTAGCTTCTAGTTTAATCCATCCACACGGTAGCTCAGGCTCCCTTCGTCTATCCAGCTGCATCGGCCACTGTGCTGGCAGGGGTCTGGGTGGTACCAGCCCCTGCATTAGTCCTCTCAGCCAGTCTTGCAGGCCTCGGGGAAGTGGTATGTGCCCTACAATCCCTTGTGGCCGGGGTCTGGGTGTGCTTCCGGGTGGTGGGGCTCGTGGTACTTGCCCCGGAGGCACCGGCGGGAGAGTTCCTGGACGTGGCTGAGGTGCCTGTGGGAATTGCACAGGAGGAGGAGGCCTCGGCGGTGTTGGTTGCTGAGGTACCACCTGTCTAGGAGGTACTTGAGGAGGAGGTGGTGGAGGCACCTGTCTGGGAGGAGGAGGCTGCCGCAATACTGGCTGTGGAAGAGGTAATGGTTGTGGTATGGTCTGAAGAGGAGGCGGTGGTGGTGGGACCTGCCGCGGGGCCGTTTGAACTGGTGTCAGTTGAACTGGGAGCTGTAGCGGTTGCAGAGGGGTTGGTATTATTTGCAGGACCAATGGTGGTGGAGCGGGCGCCACTGGCATAGTTTGAATCGGTGGCGGCGGTGGTTGAACCAGTGATGGTCCTGCACCCGACCCCGGAGTGGATTGGGTATCCACCGATATTGGTCCCCTCCTCGGTACTTGTCCCTGCGCCACGGGTGGCACAAGCGGGGCTATTGTTTGTCCAGCCACCGCTCTCGCCTCCCTCTGCTCTCTCACCAACACGCCAATGAAGTACATGGCTTGGGCTAGGTCCTCTTCCATCGCTCCCATTCTGTCTTCCATCCAGTGGTAATGTTCTTGAATTTCGTGGTTCGCTTCCCCTTGTTCACTGAATTCAGAGGGTTCCCATGATCTCAGAGGAACATAGTCTGTGGGCCAAGGCCTTATCGGTCCTTCTGCACCCCCGACCGACCCCCAATCATGGGCAGTGCCATAAGGCTGTATCGGACCTTCTTCTCAGCCGCCTTGCAACAGTTGCTCATCCTCCATAGTCATGCTGGCCAGAATCCCTTTTGTTAAACCAGTAACGGCCGAAATTCCGGTATCCACTACCTGGGCTCGATATTCCAGTTGATGTGTGTGTCCCCACTCCCACGCTCTGGCCGAGTTCATGTCCGTATAATCCCAGCTCATGAGCTCATATGAGGTAGTTTCCCAATCCTGGATATCCTCGGTCCCACCTCGGGGATCCCACTCTTCCAGGCGGCCCGTGTCTACATCCCACTTATACCAGGGTTGGGTGCTGGCCCACGTATCATATGGAGTGCGGCTGCCCTCCTTAGATCCCACACGACGCTGGGGCCCTCCTGCTCCATCGACCCGATGGTGCATCTCACATCGATCATCGACCAGGAAAACATGGTGCCTGCTCACCTCTCCCTCGCCTCTCAAGGCGGGAAGCCCCACTGCCGCAGTGTCAGCAGCGAAATTAAATGGTTTTCCCCTGTAGCCTCGTGCACCTTTGGTCGTGTGCCAGCTATGGCCGGGTCGGCCTGTTCCACCCCTCTACCGGGCACAAGTTCCAACCGGCCATCGGGAACAGGTGCCGCTCCTCCGATAGGAACAGTGAAGGCTACATCGGTAGGTACAACTCCTGGATCAGGGACCATCTCTGATCTATTGTCCGGTACCTACGGTGTCGAATCAGGAAGTTCCCCATCCTCCGTGCCAGGGTCAGTTAGATCAATCAAGGCGTCCTTGGCATCCATCCTCCCTGGGTGAGGTGTTGAAGACTTCAAAGTTGATTCCTAACAAAATGTCAGACAATGGCATTCCAGACACGAGAGTCTGTCTTACTCCCTTCTGCAAGAAGACAAGGTCTTTTGATTTCAAAAGGTTTTATTTTGAAAGACAGCATTCAGGCCCAGGCGTCCATATTCCAGGATTTGAGATCCTGGCTGAACAAGGCATTGTTAGGAATGAAACACAGAACGAAAGTTGTTACATTTCACACTCTCAGAGCCCAGCCTCCCCCCAGAGTTCACATAGCAGGAAAGTTCTCTGTGGGAACGCCAGCCAAGGTCGAATCGGCTCGAAGAATAGATAAGACAGTATCCTCTCCCATGGAATTGGCTCCTCACAGGTGGTGGGGCCTAGAGGGAAAAGACTAAACAACTACAGAATTAAACATGGCGTTACTTAGGTTGCTTCTTTTCAGGTATTACGCAAACAGACCCTGACACCAAGTAGGGGTAAATAGTGCAACCCTTGAAATGTAGAAAAGCCACCATGGGTGCCATACACTTCGTGAAGACATGAGGGACAGACGCCAGACCAAAGGGCAGCACCGTATACTCGAAGACGGTACCTCCACATATGAAACAGAGGTATTTCCTATCGTTCTCTGCAATAGAGATGTGGAAGTAAGCGTCCTTCAGGTCGATAATGGCAAACCAAACATCAACCTCCAGGAGCTCAAGGACCTTAGCAAGGGTCAGCATACGGAACTTCTGATATTTAACAAACTTATTGAGGTTTCTCAGGTGAACCTCCATCCTTTTTGTCAACCAGAAAATACCTGGAGTAAAACCCACAAGGAGATGCAAGGAGATCAACTTTGCAAATTGCGCCCTTGTTTAACAAATCAAGAACATTGAACTTAAGAACATCAGAACAATCGGGGGACGAATGAGGAGGCCGAGAAAGCGGGGGAACATTTTCAAAGAACAACTTGTAACCATTAGTAACAATGGAAAGAACCCAAGAGTCATCAGTAATAGACTTCCAAACGGGTAGATAAGGGCGCAGTCTGTCCAAGAAGGGATGAGTCGACTGCGAGTCCCAACGTTCTAGTCAGAATAACCATTTCTGTCCCTGGCCAGATGCCTTAGGAGACTGAGGATGGGACTGTTTCCCTCTCGGCCTAGACGAGCGTTTAAAGGAATGTCGCTGGGAAGCAGGGAAGGAACGCTGCCCATAGTGCTGTTGATATGGGTACCTTCCTTGTCGTTGCTGATAGGTTTGCAGATAAGGCGCCAAGTAAGGTTGGGACCTTTGGAAACGAGGCCTGGAAGCATAGGGTTGCGGAGGAGCAATGACACCCAAGGACTTAGCTGTCTGATGGTTCTTTTTCATCAGGGACAAGGATTCATCCGTTTTTTCCGCAAACAAGAGACTCCCTTCAAACGGAAAGTCCTCAATTTTGGTACACTTATCATAGGGAAGCGCCATAGATCTAAGCCATGCATGTCTGCGAAGAACCACGGAGGATGCCATGGACTGAGCAGAGCAGTCAGCAGCATCTTTCCCAGCGGTCATTTGTTGCTTCGCCAGCTTGACAGCCTCCGCCTGCAAGGCCTTTACCAAGGGCCGACGATCAGCAAGCAAGTCAGGGATGTAAGATGACAACCGCTGCCAGAGGAAGAGGTTATAAGATCCCATGATGGCCTGGAAATGGGCAATACAGAAATTCAGGGAAGCCGAGGAATAGACCTTGCGACGTATTGTGTCCAGCCTTCGGCCCTCCTTATCCGCCGGTGCGGAGAGGGAGCCATGACGGTAGCGCGACTGTACCTCTTCAGCCACAAGAGATGATGGTTTAGGGTGGCTAAAGAGGAATGGGCAGTCCTGTTGTTTAAGCCTATAATACTTCTCTATCTTCCGAGAAGTGGCCGGCATTGAGGAAGGCGATTGCCACAGAGAGTGGGCAATGTCCAGGAGGTCCTCGACCGGAGGAAAGGCGATGAAGGCCGGAGAACCAGAGTACAAAGCCTCCAATACCTTGCTCTTTGGCTTGGAAGTGGACGTAGAGACATCCAGGTCCAAGGCAGCTGCCATGCGACCCATCTGTTCTGCGAACAACCTATAGTTGTCATTGGGAGAAGCGGATCGTGTATCACCTACTGTCTCCTCGGGTGACGCTTCAGACGCCAGTTCCAACACATCGGAACGGCAAGCCTCCTCCTCTTCCTCCGAGGCGGAGAATTCTGGCGACGGATCCCAAAGATGGTACGGAACCGAGAATACCATTGGAACCGAAGAGGCAGGCGGGGCTGGCAGCCGGGGGGGCAACCGGAACCGAAGTCACGTGCTGAACCGCAGCGTAAGAGGTGGAAGGCTGGGTCAATGTGAGCTGCGGAGGTTGGTTTTGGAGAGCACCCGCAGCAGACTGAAGCCAGACCACAAAATCCTGCCAGGAAGCCAGGTTCCCAATCCCCGGAACGGATTGACAGGGAGGAAGCATTGGTGAAAGGGCCACAGAGGATTGTTGCGACCACTGTGGGAGATGAGACGGAGCCGGGTGACTGATCGGAACCGAGAGGAGATGAGGCGGAACCGCCTGACTGGTCGGAACCGAGAAGCCTGGGAAGGAGGGATCCGGAAGCAGAGACTGCTCGAAGGCTACAGGCTCCGGTTGGAAGTCAACATCATCGGGATCGGGACTTCCGGTTTGGGAGCATGGTGGTCTAATGCAGCTCAGGGAGTGGAGCTGTCCGAGCCGCTGTTTGTGAGGGCTAGTGGAGATATGGACAAAAGATGTAGAGATAATGCCAAAAGTAGGCTCAGACCATAATCCAATTATGTGGAAGTTTGGAAAATGCACCAAAAGACGAGGATGGAGAATAAATGAGGATTTGATGCAGCAAAAGGGCAATTTAGAACTGTTACAAAAGGAGACCAAATTTTTTATACAGTATAATTTGAATAACACCGTTCCAACCTATAAAGTTTGGGATACATATAAAGCAGTTATTAGAGGAGTATTAATGGACTTAAATGTAAGGGATAAAAAGAGAAAAGAGGAAAAAAAGAAATTGTGGAGAATATAAGAATCAAGGAGATACAACTGAAGAAAAGACCAGGGAAAAAGAAACTATATCAAGAAATTAAAATTTTGCAAGAACAATTGAAAGCAATGGAGAATAAGGAGTTGGAATGGGAACTGAAGAAATTAAACCAAAAGTCATTTGAAGGGGCAAATAAATCTGGGGAATATTTAGCGTGGCAGCTGAAAAAGAAAAAAGAAAAAAAGGTGATAACTAAGATTCAAGAAAATGGAATGACATTGATGGATCAACCAGCGATTAGTAGAGCATTTTTTAAGTTTTAAGCAAAACTGTATCAAAGGAAAGAAGTAAATTTGGAAGCTATTGAACAATATCTAGATAAAATTAAATTGCCATTGATATCAGAAAAATGGAAGGAAAAGCTGAATGCAGAAATTACAGAGACAGAGATAAAAGAAGCTATTCAGTCGACTAAATTAGGCAAGGCACCAGGTCCAGATGGAATTACGGCCAAATTCTATAAATCATTGGCAAATGAATTGGTACCTTTTTTGAAGGTGGTAATGAATGAAATTTTAAGAGGACAAAAGGTCCCAGAATCTTGGAATGAGGCCATTATATCACTGATACCAAAGGAAGACCAGGACTTATGCAATGTTAAAAACTATCAACCTATTTCGTTGCTGAATAACGATTATAAAATTTTTGCAAAAATTTTGGCGGAGAGATTAAAGGAGGGGCTCATGGAATTTATTGCAGAAGAACAAGCAGGCTTCCTTCCAAACAGACAAATTAAAGACAATTTGAGAACTGTTTTAAATGCGATTGTCATGGCCCAGTCTGAGAGTGAGGTCTCCTCTGGAGGAGGGGAGCCTCGTGTAGCCAGCCAGGACTCCTCAGGAGAAGAGGAGCCCTGTGTAGTCAGCCCTAGCCCTGATTCAGCAGAAGCCAGCAATCAGGAGCAACAGCTGCTGGCTGATCAGAGCTTACAGCCAGCAGCTGAGACACCAGCACCCTCAAGCTCCAATACATCAGAGGAAGCTCAGCCAGGGACTTCTACAGGTGCAGCGCAGCCAAGAGCCTCCACCCTCTCAGGTTCACCCACGCCCAAGGAACACCGCAGGCAGCGCCAGAGACTGGAACTGCAGGAGAGATGGCACAGTGCTCGCCTCTCGAGCCAACGCCAGCTGCTGGAGAGTAACGATGAGTAACGTCAGGATGAAGCCCAGCAGCTGGCTGAAAACCACGCCTGGCTATAAGAGCCAGTTTGGAGGAACTGCCAGGTGTGGAAGCAATGTGTTTACTGCCTGCAACCACTCTGTGTTCTGTGAACCTTGCCCGTGCCTGCTTTTGGACCTGACACTATCGGTGACTGACCTTGGACTGTGCCTGACCTCACTCTTGGACTCTGGACTCACTCCTGGCTTTATCTTGTGCTCTGACCACTGGTTTGACTTGGCTTTTGCTCTTGGAACTCCCCTTTGACTTTGGCCTTAAGGTTTGGACTTGAACCACCCTGCTTGGGCTGGCCCAGCCCGTGACAGCGATAGAATATTATGACAAACATTGTGAGAAAGAGGTTGGTTTCTTTTTTGTGGACACAGAGAAAGCCTTTGATAATCTAAATTGGAGTTTTATGTTCGCCACAATGGAAAAACTGCAAATGGGAAAAGACTTTATCCAAGCGGTAAGAGCGATTTACAAAGACCAATGTGCAGCAATTGTAGTTAACAATGATTTAACAATGATTTAACTAAAAAATTGGAAATTAGAAAGGGTACAAGGCAAGGTTGCCCATTATCTCCATTGTTGTTTATTTTGATTTTGGAAATGTTACTGATTCAGATTCGAGAGGATGATGCTATAAGAGGCATAAAGATTAAAGACTTCACCTACAAAGTTAGAGCGTTTGCGGATGATGTGATGGTTACTGTTGAGGACCCAATACAAAATATGCCAAAGTTGCTAGATAAAATAAAGGAATTCGGAGATCTGGCTGGATTTTATGTTAACAAGAGAAAATCAAAGATATGTAAGAATATGATCAAACAAAAGCAACAAGAATTGATGGAAATTACAAACTGCGAAGTAACGCATAAAGTAAAATATTTAGGAATTGAGCTTACAGCCAAGAATATCGACCTGTTCAAGAATAACTATGAAATTCTATGGCAGCAGATTGATAGAGACTTGATTAAATGGAACAAATTAAATCTGTCATGGCTGGGAAGAATAGCGGCAGTCAAGATGAATGTGTTACCACGGATCATGTTTTTATTACAAACAATTCCAATTATCAGAGACAGTAAACAATTTGAAAAGTGACAGAGGAAGATTTCCGATTTTGTATGGGCAGGCAAGAAACCTCGAGTAAAAATGAAAGTGTTGTGCGATGCCAAAGAAAGAGGTGGACTGCAATTGCCAAATATCAGATTATACTATGAAGCAGTTTGTTTGGTCTGGCTTAAAGATTGGATGTCACTGGAGAACTGTAAGTTACTAACTTTGGAAGGCTATAAAAATTGTTTGGATGGCATGCCTACTTGTGGCATGATAAATTGAAAGCTGATTCTATGTTTCTACACCATTATGTTAGAAGAAGTCTCTTCACAATCTGGAAAAAATACAAAAGTTATCTGGGTGAGGGTATCCCCTCGTGGGTGGTACCATTTGAAACTATCGACCCGTGAGCTATTTATAATAGAGACCAATGTCTGTCCTATAAAAAGATTCTTATCCAGGAGCAGAATATGACAAGAATTAAAACAGAAGAAGAGTTAGCTTCTTGCTATGGATGGTTTCAATATAGGCACATAAAGGACTTATATAACTCGGATCGTTCAAAAGATGGAATTAAATGGAAAGATTCAGAATTTGAAGAAGTTATATTACAAGAAAGTAAGAAGAAAATTTCAAAAAATTATAAAATACTCTTGAAGTGGTATACAGAGGATGAAGCTGTTAAAGTCCAGATGGTGAAGTGGGCTATAAATTGTCAAAGAGACATAACAATGGAGGCATAGGAATATTTGTGGAAAAATACATTGAAGATTTCAACTTGTACCAGTATCAAGGAAAATGTTTTTAAGATGATATATAGGTGGTATTTGACGCCAAAAAAAAATAGCTTATGGAAATGCTAAGATGTCTGACAAGTGTTGGAAATGTAAAAGTCACGAAGGATCATTGTATCACATGTGGTGGACTTGTGAGGTCGCTAGGCAGTACTGGGGAGATATTTTAGATGCGATCAATGAGATTTTGCAGATTTCAATAATACAGAACCCAGAACCCCTGCTACTGAACTTAAATATGGAAGATGTTCCTACGCAATACAGAACATTGTTATTTTATATGACAACAGCGGCAAGAATTCTATATGCGCAGAAATGGAAACTGCAAGAAATACCATCTATTGGAGAGTGGATACAAAAGTTGCTGTACATGGCGGAAATGGACAAAATGACAAGAAGACTGAGAGACCAGAATTCTGAAGAATTTTTCAAGGACTGGGGGAGATTGAAGGAGTATTTGGAGAAAAAGTGGGACATGAAGGGGAAATTATGGCAATTTGAAAGTTATTAATTGGGGAAATTACTAGGGATCTTTACCATTCAAAGTGAAGTTTTAATTATTGTTTAGTTTAAATTTTGAATAGATTTGATTTTAATGGATATCATTTAGTTTATTAATAAAATAGGAGATAATAATATATAGAGGGAATAGATAAGTAAGTTATAGAATAAGATATGGGTTGGAAAGCTGTTGGAAGTCTATGAAAAAGGGGGAGGGAAAGGGTGGGGGAAAAGTGATATTTAGGTTTTTAATTGAAAATTATATTTGTAATCTGTACTCACCTAATAAAAATTTTTATTAAAAAAAAACATCATCGGGGATCGGCGTGCGAGGTGGTGAGGGCGTGTTGGGAAGCTCTAAGACCTCCTCCTCCGGGATGGTGGGCTGAGGGGACCTGTCCCTACGACTCTTAGTAGACAATGAGCGCTTTAAATGCTTCATCTTAGCCTTGGCCTTCTTTGGTGGGGGCTCCAAAGCAGCCCGAGGAGCAGCAGGCGGATCCGAAGCTGAGCGCTTCTTCGAATGGGACCCCAGTGCACTCGACACAGAACGGATCGGAGACTTGGCCGGAACCAAGGGGGGCTTAGTTGGATCCGAGGATCTCGAGGCTGCAGATGAGGCAGTAAGAGACTGCAGTTGCTCCCCAGACTGCTTCCCCGGTTGTTCCTTAGGAGGGAGAAGGTTGGTCTCCCACAGAAAAGCCTTAAGGCGGGCATCCCTATCGTTCCTCGCCTTGGGAGTAAACCTCTGGCAAATAGAGCACTTGGGAACATTGTGGCCTTTGCCCAAACAGAAAAGGCAGAGATCATGACCATCTGACTGGGTCATCTTCGTGCCACAACGCTGGCACTTCTTAAAAAGGGAAGACTGAGACATTTTGAAGAACACTTTACCAATGGACGAACTTCGCTAGAAGGAACCTCTCTCGACAGCGGCGAAAGAAGAACTGAGGGAATGGCGGGGACGCTCACCCTAACAACCGCGTTTTGGCGGGAATGCTACTGCGCATGCGTGGTAGGCGTGAGCGTCCCCTTTAACATATCTAAAAGCTAGAAAAATCTCTCCGCGGCCAGCTTGCGCGTGCGCAGTCCCAATGTGGGGCTGCACAGAAGGACGACAACGAACTTGCTGCTTACAAAAGGTGCAAGCAGCACACCATTTTAACTGTGGTACAACCGCAATCCCAATGTAAGGCACCTAAGAGTGTTTGGATCCAAGGCCTACACTTACATTCCAAAGGAAAAGAGGTCCAAGATGAATCTCAGAACAGAAGAAGGCATATTTGTTGGATATGCACTGGGATGCAAAGGATACTGAATCTTCAACCCAGAGACAGACATGGTGAAGATTCTCAATGTGGTATATATTGACGAAAGAGAGAAGGCAAGCAAGCCAAACACCACAGAATCTACACCAAGAGAAGCTGATGCAGCACAGCAGCCAGAGATGGTGAAACTGTGTGACCTGACTGAGACATATGAGACATCTGCAGAGCCCACAGAAAGAGAAGGGGAAGCAGAGGCAAGTGCTCAGCCAGAACAAACAAAGGAGTTCCAACAAGGAAATTTTCCTACCTGGCAAAAATAGAAGCTATACCAGAACCTTCTATCTGGGAAGACATAGAAGGAATGCCAGCAAGAGAAGCAGAGAAATGGAGAAAAGCTGCAAAAGAAGAAATTGCCTCCCTGATCCAGAACAAGACATGGATTCTCACAGAACTACCACCTGGAAAGAGGACGGTAGGATGCAAATGGATCTTCAAAACCAAACTTGACGCAGATGGAGAAGTACAGAAGTACAAAGCAAGACTAGTTGCAAAGGGATACTCCCAGAAGTATGGAGAAGACCATGATGAAACCTTTGCAGCAGTAGTGAAACACACTTCAGTAGTGAAGAACACTACTGAGCATAGCAGCCACAAGGAAGATGCATGTGGAGGATTTGGATGTGAAGACTGCTTTTCTACATGGAGAGCTGAAAGAAGATGTGTACATGACACAGCCTCCTGCATTTGAACAGTCCAAAGGCAAAGGACTTGTATGCAAACTGCAGAAGAGCATTTATGGACTGAAACAGGCTGCAAGGGCCTGGAACCAGAAACTGAACCAAATGCTCATCAAGCAAGGATTTAAGCAAGGCAGGGCAGAATGCTGCGTGTACTCAAAAAAGAAAGACAACAGATGGACTTTTATTCTGATTTATGTTGATGATCTTTGTTATGAAAATCAACAAGATTGTGATGAAATAATTCAGCATCCGAACCAAGAGGTTGAGGAGAAGTGTCTTGGAAATGGAGGCTTTTACCTCAGCATCCAGATAGAGCGAGAGGAAGATGGAAGCTATCTTCATAATCAAAAGCAAAAGATCATGGACTTCCTAGACTACATGAATATGAAAGATGGAAGACCAACATGCACTCCAATGGAAACAGATTTCCTGAAACAAGATGGAAACAATGAACCTCTGAGAAACATCAAAATGTACAGAGAAGCAATTGGAAAACTGCTCTACATAAGTACAGTAACCAGACCTTACATAGCAGCAGCAGTTGGAATACTGTGCAGGAAAAATGCATCAACAAGTGTGAAAGACTGGAATGCAGTCAAAGGACTGGCAAGATTCCTGAGAGGCACTGCACAACTGAAGCTCAAGTTACCAGCAACTGACAATCCCAGACTAGTGGGATTCATGGACGTTGACTGGGCAGAAGTCACTACAGACAGGAAGTCTACCAGTGGACGAGTGTTCTTATACTGTGGCGGAGCAATCAGTTGGACAAGCAGAAAACAAGACCTTGTAGCGGCATCAACTACAGAAGCTGAATACATATCAACAGCAGAAGCATGCCAAGAACTCAAGTGGATTCTACAACTGTTAGAAGAGTTTGGGATAGATGAACCCAAACCTATACAACTCTTTGAAGATCATCAATCATGCATAAAACTTGCGAAGACAGAAAGAATTGGATCAAGAACCAAGCATATTGACATAAAGAGTCACATTGTGAGAAACATGCAAGAAGAAGGGCTTGTTGAGCTACAGTACTGTCCTACAGAAGAAATGATAGCAGACATCCTTACCAAGCCACTTACCAAAGAGAAGTTTCAAAGTCTACGTGAAAGGCTGAACTTTGTGTACACTAGACATTAAGAAGGGGTGTTGGAAATGGCAATGTCTGGTGTACTGCAGCAGCAAGAAGGAAAGGAGAGCCTTCTATGCAGGGGGCAGCAAGGATCACTTAGTTAAGACAGTGAGAGCAGCATCTCTCTGGTTTCCTGGGGGTCATTTCCTTGTCTTGTCTCCTATTGGGCTAAACAGGACAATATCCTGCTTCTTCTCTCTCCTGCCTTATCACTCTTCTACAAGATGTAGTCAAATAGTAAGGACCCTATCTCTTTCTCTCTTCTTCACTCTCACATAAACTTTTTAGCCTCTTTAATCAGCACAGTGTAACTTCTCTGCTTTATTTGAACTCTGCCGACAGGAAAAACCTGGGGAGCCAAGGAAGCAAGAGGACCTGCGGGATCAGGGACGGCCTGATGCTGCAGAGGCACCTGCTGACCATGCTTAGCAGTGCCAGAGGTCACTCTGCCAGAACCAGCCCTTGCCACCAGCCTCTGAGATAACCACTAGGCCTCTGCCAGGCTTCACATGAACCCTGACCCACAGCCCCCCAGGATCTTCTTCCACTCTGCAGGAAGGCCCAGGTTGAGATAGCGCAAAGGAGGCAAAAAGGTGGACTGGTTATAGATCCCTGTAGATCCACAGCAGAGTGCTGAGAGTGGCACTTTTTCATACAATCTTGGCCAGAGCACAGAACAGCCTCTAGAGCTTCAACACCAGCCTGATTAACACCCAGCTTGAGAAGGCTGCCTTGCTGGATCAACTGATCCACTAGTCACAAGCCCTGTGTTCCAAGCTCCCTTCCTACAGCTCCACACTCCCATGTCTAGCCATCCAAGCTGGTGGCCCTACTCCAGAGGAGACCAGACCTAGCCAGCCTGCAGAGCACAGGACAGGCAGGCTGCATCCTCATGGTTAACACAATGTCCATCAGGGTCCGTCTGTGGGTAGATGAAATTTCTCATGGCTTTGTTTATTTGAACAGATCAGATTAAAGTCAAGGAAGGCTACTTGTACAAACATATTCATTAGTCTTGGCAATTCATAAATCAGTAAAGCATTTATTGCAGTAAAAACCTCTGGCCCTCTGTATCAGTGAGTGGCTCATTAATTAGGGGTACTGCAACATATTTGTTAAAGGAACCAACTTTAATAAAAATGTTTCCAAGTGGTCTCTCTCCAGCACAGATCTTAAATGTTACAACAATTAAACAGTTAACTCCACCCATAACATTGAACAACGAGAACCATATAGAAACAAACTACACTCAGATGTGCAACACCACCACCCACTGGTAGGGATGGTAATTACACTACTTGCAGCATACATAAATGGTGTTTAAAAATTCATTATTTGATTTTTCCTATGCATTTCCATTATAAAACAATTTGAAATTTTCTTTAAATGTGCAGCCTGTTTCCTCTCTGTAAACAAGAATATCCAGGCCAAACTCTAAAGAAACATGTAACTTCTCTACATGCCCAGCAGGACTTAACAATGTAACCACATAGAGTGACGGACTTCAAAGCCCCGTTATGTCAATGGACTTAGAAGACCATCACTGTGCTTAGGATTGCATCACACTGTTAGACATCAGTTTTGCCACCCACAGCCAACCATACCACATGGGAGGAAAGGAGTTTTACAAGCAGCCTGTGATGTGGTATGGGAATTCAAAAAACAAAAGTAAAAAAAACAACAACAACAGGATATACGAAAATGATCATGGCTCTGTAATTTGAATCTATATTTTTAGAGCAGCAAAAGTTGCCCTCATTTTTAGGTAACATGACAAAGCAACAAAACACCAATATAAACTTTCAGGGTCAAAGAGATGAGAATAGATTTCTCATATTCCCCACAAGTGTTGACAGCAAGAGGAGGAATGATTAAGTCCAGGCTTCCAGGGGAAAATTTAACAATTTCTCCCATATAGTTTTCTCAATTAAAAGACTTCCCTCTCCAGAGCTGTGCTGTGCCCTGTGCAGAAAAATGTCTAGTGCTTTTCTGACTTAAGTACCCACATGCTTTCCTCTGTAGTGCAAATAAACATTCTCAGATCAGTACAATAGAACTGTGACAACAGTTGCATCCTCCCTCCTCTCCCCATGCCATGGCCCTGAGACGAGTGTTGTACTAGTGTCTGGGAGACCCAGGTTCAAATCCCCACTCTGCCTAGGAAGCTTGCTGGGCCTTGGCCTCACTATCACTTTCTCTCAGCCTCACCTACCTCACAGAGTTGATATGAGAATAAAATGAAACAGGTGAGAACAATGTAGTAAACTACACTGGGTTCCAACTGGGGAAGAAAACAGGATATAAACATATAAATACATGTAATTGCTCTGAATACTTTCAAACAAGCGTCATCATCACTGCAAACTGCCCATCCAGTAAATCTGCACCTAGGAGAGGAGAATAGGAACTTCCTTGTGGCGAGTTGTTACATACAACCACTTTGCAACACAGAGTCTCTATGTAGTAGATTTAAAGCAGCCAAAGTACAGTCAACCTGTCAACCTAACTCACTTCTGTGAACTTTTTAGAAGGTCAATTTTGATTCTGACAATCATTCCTTGATCTAAAAGTTTTGTAGAGGCTTCATATGAATCGTACACATTGATTATAACTCATGTATGCATAGCATGTATTTCATTTTGCCTTTTTGTTTTTTGAATGTATGGATTGTACATATTGATTAGCTAACTGTTGAACAAATCCTTAGCTGCCATTTATTTTGGTAGCTAGTGCAACCTATAAATGCCTCAACGTTTCTAAAGCAGTCTTTGTGAAAGCAGGCTAGTTTGATCATTTACGGCACTGACACAGCTGGATCACTGGGTTGCTTTTAAGTGGAAAGCCTCAGTAATTTGTTCTGTCTGCCAGCTGGTAGCCAGATATTAGAGCAGCCTTAACCAATTAGTTGAATATCCCATCCAGTGGCTATACTCACTGTGTGTTCCACCTGCAAGCTACCGCATCTGAGAGCTGAACATGGATCAATGTAACCCAAAAGTTACAGCTCCACTAATAAATGAGCCAAAGAAGTCTCTTTCTAGCCAGTTGAAACTATTCTGTGTTTCCTCTCAGCAGGAAGTCATTCACCCGCTGCATGTTATATAGAAAGGTCTGCAGAAGAATGAATGATATACATAAGCACTCCAGAAGTCAGGCTCAGAAACAAGAAATATGATTTCCATATGCTGCGTCCATGAGTTTCCTTCTGCAAAATGAGTGCAGTAAGTAACTTGGTTTGTGATGCTTTTCAACAAATGGAGAATAGCAAACACCCCAAGTCCAACAGCAGGAATAGCACTCAGTAAGAAGCTGCAGCGGACAACTGGTTGTACAAAGGCAGATTCTTGCTACAGGAGCTGCTAGGTTTTTGATATTCTGTGGCTCAGATACTAAGGAAGGAGGACCTGCCAATTCAGAGAAATAGAAGGAAAATGCAGCAGGCAAAAGCTCCAAATGGTACAGGAGAGGTGCTGGGTCTGACCCGTGGATGTGGATGAGATATGAAAGAGGCCCTTTTGGAAACAAGAACTTAGGAGAGGAGCAGAAAGATGACAATTAGCCTTGAGCCCCATTATGAGGCCATTACCTCATGTAATGGTAGAATTTTTGGAAATGGTTGTAAATCAGATTATAACACGACTGACTGACTGACTATACATTAATGTTTCCCCAGGTTGACATGATCAGATCTGTGTTGCGAGTTCTGTGCTGGGAACTCAACTCAGTTCCCAGGTGTGCTGAGCCAATTAGAAGGTGGAGTGACTTACATCTTTCCACACATACCATTTGCCAGACTTGAAATGGTTCTGGGTTCCTTTATTTGACCTGCTGGCGAAAAATTAGTGTACCCCATCAGTCCATGTGAGAGGTGATGGGTATTGAGACTGCCTAGTATTATGCCCCCTGAGCCCTGTGCCCTTCTGTAGTAAAGGACTTTTTCCTGTAGTGAAAGGTTCTGGCATTTAAACCTGATTCCCCCCCCTCCCACTGTAGACCTTCTCATTGTACCCCGAAATCCAAGGGAAACATTTTAGGAAACCAAGTGGGTTACAGTGGGAGGGGGCAACAAGGTTTCTTTCTGTGAACTCTGCTTCACTTGTGATAACCATTGAATACAAGCCATTATATACAATCAAGATTTCCTTGAAAATGCAAGTTTTCTGTCATTGTTACATAGCGCCCGGCACTCACGAAAAGGATGATATTAACTCACCAGTTTTTCCTATGACAAACGAATGGCTCAGCATCCAAGTAGGGAATGCATTTCAGCTTGAGTAAAGAACTGTACAGAGACATGTTAAACCAGTCGCCAACCATCTTGGCTAACATGACAGCCAGCATGATGAGTAACAGGGACTGCACATCGTTTGTAATCTCTACCTACAGTTAGAAGGAAATAAGAATGGTGATCAATAGCAGCAGAACTAAGCAATAAATCACTGTATGGCAATAATGACAATATGTAGAAAATGAAAGTGAATCTTTTTCTTTAATGTTCAAAGTTCTTCACATTCTTTAACTCTATAATGCTTACAAATGACCAAAATTACTAGTTAGTATATTCCTCAAATTGTAGATAGAAGGTTGAGGACAAGAAATACAATTTAGTGAATTTATTTATGACTGAGGGCCAAGCTACACATGACAAATGGCACTTGAACGGCAAGTGGATTGATTGGAGGGCAAGTGAACAGGGAGAAATACACTTGCTGTTCAAGTGTCATTCGTCATGTGTAGCTTGGCCCTGAGATAAGATTCAATGGAGCTCACATTCTTACCCACTACACTGCACTCAGTCATATGATATAAAACAGGGGTGGGGAGGGCATGAGTTGCTGCCTTAAGCCACTTTTGTTTGGGAATACTCCATTTTACTGTACGTTCTGAAACCCACACTAAACATTTGTCATTTCACTTTCATTTTAAATCTTTTTTATTAAACCAGTTTACTCTTACACACTGATGAAATATCACTTCTCAGAAAAATGGAGGATTTTAGTAGGTTCTTATAATCTAGGGTTAGTTGTTCCCCAGCGGGGGCGGGGAATTCCCTGTTCCCAGCCACTCTTCACCTGACCAATGGGGGAAAGGCGCGAGAACATTTGGGAGCCCAAATCAACCCAGTACGAAGCCCAGGAGCACTTCCCAGGGTCAGTGCAATGTCACTCCCAGAAGTAACATAGTCACGCTGTGCTGGGAGTGTGTGCACACAAGGACATCCAAAAAGTATGTGTTGAGTCTCTCTCCCCCACTGGGAGGGAAAGGGAACCCGGCAGCCTATTATTATTGTTATCATCATTATATTTCTAATCCACTCTCCCCATGAACAGGCTTAGAGTGCAATACAACATACATAAAATACATAAACATTAATTTAAAACCAGATCGAAACATCAATAAATACATAATACAATTTTTAAAAGACAGCAGCACACATATTGTACAACCCAAACAGCAATCCATGGGGCAGGATGGCCAACTATCAGATGTTAACAGAGCAGGGGGTAAACCTCCCCATGGCAGGAAGCCGGTTTCATGGCCCACCTCTCTCAACCACCTTATGCCTGACGGAACATCTCTGTCTTACAGGCCCAGCACAAAGATAACAATTTCTGCCAAGTCCAGGTTTCCACAGACAGAGTTTCACCAGGCAGAAAGGCATTTGGAAGACACCCTCATTGGAGATTCCTTTCAAATGCATTTTGAAACTATTTGGCTGCCTCATCCCATTTAGTAAAAATAAAGATTTCTAAAATTGTGTCACAGTACAAATTTGATAGAACTCTTAATTGCATCCTCTGTTAAAAACATATTTATTGGGAGAAATGGTACTCAAGGCTAACACAATCAAGGCATCTTTAACCAACAGGTCATGCAGGGGGGCATTTCATTCCTGCTCCCCCAATATTTCCTCTTTAGCCTCCCTGGGAGTCCCCATAACCTCTTCCTCTTTCCTGCTGCCTTATCTCTTTCCTACCCACAAACCAACCTATCTGCCACTTGTCTTCAGAGTTCACTCTTCCTGGCAGTTTCTCCCAGGAAAAGTCTAGCCCAGCTGTTCGATGTCAGTCCATCCACTGGGGCAAGTAGAGTTGCATGATGAGGAAGCTAAAAGAATTTGCAGGGAGCACCTTTTTCCTCTGTATCCTCCTCCCCACATTGTTTCCTCTCAGCAGCCCCCATCCTCTCATTTTCTGTTTCCTTCTTCCCCACCCACTCATCAACCCACCTTTTATCTGCCTCCCATCTTCAGCTACTTTTCTTATTTATTTACTTCATTTATACCTCACCTTTCTCCCAAATGGGGTCCCAAAGTAGCTTACATCATTGTCCTTTCCTACATTTTATTCCCACAATAACCCTGCAAGGTTGGTTAAGCTGAGAAGGTATGGCTGGCCCAAAATCATCCAGTGAGCTTGTTCAGCAGGATGGGGGTTTAAACCTGGAGCTCCCAGATCCTAATCTGAAACTCTAACTACTACATCACTGACTTTCGTGGGGTGACTGCTGTTGAACAGTAGCAAGCAGCCAGGCCTGGGTAAATCATGCAGGTTATGTGGTAGCAACTTGCTCATGGTTGCTGCTGGGCCTGACCTCAATGAGTCCTTCCTCAAGGGCCAAAGTAGTCCTCAAAAGTGCACTCTCTCTCAGCTTTACTCAACAGGAACAAAGGTCTGATTAGCTATTCTGCTGTAGATTGGCAACCACCACTGAAGGCATTCATTTATTAAAGCTACAGGTACTGTTGCCCCCCCCTTTTTTTTTTTTAAGATTTCAGGCTTTCCTGGGGTTTGTAGAAACATCAGTCTTGTCCATTCACAGCCTCAATATCAGATTTAAGTATATGCAGATGGGGCCATGTTGAAAATCAGATATACAAATGGGGAACCCACAAGGTCTTGCAGTGATCACTTTGTTTCCCCTGTATCTCTTTCCCAGCAAAATTTCATCTTTCTCACCTCCTGGTAGCCTCCATATTCTTTTCCTGCTTTCTTCTGCCCTTCCCACTCACCAATCAATCTTTATTTTACTCCTCCCCCCATCTTCATCTTATTATTTATTTACTTCAAATATAGCCCACTTTTCTCCCCAGCAAGGCCTCAAAGCAACTTACATCATCTCCCCATAAGAACCGTATGAAGTAGGTTAGGCTAAGAGTGTATGCCTGGCTCAAGGTCACTCAGCAAACTCCCATGATAGAGTGGGGATTTGACTAGATCCTAGTCCAACACTCTACTACGTCATACTGGCTCTCATCTTTCCCTCCTCCTTTCCCCCTGGCAATTCTCTCCCTGGGGAGTCCGGCCCAATTGCAAAATTCATGTGGTAGCAAGTCTCTAAGGTGAGTTGTGTGGTGGCCTCTGCGAGTTCTGTAACGGTCACTGTTAGAAGAAAGCCATCTGTTTTGCTGCTGCTGAGAAGCCCTCAGATCCACAAGAGCAGCTGTTTTCACCCTGAACCTTCGTTTCAAGAACAAATTAAAGCACGAAAAATCATTAGGCATTTTTCTGATTCTGTAGATGATTGGTTAATCAATTTCAATTAATTGGACCTAGTGGAGGCATGAAAAGGGGATGTCATTGTTATATACTTTCCCCATTAAATAGCATAATAAATGAGAGAAATAAAAAAGCAATCGATTTTTAAAAAGAATACTTATCCAGTTTCTAAAGATTTCTAAAATCAGAATAGTCGTTTTAATATTGCATTTTCAAAATGTTTTTAAAATGCATTTGTAATTTCATTGTTTTAAATGACATAGCAATAATCTGAGAAATATTTGGGGAATGTGCTGCAGAAACTCTAGTACTTTTCGCACTCACAGGTTAATGCGCCATTTCTGAGGAGTCACCACAATTGCAACAGATTTGGCTTGGCACCTGTGCATTTTACACTGTCTGAGAAGTTTCGAATTGGTGTCCTGTGTTTTGTTTCACACTCCCTTTGAAGCTCTGGTATTGTTGCGGGCTATGTGGGCTTTGGAATTCATATCACCCATTTTTTTTAAAAAAAGTTTGTGCATGTGTTGTAACGTTGTGACGGTACCTTAAAACCCCACCCCTCCCTATGCACATCAATACAACATCTCTGCGCAGCCATTTTCGCACCATAACTTTTCATGTTTGAAAATAGTGCTGAGGGGTGTTGAGAACTGATTGTCCCTGCCCAGCAAATTTTCTGGCCACCATTGGTATCATGCGATCACGTGAACCCTGAATGGGTGGGGTGGGGTGATCTTTTTGGAGAAAATGCAGACTCCCCATGCTTGTTCGAATGCTTTTTTAAGACCATCATTATCATTTATATTGAGCATTAAATATCAAAAGGGAAATGTGTCCAACGTTCAAATAAACTGAAGTGGTTCTTTGCAGAGCCAGAAAGCATATCTACTAGTCGTGATTTCTCGTGGCACCTTTTTCCCAAACAGCAGTAATGTAAGAGCGTTGCTTCCTATCCACTGATTTAAAAAAAAGATGCACAATGCTAAAATGTTACTATCCTTTAGAAATACAAAAAAAAAAACAGAAAAAGCGGATGGGGTGCTGAGGAGGGTGTGTTTTATTAGACCCACACAGACTAATCAGCTCAAGGAAAAAGAGAAAGTGGTATAGAGAAGCAAACAGCTCAAATGTGATGAGGAAGCTTAAGAAGAAGCCGTGGCAGCAGGATGCAGGAGTGGTGGGGGGCACAAGGATGGGAGCCAGAAGAGAGGAGAGGCTAAGTGGAAGCCTTCCCAGAGGGAGAGCCCCCCATGCTCCTTGCTCATTCCCAGCCTTCTGCCCTCCTTCGCTCCGGGCTGCAGATAATCCCTGGTTCACAAACTAGCCGCGATTTGGTAAGAGCAAGAGGCAGATGAGCGAAGATAAAGTTGGCTCAGCTCCAGACCTTGCACTGAGCACCTTGCGTGCTGCACAACTGAAGCCCTCCCCCCATCTGCTGGGGCTGCCGCTAAGACAAGCCCGAGTTCTTCGGGCATGATGCTCAGATGGAGGCACCGGGGCACACATTTGCACCCCATGACCCCAGTCCTACCCACCTCCCTCCCGCTCTGCACTCTGCTTTCCCCGCTCAGGCCAGGCCAGGCAGGTGCCCGGCTCCCTGCTGCCAGCCAGTCGGGTGGCCGAAGACGCTTTGCCACACTGCCACCAAATGCTGAAACGTTAAAAAGGGGAGGCAGACAAAGCAGTTGGGGAGCTGAGGAGAGTGGGTGTGGTCAGATCCACACAGCCCAATCAGCTCCCAAGGAAAAGGGGGGGAGAACCAAAAAGGGGACAAAAGTATTCACACTGGCATTAATTGGGTCAACCACGAGTCATCAGCGGCTTCAAAATTAAAATTGTGGTATGTCTGCAGGGGGGAAAATCAGGGATACCACGGACTACGAGCGGCACTGCATCCCATGACTAGTTTGCAAGTATGAAACCTCTGCAAACATGGGGCACGAAACCGGTATGGATACGCTGTAAAGTATGAGTGTGAAAAGTACTTATGTTAGAAATATTCCCCGTTCTGGCATAGATTCACTGATTTTCTGATAAATCAATAAGGAATACTTTTTCCTGCCTTTTTCAAATATCATACTTAGAATAGTCACTGTGGTGAGCTATGCTGTCTATTGTGCAAAGTGGTATCCCACAAATCTTTGTTTGTGAACAAATGATGCGCTTTTATAAGCCACTGGACTGGTTTGGAGGGTTCTGAAAGGCAAGAGAATCCTGCATCTACTGCAAATTGCAGGTTCATGCAGCCTCAGTTTACATGGCAGGGAAGGGAAAGAGTCTTTAATCCTTCAACCTGCACTCAGTTTCACTAGGCAGTACTGGTTCCCTCTTTCTACAATTAGCATTTTAAAAGTCTTTTTAAAGCTTATCACTTTAGATAAGCTCAATTTAAGGTGATGGTTTATACCTTCAAAGCTGTTCACAACTTAGGACATACCTACCCAAAGGACCATCAATTCCCCATATGAACCACATGCTGATTACAGTTGTCAATTCAGCCTCTGCCACAGCCTGCACTTTCTTCTATTATTACATCCATTTTAGGAATGGGCTGCCAGAGATGGTAAGGAGAGCTTGAGTGAGGGCTTGGGCTTAACAGGATTTTAGTTGTGTCTGGTGTCACTATGGGTTTTTTTGTTGGTTTGATTTTAATTTGTAGAAAAGTTTTAGATTAATTGTTAGCCCAGGAAAGATGGTTTATAAATATTTTGAATAAACTATTTTGCTGTTACCTTAAATCATAGTGGGCTTGTTTGCTGAGGAAAGTGTTAAATCTTCCAGATCACATTGGCAAAATGCAGTATAGTGAAACCAAAGAATATTATTGGAGGAAAACATCTAGATCGCACACAGTAAATGAAGAACAAGAGCCCACTGTATTCATCTTCATGATATATCCAACTATGAGGGTTCTGGCCAGGGCTTTTTTTCTGGGAAAAGAAGTGGTTGAACTCAGTGGGTTGCCCTCAGAGAAAATGGTCAAATGGCCGGTGGCCCCGCCCCCTGATCTCCAGACAGAGGGGAGTTTAGATTGCTCTCCGCGCCGCTTGCAGCTCGGCGGCGTGGAGGGCAATCTAAACTCCCCTCTGTCTGGAGATCAGGGGGTGGGGCCACCGGCCATGTGACCATTTTCAAGAGGTTCCAGAACGCCATTCCACTGCATTCCAGCTGGAAAAAAAGCCCTGGTTCTGGCTCATAAGAGCTTCTATCACAGTAAATTAGTTAGTCTTCATAGGCCACAGGACTCATCGTTATAATGGCTACAGTAGACAGACATGCCTGTTCCCCTTGGAATCTATACAGCTTTCCCTATAAACTGGCGATCTGAAAAGACATCTGGAGATACAGCTTAATTTAGAGACCCAGCATAATCTGTAGTGAAAACACAGAAAGCAAAAGAAACCAATTTATCAGCCAGTAATTTTTATCCCGCTTCTCTTAATCATTTTCATTGTAGTATGCATTGAAGGGCCAATCATAAAGCAAGATTTATGGCTACGGTTGATTTTGCTATCTCATTTAACTTAGCTGTTGGGGGAGTAGGAGGCCAGGTTAAAAACTGCAAGCCTTTAGGGTTGATGCAGCAGTAAGTCCCACATTGCTATGCAATGCAGACACTTGCTGTTAATAGAGATTTATATTTCATAAATCAGAAAATTAGTTTCACCATCTTGCCTCATACATAATTACATGATCAGTGAAATGCTTCAGAGACTTTAAAAAAAACTGTTTTACAGTACTGTCCTAAACAGAGTGGCATCCTTTTAAATTCATTTACTTTAATGGAGTGGGAAGGATGTAACTCTGCTTAGGATTGCAATATTAGTCACTTGTGGAACTTATCCACATGCCCCACAGTGTTGGTTCTCCCAGGCTTCCACAATGTTATAACCAATTGGAACCATTCCTATTATTTTAGTTTTATTACATAACACATACTTATGTAATGAAATGCATTTCATTACAAGGATCAACAGGGCATGGCACATCAAAGAAAGGAGGGCAGCTGCCCAGGAAATTCAAAAGAAGTCATTGAAGTAAAACTACTGATAAAAGCCCTGGCCCTAATTCCCAGCCCCATTGAGGTTAACCGGCTTCATGGTTTGGCTTTTGGTTTTGAAAACACAGTCCAAAATGGAACCTCATTAGTACAGCACCTGCTGATCCAGCACTCTTTTTAGCATTCTTAGCAAGATTTTTTTTTATTTTGAAATAATGAAAACATTCACTTAAACATGAAATCATTTGGTGAAACAAGCATAACTATACTCAGTAAAACCAAAGTCAAAAAGAATAGCATTTATATTTACATCCATGAAAAGCAAATGACTGGGGTGTAGGTGAATGTTCCCTAAAGAGAACAGCTGACACCTCATTCAGCTGATAAAAATCGCTATTTCCTGCCCTCTCTGTCTTTACTTGAAAGCAGTACCTATATAACACAAAGTCAAATACAGGATTGTTTCACTCATGTCGTAAGTACAATTTGTTCCAGAAGCGCTCAGCTGAAATCACTGAAGGACGTTTTCATGTTTTTACTCATTTGCGGAGAAGTATTTTTGTTAAAGTGTTAACTCCCTAGGTCTTCTATTTAGCACATTCACTATTAACACCCTTTCCCACTGCATAAGCTATTAAATGTTCTACCTGCTCTGCCATTAATGACTCTGAACCATTTCCTCTGTAACTCTCTTTCTCTTAGCACTCCATAGCCACCCTCTTCTCACTCTGCACTCCCTTTTCTTAGGGTCTCTGTAGATGTGCAGGTTTTCAAAGAGTTGGGTTAAAAAGTAAATGCCCTTGTGGGGGAGGTGTTAGCAGCCAGACCCCTCCCTCGTACTAAAAGGGCAGTGTATAGATATGAACTATCATAAACCTCTTCCTCTTATGCCATAAGCACATGGAACTTCCTAGCTCAGGGTGGCTGCCAGCCCAGCTGGAGCATGGAAGACTACCAGAAGCTGTCAGGTGACACATACCTCAGAACAATGAGGTCTCCCAAGAACTCCTGGCTAATCCTGTCAACATCCTGCTTCTCTTTCTCGACCTACCTATCCTAATCAGAGCTATTCAGCAAACTTGATAGCTCTTCTCATCCAGCAATTGCTGGCTCATCAAGCCCCATTCACACCTTTGTCTACCTCAGGTACAGCCATTATGCTCTCCTAATGTATTGTCCAAACCACTGGACAAGCCATCAAGCCATTGTCTTTGAGGCAAGATGTTAGTTTTGCTCCAGTGCACATTTCACTCTATAACTGAGCACATGAATGAACAGCTCAGTGTGTGTGTTCTGGATCCAAGTTTGCTTGAGCCCCTCTTCTCTCCATGAAATGCTGGTCATTTTGCTGCTGTTCCCATGGGCCTCTCCTTCTTTTCAGGACTAGTAAATATCACCCCATCCTAACAACTCTCTCCCACTTTCCTCCCTGTTTTCTAGTTACCTTTGTGTGTATGCTGTGTGTGTTTTTCTGTATGCTTGCCTTTTGCCTCTCTGTATAATAAAGAAGCCTTTTTCTGTAGAATATCTGCCTGTTTATTTGAGAGTTCTCTAAGGGAACAATCCTGGTATACATTGGTAAAGATCTCAGTTACCCCCCCCTACTGTGTCTCCTTGAACACTAATTCCCCTAACTCACAAGGAGACCCCCCATTAAGGTAACAAAGAAAGAACTCTTCCCTCTCCCTTCAAACCTTTTCCTCATGTCACAATAGCACAGGGGGAGTTTTTCTCCCGTTTTTACTGCTCCACATGCACAGAATACTCCACATAGAGCAGAAAAAACAGGGGGGGAAACCTCCCTCCCCTGCTATTTTGACATGAGAAACAGCTTGAGAGGGAAGGGGAAGCCCCTCCTCTCCCCGTGGAGACATTCTGATGCCGTTTGGGCTCTCTTTTATTTTTTAAGAGCCATTTCCCAAAGCTGCTGTGTGGCTGCAGGGAAATCAAGTTGGATTTGAGGAACCCAGGCTCGACTCTTTAAAAACCTGCACATCTAGCTTGGCCCTCAGTTACTCCCCTCTATTGTAGTTTCTCTATCCACAGAGCTCTCATTTCTCGGTTCATTGCACCATGATTTGGAATCCTGATTTGCAGAGAAAAGGTAAACCACCATTTGTGATCCCGACTTACAAAGTGTGGTTTGCTGGGAAAGCAGAAATGATTTATTTCTAAGATACACTCACAAGGGTAGAAAGGAAGGTGAGTGATGGAGGGAACATTTGAGCCTGATGATCCCCAAGGTTCATTTCTATAACAAATCACAGTTTGCCATTATGTATGCAATGTGCTGTTCTTGGTCTCTCTCTTTTCTCTTGGTACCATATCTCCCCCCCCCCCATATTTATTTATTTATTTAATTAAATTTATATTCCGCTCTCTCTGCAAATATTTGATACTCAAGTTCAAATTTTATTATTATGATCCAAGATCAGAATTTAAATCAACATATACAGTAATATATAACAAATACACTGATTACATATCTAAACATGTATTTGATACTCTTATTTTTCTTTCCCCACCCCACATATCTATCACCTATTCATTCTTTCCCTATTCTCCCACCACACAAGTCATCACAAAACCTCACTTCTCAGCTGTCTCTGCCTTTCTCTCTGCACCCTCTGCTCGTTCTGCACCATCTTCTCTCTCTGCATGTACATTGTTTATCTCCTTTTTTGACACGTGTCTAGGCCACAGCTGTACCCCATTCTCAGCTGTCCTTTCATCATCCCCAAAGGCCTCTGTGCAATCTCCTCTACGTCTCAGTTCTCAGCACCCTCTCTTAACTCCTTTTTCTTTCTTTGAACTTCCCCCCTCTCTTTCTGTCCTCCTCTTACTGTCACTGAACTCAGTGAGTAACAGCACAGAATAGGGATGTATATTGATTTCAAAAAGAATTAAAAGAAAAAGAAAAAAACATGTATTTCATTTGTTTGGATAAGAAAAATGAATGATTAAAAAAACATAACGAATGAGCACCATTTGTTCTTCCATTTCCTTGGGGCCTGGCAGAGTCCAAGGAGGTCAGAGGGAAGAGAGAGAACCCCCTCTTTGCTTCCTTCCTTCCCACTTCCTGTCCCCTTTTCCCTCATCCACATTAATTGTGTTGTGGGTGGCAACTGTTGTAACTGTAGCATCAGGCTTGTGGTGAGAGGCAAACCCTCAGTGAGCTGAAAGGTGGATGAGTGGAGAATCTCTCTACTGTTTTGACAGTACTTGACAGTACTTGACATTAAGATTTTAGGCACTTTGAGAACTATATTTCCCAGAATGCATTGAGAAGTGGCACATTAGACACTATTGAAACAAAGTCCAGTAAGATTCTCTTCCCACCCCCTCTATCAGCTGGCTGGCTGGCTGGCTGACCATCTTGCCAGTTGGTATGACAAATCTAATGCCACTGATGCAACAGCAGCTGCCACTATCTACAGCAGTAAAGGAAGAAGAGAGATTTCCCAGTTAAACAAATGGAACGGGAAAAGAACATGTACTAACAAATCGAGTGACAGTTTGGGAGATGCAAACTGCGCATAAGCAATAGTGTCTTTGCCCAGCGATTCACACACTGAGGTGGGCCCTAGAAGATGGCTACAGCAATCTGAACAACTAGAGCCAATTCCACCACATAGCTCTGAACATCTGTCTATCTGTCTGTCTGTCTATCTATCTACACACACTAGCTTGATACTCGTGCTTCACTACGGTATTTAACTACTTTAAATCCAATTATAATACTTATTGATATGTAACATTTTTTTTTTTGAAGTTGGCAACTCTAGTGAACTTTTAGGGGAAGACTGGGAGGTGCATTTTACTTCAGGACACATTCAATTACTCCCAATAGCAACTGCATACTGTTTAGAATGTGGGGGGTGAGGACCAATCAGGCCGCATACACAAATGACCTCTGTGTCCCAACTGTCTTGGGGGGGGGGGATGAAGTGTGGAATGTTGTGAGCCCCAATCAGCCCGCATATGGAAATGACCTTAAAAGGCTGGCCCAATCAGGGAAGAGTGGCTGGGCTGGCAGTGGGCGGGGGCACAAGTAGGCAGCAGCCTGCCAGCCACACAGGGAAGCTGTATCCCTTTCGGAAAACACATTTTACCCCTTTTGACCCCTCCCCCTTAGGGGGTGAATTTCTTAAAATTCCTTCTTAGTGGATGTTTACATCATGAAAGGAATGTTCTCCCCAAATTTCATGTTTCTAGTTCCAGGGTTCAGGGCTGGGTGTTGAGTCAGTCATATATATATAGATATTGGAAAATGTCACACACAACTGATATGAAGAATTCCCCCTATGGGGCTGCAGTCAGTCCACGGGTGCTGTGTTGTACAGGTTCAATGTATACAAAAGATTCCAGCTGCTAAAAGCATTCGATCATGGAAGCATATAGAATTCTAGCTGTGTTTTACTCTAGTTTATGAGCTTAGTAACTGTGGGCAGAATTGTGACCATGTTAATTCTAGCAAATATAGCTTAAAATCCTAATATATGCAAGACACTGTTACGAGCCACAGTAGATCTTCTGAAAAAGACATGCACTTCCCTATGGAAGTTATCATTGTCATTACTTTTGCTCATTTGCTAGTGGAACAGAAAATTTGTACTTTGAAGTTGCTGCTGCTGTGTGCTGAACACAGCCAGAAAAGCACTTAATGACACCAACAGATGTTTCAGTCTTTTTTATAGCAGATTGAAACCTTTTAGATATTTATTTTCCTTTCCCAAGAGGAAATGCCAGCAAGGCTGATCCAGCCATGACACAAGAAAATGAAGCCGTGTCTTGTCCAAGAGCAACTACTGAGCTTCTTTGTATTTCCCTTGTATGACATCATCCATCGTTCCTGCTGTATGTGAATTTGCCACAGATATTGCTGCCACCACTTCCAGTCTACATATGTTCATACTGTTTGGTGATGCTTTTTCTGCCCCCATCCTGGCAAAAAAATTATACAACATATTGAAGATTTTTGCCACTACTTGATGCCACTTGGAGGTAGGGTTGCCAGGTCCCCTTACCCTCCTGGCAGGAGATGGGGGGACCCAGCACTCCCCTTGTATCTTCTCCTTGCGTGCGCACACTCCCAGCACAGCACAATGATGTCACTTCCGGGAGTGACTACTGAACCAAATAAAATAAGCAGATTGCTTTTCTTTTCATTTACAAGGAGAGATTTAAATAATAACAAATGATCCAGCTTACAATGAAATACAGTTTCCTAGTGGAGAATGGCAACTGCTGAGGCAATCAGTGACTACCATCTTCCACGCTCCTCCCAGGAGCGACGTCATCATGCAGGCCCCAGGAGCACTCCTACACTTTACACTGGGCCAATTCAGGCCCAAAATGGGGCCGATGCCTAAAGAATCGGCTCTATTTGGGACCCAAATTGGCTTGCAGGAGTGCTCCCGGAGCCTGCTCCTCATGTATCTGAAGAACATCTTTTTGTTATGGCGAACCCCCCTGCCCAGTCTCAGCTCATTCTGAGCTTTGACCTTTCTGATGGCTGCTCTACTGTGCCTAGCTGCCCCAAGATACTCTTCTTTGGATGCATTTCCTTCCCTTCATTGCTTGGAACATTTCCTTTTTCCTCCTTAGCTCATCACAGAGCTCTCTGTTCATTCACATTGGCTTCTTAGATCCTCTGCCACATTTCCATCCTGCTGTAATGGTGATAGCTTGAGCATGCAAGAGCTCTTCTTTTAGGAGAGCCCACCCTTCACTCTCTCGTTTCCCTTCCAGCATTCTTGTCCATGGAATAGCTCTCATCATATCTCTAAGTTTATTAAAGTTTGCCCTACTAAAATCTAGCCTGCTTGTTTGGCTACAAAATCTCTTGGTACTCTGCAGCAAAAGGAATTCTAGGAAGACATGATCACTTCTCCCTAAGGTTCCCACCACCTTTACCCTGTCAACCAACTCCTTCCTGTTGGTTAATATCAAGTCCAGTATGGCCGAGTCCCTTGTTTCCTCCGCCATTTGAAAAAGGAAGTTGTCACACAGGCAGACAATTTGTCTGTCAAAGTTAGTGTTGCCTGCTCAGACTAGCAGCGGCTCTTTCTCCAAGGTCTCAGGTAGAGATCTTTCACATCACCTATTACCTGATCTGAAGATCCAGGAACTGGGAACCTGGGACCTTCTGCATGCCAAGCAGATTCTCTACCTCTGAGTCATGAAAGCTCATACTTACCACAAATTTTGTTAGTTACTGGACTCTTGCTCTTTTCTATTGCTACAGACAAACTAACATGGCTACCCATCTGTATCTTTCAGTAGTAAAGTATTCCTTCTCAGCATTGTCTCCACTGTTATGTCACAAACTACTCTTTGCTTTACCACTATTTTGAGAACAAATAAAAGCCTAACCCATATCACCTTGCAGTCAAAAGAATGCACGGAGAATGCTATGTTTTAAAAGAACATGCTACCCAATTATTTGACCCCAGGAACCAGGACATACTTTCCCTAATTATGATAGGTTCTTGAACAGAACCAATGATCCCCAACATGGTGCCCATGGGCAACATGGAACATACAGATGTGTTCCTTGGTATATTGTCTTCTTCCTCAAAGCAAAGACCCAGTCCTGGCCTGGGTTTCCTCTTCCACTTCACTTGAGCATGAAGTGCTTCAGAACAGCCCACAACACATTGCCCTTGAGTCTGCAGGAAGTACAGAAAGAGCTGTTTGCAACATCGGAAGACCCATGGCTTGGAACCGCTCAATATTTTGTGATTGGTCTCAACTAGACATGGGCACGAACGGAAAAAAAAACCCAAACACCCTGTTCATCGTTCGGTGCCATCCACGAACAACGAACAACAAACATGGACGAACATGAACTGTTCCTGGACATGTTCATTGTTCATGGGGGCCAGAACCACCCCCACCCCCAAACCCCCCCACTTAGCCCCCCTCCCCTCAAACCCACTTACCTGGCTCTTTAAAGATCCCTTTAAATTATCAGCTGGCAGGCGGCAGGGGGGGATTCCCCCCTGCTGCCTGCCAGCTGATCGTTTAAAGGGCCCTGTCCTGGCAAAAACAGCAGTGTCTGCTGGCAGCTAGTTTGAGGGGTTACAAAAGTGACCTTCCCAATGTTCAATACCCACCAAATTTGCAAGGGACATAGTCCTCACTGTCCTCTGAAGACCCCCCAAGTTTCAGAGAGATTGCACCCCGGGAAAGGCATGATCCACGGGTCTCCCCGTTGGCTGTCATTTTCTCTTCACAGTGGCAAAAACGGGACTCTCTGCTGGAAGTACTTTGAAGGGTTAAAGCCAGAAGGAAAGCCAGAAGGAGTTCAGACAGAGTTCAGTCCCTCCCAGCCTCCAGTTGCCAAGGGGATTGATTGCAGCAGGTGCCAGACTGCCTGGCTTGCCAAACAGCTGCCCAAGGCAACGAACGAGGCTTGCAACGACCACCTGTTCGTTTAGGATGGGGCCTCAAGAACAGCTTGTTCGAGAACAGCAGATAAGGCTGTTCGTTGTTTTTTTCTGTTCATAATGCTGTTTGTGCCCATGTCTAGTCTCAACCCCCATGGCAATAATTTTGGGGTTGGTTGCAACTATTTTGTGGTGGTACCCACTCAATGTTCTTAGAATTCCAAAGTCTACAAGCTCAAAGAAGTTGGGAAACCCCATCCTAGTGTCTAAATGGTAGATGAATTAGGTTTCATCACATTCCTAGAGTATAGATGTAAACAGAAAGAATAATTCACATCCCTGTATCAAAGGGCTTCATACTTGATCTTTTATAGCCCGATATACTTACTATCTTGATGATGGACAGCTGAGGTGAGGCAGATAGCAGCTGTGATGGGCTTTTCCAGTGGTGCCATGACAAAAGAATTCTTTTTCTTAAGCTTTCAACTCAGGAGTTCCATCTTTTGTAGCTAATTTTATGGTCTGCTTCTACTTTACAGACTGTCTTAGAGTTTTAGGTTACTAATTGTTGTTTTTTGCCCCCAGCTTACATTTTGGCTTGTTTTTATAGCTTGTTTTATTATATATTTATAGATTGTTTTATTATTGATAATTCTAATTTTTTTATTGTTCTCACTTTGTGAACTGTCTTGAGCACAACTCTGGAAACATAGCATATAAATTTTTCAAATAAACAAATAGATATATTCACGTGGAGGTGCCAGCTCACACTGCAGGTTTTCTGCATGGCAGAGTCTTTGAACTCATGCCATTCCTTCATGATGCTATCTGTTCAACACCACCTCAGAGTGATATATGGACCGAGGTGAAGTTCAATGCATACACAGCATTCATTGTGAAGTGTGCAAAGATAATATGTTGAAAGAATAAAATAGAAAAATTTTGTAGCACCCTATGGCTTTTGAATGAATTTTCTTTAAATACTGAACCATTAATATCTGGCTGTAATATCCAAAGAATGAGATCACAATGGAAAACAAGTCTGGTCACCCAAAAGGGTGACTGAACTAAATACAATGCACATGTTTGATCATTTATTACATTTACATACTTATTTGCAAGGTGGCTATCAAAAATCTAAGTTACCAACTGAAGTTGCCAATGATTAAGCATGCTTAAACCTACTGATCTAACCAGGCAAGTGAGCACCCCTCTGTCTGTGACTGTGGCCTACATGGTGCGCCACAGAGATGTAAGAGGAATGGTGTCCTGAAAACCAGAAGAAATGTTGCCACATCTAGCATTTTCTAGAAAAAGCAGTGAGACTCGTGTCAATACAAAAGGCGGTAAGCAGTCAAAAATGAAAACATAGGCAAATGTCCTACCATTTTTTTAAAAAAGCATTGTACTATAACTCTTCAATTGGAAGACTGTACAGAAAGCCAGATCAAATATTCCAAAATCCTTTTTTCAACCAAATAGACAACAATGGAAAAATCTGTACATTTTGTGATTTGAGGCCACAGCCTTTGAATTATGGCTTTGCACTGTAACATCCAAGTCCTACTTCTGTTTTCATTAGTTATTTATTGAAGCACTGCTTTCCAGACAAGAAAAAAAGAACACTAGAGTTACAACATGCCACCTAGAGGAATTAGTAGTATATTGCAGAACAACCATAAATATTAATCAAATCTCTTCAGTTGGGTTGGAGGGGGGTTCCCCCCTCATTTTCTTTGACAGTTATTTGTATTCAATGCTGAAGAGATATATGGAAATTGTACAATGTCTGACTTTTTAATTACAGTACCGTACACTGTTTCCCACACAAAGACTAAAAAGTTAAAGGAAAGAGCTAAGTAAGTTATGGGAAAGATTCCTCCTTTTAAAAAGGCTGCTTTTCACAGGTGCTACACATCCCACTACTGCCATTAGCCCAGCTTCTGGCCTTAGGTAAATCACTTTTCTCAGTCCTAGCTTCCCAGCTGTACTGTGGGGTAACACTGACCTTGTTCACCGCTCTAAATAAGACACTCGTCTTTTTAGAAAAGCGATATATAAGCTCTGTTGCTGTTGCTGCTGCTGCTGTTGTTGTTTGAATCAGGTTCAAGCACCAGGATCAGGTTTAGGGATCCCATTCCCCCAGTAGGGCAAGGGATCCCCAGCTCCCAACCTCTGCCCCCGCTACCTCTCACCTGGCTGGCAGGAGGATAAAGATGTGGGAAACAGGCCTGGGAGCTCCACAGCATGCTTCCACGCACTCCTGAGCACTTCTGCATCGTGCTGGGAATGATGTCATTTCTGGGGCGACGTGGAAGTGGAGGGTCACCCACAGGGACAATTAGATAAAAATCAAGCCCCAATCTATTATCCAAGGCAGAATAAAAAAGGTATTCTGATAATTTTTAATGCTCATTTTATTGTTAGCTGTTGCTGGTATTTCCACACCCAGTTTCTAGAACTCCTATAGGGATCCTGTTCTCCTAACTGCTTACCTGAACTCCTTGCCTCATTGTTCAACTCCTAATTTTATCGCTGTTCTTATTCATAGCCAATCAAACTTCCAAGACACAAAGAATATTTTTAAAATCTGTTTTGTAACATCATAGTGTTTTCCTCCCAAAGAACAGTTCTCCTTGTAAGTTACTTGAATATATATATTGTTAAACATACCATTATAACTGTGAGGGAAATAGTTAATCTTGAAACACCACTGAAAAAAGAAGCAGCTCCAACTGCAGCAAACAGGCCTGGATCAATCCATGCACCATACTCATCAGTCCGAATCCCCAAAATGGAAACCAGGATCAAGCCAACTATCCTGCCATATAACGCTCCTATATATCTGCAAAAGAAAAGAAGAAAATAAGAACGCTGCTCAGGGAAGATAAACACTGCTTTCTTTTTGTGTGTGTTCTACTTGTCTTAACACAGATCAAGCCCCTGTAGTAGGACTTTTTATCTTCATGTAACGGGATGGAGGGCAGAGTTGGTATATGCAGGAAAGGTTCTACTCCTATTTTCCACTGTAAAGGAAATGAAAGGGGCATTGCTAGCAAAAAGCAATGGAAAGGAAAGGACATAGCCTTCATACTACTGTATTTTCAAGAAGGAAAGTAAAAGCAAAAAATCCACAAAAAGAGCAGGATATACTGTTGCAATCCACACAGCAATTACCACTGAAAGGAGGGGATAATTGCATCTTTCTACTGACAAAGTATTGTCATTAGAGGACTAGGAAAATACAAAAAAAAATAACAGAAGTACTGCCTTGAGAAAAAATCCCTGGATCCCACATAAATAAGAAAAATAACACATATTAGTTGTGCAAAAATCCTGATCACCTGGAGAGTAAAAATGGGAGAGTAAATATAGGGCTTCAAATATATCTATTATTCTTCTGCCCTCAGAAGAATAATATAACTTCTATACTATTCTGGAAGCCTTTTTCATGAGGCTGATATATATGAGATTCAAAGATAAAAGGTTCTTTGTTAGGTTTTCAGACACCTGCTAGGAGGCCCACTTTCAATAAGCATTTCCATGAAAGAAGTTTCCATTCTCTTCTTATACCTGACCATATCAAAGCAAAATCCATTTTGTCCTGCATAAAAGGTTGATGCTATAACTGGCAGTGGCAGCCTTTAAATAATTAATTTTTTTTTTTTACTTTAAGCTGATTTTCAAGTGTAGCCTAAGTGGAGTGTACTGAACTGCTGTCACTAGACTTTGATTTTCAGCAGAGATAATTATGCCCAAGAGTATTGCAGGCAATACTTACAGCATAGGTATAACCAAACCACTGGCAACAGCAGACCCTGCTGTCAAACAGGATAACAAGAAATAAAATACCAATGCAGTAAAAAGAGAGGCATAGCCAAATTCCTCATGAGTCCCACGTCTGAACAGGTACATGATTCCTCGCATGCCATTCTCAGCCAAGAGGGCAGCAGCTTTAAATGAGACAGAAGAGCAAAGATACGATAAGAGTTTATAATGTTGAATGAGAACCCCTCATATTTTAGCTCTTTTTTCTATCTTTCAAACTTAACAGTTAAGTGAATACCCTTCTGGGTGCATTTGTGATTGACAGCATAGGTACCTGGCACATAACTGCATTTGCTTATACATGAGGATTGGCCCAAGGATTTTGGGCACCTTAGGATAAGGCACCCAAGCCACCCTACCCCATGTTGCAGGGAGGCAAGACTCTACCACTCACCCTCCTCTCCCCCACCAGACCACAGAGAGAAGGAGAGATGGTGTTTTTAACCTTCTCATCTCAGTCCTCCTTGTCCACTGCATAGGGGCAGAGCACAACAGTGCCCATCTCCTCACCTTCAAAAGTTACAGGAAGCTGCCTCCTCCCCTCCCCCACATTCAGGTGATGTGGTGAGGCCTCCTCCCCTCCCCCACATTCAGGTGATGTGGTGAGGCATGGTGGAGATAAAGACAGGCTACCCTCCTGACAGAGGGAGGGAAGGAGAGGGCAGGCTCGCTGCTGGAGAAGCAAACCCTGAACAGACTCTGATGCAGTGAATGTGTGACGGCGGGCTTGTTGGCATTCCTCCACCAATGGCAATTGTCTAGAGCCACCTAGTGGACAGATCACCCTGCTACAAATCTCTCTTTTTGCTGTTGTCTGTTCCTTATCATTATCTGGTTTTGATTGCAAGTTCCTTGAGGACAGGGAGCCATGTATTTTTTGTTTATGAAATTCTATAAACAACTATATCAGAGGCAGGCAATGGCGAACCACCTCTCTTAGTCTCTTGCCATGAAAATCCCACCAGGGGTCACCATGTCAACTATTACTTGAGGGCACTCTCCACTATAAACTATATATACCAATGGTGTAAAAAAAGTCATTTTCAAATACAGGGTTTTCTCAAAGATATTTAATCATCCTACTGTCTATTCACGCAGCTTGGCATGTCCTACCAACAAAATCTTTTACTGGAGTACAATTGCCATCTGTAGATAACTGAACAATACCAAACAGCAACATATTTGGGTGGCATCTGATTAACTGGAAAGCTCAGAGAATTTGACTCTCTTGCTAACTTCCACAGAAATGCCTAACCTTTCTCAGAACTGGAAACGTTGCTCAGATCCTGACCTGGAAGGAGCAAAACAATTATATGAACTCTGTTTATTCCAGTTTAATTTAAATATTTTTGTTCTTACCCTCATTAAATGTTTGATTTGAATTTTTCACTAAATTTGGCCCAATCTGTAATGTTGCTGGTGGACAATTATATTCTGAAATTTGCCACTTGACCTGGCTTATGCTTTAAAATCAAAAAGAAAAGAAACAATATTAATTCATGAATTGAATATACAACACTTCCATAAAATAGTGTTGATTTGGTCTATAATTGGTGCTTTTTAAGAGGCAGATTAGCAATACAAATATTATAGTGATTTTTTTTGTTTCTATTTTATACCAAATGTTAGACTCCACCTCCCTACTCAAAAGACACCTCAACTTTTTTTAGTTCCTTATGCCAAGGTCCCTCTAACAGGTAGCAGCAAAAGATCCTGAATGACTTCATGCTCATCGTTTGGAAATTAATAGTATGGGAGGAGGGGAAGAATTCCCTGCCAGCATTACAATGTCATGGTTCCATAATTCCATAATATCATCCTGAAAAGCTTATACAACATAAATCCACTCTGGTGTGTCTTGAGAATAAAGTATACATCTGAGATATGTACATATTTCGCGTCCTATGCCCCAGAATACAAACATACTCTTGAGTGATATGGAACACCATAGGAGCTTCAAACAGGAACCTATTGTCAAACTGTGGAAGTATTATCAAGCCAATGTCGCTTTTAAAATATAAATAGTCTTGTGTTTCTTTCATTACTTACTTTTTTGATTTACTGGTCAAATCAAACATTGGAAGGATCTTGACTGGTGTACAGTGAAAAAAATAAGGCAAGTAGACAGTAGCAGTAATGGTCAAAACCTGTACATTTTCATAAAAGTACACAAGGTAGAAATAATAAGGTTAGTCTAAAATGAACATATTCTCCTCCCCCCACCCCCTTGCAGAGAACATGTGCATCCTCATATTCATGTTTACATAATCTGGATCAGGTAACTTTGCATTTTCCATTTAATATGACCACAGTGTTTCAGATAGGTCAATGAGAGATCACAACCAAATGCAACCACCCAACACAGGACTAAGTTCTTTGTCTATTTTTGAACTAGCCTTAGGAGCTGACATATATAAGTGACATGGGCTGCTTCCACACCAGGGTGATTTTCGGTAGTAGCCTCTTTGCAGATGTCATTCTGTGTGAAATTGCCCTTGCAACGAAGGTTTCAGACAGCCTAGAACCATAGTTCCCCTTTCACACCTGATGTGCATTGATGCCTGCCCCTGCTGTGTTCTCACATGACCTTCAGGATTCTTCACCTATCCCGTTTTAATTTTTAAAAAGTTTCCTTAGAGGAGCATGAGTGATGCAGTCCTACATAGAAATAATGCAAACCCTTTAAAAAAACCCTTTTTTAAAAAGACACATCCAATGATCCCATCCCCCCCTCCTTCCTAAAAGGTATGTTGAGCTGTGGGTGATTCTCCCGTGTGTTTTTTTTAAAGGAACATGAATAATGCTGGATAGAAATAACACAACACCTATAACAACATTTAAACAAAAACTCATATTTGCAGAGCCTCTGAAAATCCCCTCCCCTCTGCCTAAAAGGCAGCAGATTTTCTTTTGTTTGGCTAGTTGCTGTCACTGACAACAACTTGCCCCTTAGGTCATCAACAAATGAAAAAAGTAATTGAGAGTAACTGGCTAGCACTTCAGGGAAACCTTGCAATTAATCTGCTTCCCCTTCAGACTCAAGAAACTGCTCTTGTAGATAGTGTCTTGCCCAGGAAATACAGGTTTTTTTACAAGTTTAATATAAAGCAGACAGTCCTGAATGTAAGATGACTCCCTCCCCCCAAAAAGTGTTACACACATACACTCACACACAGTATTGGATATAACTGTAACTTGTATGAGAATTTAAAATGACCCTTCCTTCCTTCCTTCCCTTCCCTTCACTGGAAAAAACCTAGTCTTGCATTTGAGTATATATTGTATATAGAACCAGACTTGTGTTAACCGCTTTGGCTCTGACTTGGATTCTAGAAGGCAAAAGACTGGGCCCACTACACCCCTAATGGTGAAGTAGTCTCACTGCAAGAATGTTCACCGATTTTCTTTCTGTTCTGAACAAATGCATAGAGGTGGCATGAGGACCATGGTGTTCCACCAGGTATGGCCAGAACATGCCACTTATCACACTATGCAGGTGACATCTCACTAATAATATTGTGTGTCCTGAGTTTTAGGGTCCAGCTTATCAGAAGATATAGCCACTCAGGAATTCCATGTTTATAACAAGTCTGTAAGGGGAAAATGTGTTGATTATAGAAAATAAGTCTGGCCTAGGGCTCTATAACTGAGTCTCTAGCATTGCAGGCAATGTGAAAACAGCAGTTATTAAAACTATTACAAATTGTGCTTATCATATTTTTAAGCAACATACTTTTGCAAGTGTTTTTTGGTTTTTTTTATTTTTAATCCAGCATTTCCATGTTCTGTCAGTTGAATATTACATTCTGACAGTGATTTGACTGTTTTGTTGGACTGTTTTGTTGGAAATGGATAATTCATCTTCATTGATATAAAAATACAGAGAAGCAATTGGGATTTATTTCTTGAATTAAATCAATGAAGGTTGTGATGATACATCTTAAGGCAGCTTTCTTATTTGGAAGTCTAGAGATTAGCAAATATAATTCCTCCTAAAAGGAAGTAGTCAGCGATATAGGCAAAATATTCTTCCAAACTTAAAACATATCTATTTATGCAAGAAGGTATTTTGTTTAATAAAAATCAGAGGATGCCCAAGGGAAACATTATGAATTGCAGAATTGTGGGATTAGCAAATTTATATTAGTAAAGACTATGGATTAATCATATAGCCATAATATTAAGCTAGCAAGAAGCATAAGATGGATTCTTTATGTTTTAAAGTAACTGGTCTCTGCTCTTTGGCCACCCCCCCCCCTCTTCTCCCTAGCTGTACATGGAAAGAGAGAATGTCTATCCTTGAAGATAGATAACTGGACATTCCTGAGGGTATCTGAAAAGGGCAAAGCCAGAAACAAAGGGAGAATTATAAGTTCCACCCCCTTCCCCCTTTGGAGAAGAGAGTTTGTGTAGAAAAGTAACCAGTTGTGGAATGAAGGAAGGTGCTGCTATGGAGACCAAGAAAGGATGGCAAATGATGTTGTTGCGAGACTGAAAGGTGGACAATAGTCCAATCTAAAGGTATAAAAGTGATCAGGTGCCTTATTCTGAATGTGACTTTCGTTTCTCCAAAATGATGTCACAAGCCCTTAAAAGTAACATGTGCTCCTTTGTTCTGGGGTACATTCTGAGCTCATCTTGAAGCCTGTACCTATATTTGCAAATATACTTTTTTTCACAACAGCCCTTATCTGTCTCACCTCTTTTGTTCAGCGAATTGGAGGGGCAAAAGGGGAAGCACTTTGTGCTACAGAATTAAAGTACATGAAATGTGAATAGAGTCTATGACATTTCTATGGAAAATTCAAATGCCTACAAGATTAGCACAGTGACCATTGACAACAGTTGTACATGGTGATAAGATAACACAATGTCCCCAATTATGTTAAGTAATTTAACATCTGTAGTGGCTGAGAAAAGTGTAATCTCTTGTCAATATTAATTTACTCACTTTAAAATGTATGTCTTACCTCTCTGATCTGAGGCAGCTCACACAAAACAACAACAAATCAAAATAACAATATCTAAAATAAAAACATACTGATCACCCCAAGACATCAGTAATGACAGTAGCCAGTGCTAACACACACAGAAAGGACTTCATTCAATCCACATCTCTGTATACATTGCATGGGGTTACTTTTAATCTCTAAATGCCGGTTCTATACCTACAATGTAGTACTATTTGCTATTCTACTCATCCTTTCTTTTTCAGACTCGGGTTTTCATTCTTACTGAAACCAGAGTAAATATAATTTTGAAACATTCAGCAAAATACTTACAAGAACCAGCACAGATTCTAACAGCTTGGATGTTTTTCTGAGGGATGTTTTTAGAATAGTGCTGAAGAACCACATGCGTAATTTATTAATCTTGATATTCAGGAAAACAAAGAGAGCTCCTAAAAGGCCCCCAAGTATTCCAAGGAAAATGGCTGGAACAAAGGCCAACACACTCATATCCAGTAAATTCTTAACCTGAATTGAAAGGAAAAGAAAAAGGATGTTCTGTGAATTTTGCCAGTTAGTTGATATACAGCAGTCGCTGAGTTGGAAGCAATATGCTACAACAGCTCAACAAATAAGTAGAAACTGTACAAGAAGCAGATTGCTTTCTAGTAATAGCTTGTGGGACTCCTAATCAAGGATTTTGTACCGGATCTTGGAGTGTTGCCTTCTACCTCTAGAATCCAGATAAAGTAGTGCAACTGCAAACCCTTTATATTGGAGACGGGTCTGCAGCTTTACATCAACCAAGCTTGGCCTAAATTAAGCTACTGGACAGGATGACCTGTGTTGTTTGATGAATGAATAATTGCTTAGCAAGTATCAATACGTCTTCTTTCAAGTTATAAACTGAGCTAATGCCCTCGACCAAGGCATCCACTTAATTAATGAAATACAGTAATCTCCATGGCTTGTGTTTTCTGGCGCCACTTGCTTTTTCCACAAAGCAAAGAGAACCCTGGCTTTCCTCTACTTCATTAGAGCAGGAGGTGCTTCAGAAATCTTCAGATGGCATGATCTTTGACTTTCAGAAATAGCTGTCCCCATCATAAGAAAATTTTGGGTTGGGACCTCTCAACCTTTTGTAATTGCCCTCCATGGCAGCCATTTTGTGATGGAGCCTACTACTATTTCCCAAAATTCCTCACAGGTTCAACAAGATTGGGGCCCCTGCCTATGCTATGCTGGTAGGTAAATTAACTATTTGTGCCATGGGATGTTTATTAAGAAATTTACTTTTTAATTTGCCCCCAAATCAGACAGTGAATAAACAAATCTGTATTGGCTAAACTTAGATGATGGGCAGGTAGCCACAGAATTCAGGGAGAAAACCTGCTGGTGCCTGGAGGCAGTTTTGGAGTGGATGCACCTAATAAGCTGAAGCTTAATCCCTGGAGGTTGGAAACTTGTCTTTCTCCAAGACAAGTGCATAATTTAACATCTGAAATCTGTGAAGTTGATCAATAATATTAGAAACAAAAACGCTGAAGAAGTGTGCTTTGGATTTGAAATATGATGTTTCTATTGGTTCTTAATTCCTGCTAGAGTTTATTGCACAGGTTTATATACTTGCTCTTTAAACTCTGCCTCCACTTATGATGAGCTTCACCTTCTTCTAAATAAAAGTACATTTTGAAGCCTGAGGTTGGGGGGGAGGGGCTTGCTCCCAAGCAATTACAGCTTTCATAAGAAACTCAAAAAGAGTCCAGTAGCACCTTTAAGACTAACCAATTTTATTGTAGCATAAGCTTTCGAGAATCACATTCTCTTCGTCAGATGCATGGAGGGCAGAAGGAAACTGGCCAAATATAGAGGAGGAGAGGGGGGGAAGGGAGGAAGGAGGAGAGAGGGGATGTAAAGAACTCCTTTGATATGGAGATGCAGACAGCTCCTTTTGGTGTGGGGATCAGTTTGCTTGTGTAAAGATTCAAAGGAGTTAGCCGTGTTAGTCTGTAGTAGCAAAATCAAAAAGAGTTCAGCAGCACTGCAGCACAAGCGCTCGATAACCACAGTCCTCCCCGCCAGATGCATCTGACAAAGAGAACCGTGGTCCTCGAAAACCCACGCCAGGTGCCACTGGACTCCCCCTGACCCCACCTCTGTAAAGGAAATCAGTTACCTGTGATAATGAGATAACCATTCATAGTCCCTATTCAGTCCCAGCTTGACAGAGTCAAATTTGCATATGAATTCCAATTCAGCAGGTTCCCGTTGGATTTTGTTTTTGAAAGGTTTCTGTTGAACTACAGCGACCTTTAAGTCTTTGATGGAATGTCCTGGTAGATTGAAGTGTTCTCCCACTGGTTTCTGGACGTTGCCATTTCCAATGTCAGATTTGTGTCCATTTATTCTTTTGCGTAGAGGTTGGCTGGTTTGTCCAATGTACAGAGCAGAAGGACATTGATGACACATGAGGGCATATATCAGATTGGAGAATGAGCAGCTGTAAGAGCCAGAGACAGTGTAGTTGATGCCATTGGGTCCTGTAATTGTATTCCCTGGGTAGATATAGGGGCAGAGCTGGCATCTGGGTCTGTTGCAGGGCCTGGTACCTGTGCTGGTGACTCTGCTAGCCGATTCATGATTGTAAGTGAGAAGTTGTTTAAGGTTGGGGGGCTGTCTGTAGGCAAGGAAAGGTCTTCCACCCAGGGCTTCTGAGAGAGAGGTATCATTTTCCAGGATGGGTTGTAGCTCAGTGATGATACGTTGGATGGGTTTGAGCTGGGAGCTATAGGTGACAACCAGCGGTGTTCTGTTGTTAGTTCCTTTAGGTTTGTCCTGGAGCAGACTGTTTCTGGGTACTAGTCTGGCCCTGTTGATTTGTTTCCTCACTTCATTTGGTGGGTACTGTACCCCCAAAAATGCTTGTTGTAAATCTCTTAAGTGGGAGTCTCGATCAAGAGCATTGGAGCAGATACGGTTGTAATGTAAGGCTTGGCTGTAGACAATAGACCGAGTGGTATGTTTAGGGTGGTAGCTGGAGGCATGTAGATATGAGTATCGGTCTGTTGGTTTCCGGAGTATCGGTCTGTTGGTTTCCGGTATAAGGTGGTATTTATCCGTCCATTATGTAGTTGTACAGTGGGGCTACAGTACCCACCAAATGAAGTGGACTTAAGGTCACTGTAGTTCAACAGAAACCTTTCAAAAACAAAATCCAACGGGAACCTGCTGAATTGGAATTTATATGCAAATTTGACTCTGTCAAGCTGGGACTGAATAGGGACTATGAATGGTTATCTCATTATCACAGGTAACTGATTTCCTTTACAGAGGCAGGGTCAGGGGTAGTCCAGTGGCACCTGGCGTGGGTTTTCGAGGACCACGGTTCTCTTTGTCAGATGCATCTGGCGGGGAGGACTGTGGTTATCGAGGGCTTGTGCTGCAGTGCTGCTGAACTCTTTTTGATTTTGCTACTACAGACTAACACGGCTAACTCCTTTGAATCTTTACACAAGCAAACTGATCCCCACACCAAAAGGAGCTGTCTGCATCTCCATATCAAAGGAGTTCTTTACATCCCCTCTCTCCTCCTTCCTCCCTTCCCCCCCTCTCCTCCTCTATATTTGGCCAGTTTCCTTCTGCCCTCCATGCATCTGACGAAGATAACGTGATTCTCGAAAGCTTATGCTACAATAAAATTGGTTAGTCTTAAAGGTGCTACTGGACTCTTTTTGATTTTGCTACTACAGACTAACACGTCTAACTCCTCTGGATCTATAACAAACTCAGACATCTATAAAATATTACACTTCAGAAAATCTAAGAGATGTTGAATAATAAAGCCTTCTTTACTACACTGTGTTGAACAGTCTGAAACAGAAGGGAAAAAATATTTATCCTGAAAAATAACCCATAAGCTTTCCCTTTAGAGCTTATTCACCATAAAGGCAATTGGCTACGTCTAAAAAACATTAAAGAAGTTAAGTTTCCCTGGAGCCTGATACTAACTGAACTGATTTTTTCCCTAATTATTTGTCCAATTTTTAAAAAAAAAAACCTGTGGACCCATTTCTTTGGGGAAAATAGAGGTCAACATCCAGTGCTATTTTGTAAAATACTCTAAAATGAGCTTATAAAGAACTATAAAATGTTATTTAAGTAGCAACCATTACAATCCACTGTATCACTGGGTATGGTAAGCAGATTTTTTGCACTTTGAGCAAAATCTTTAAGAAGAACAGCAGATATTTGAAACTGTAAGGAAAGATGTTTCGTAAGGCTAACATTCCCCAAATAAGGTGCAGTATGGAGGAGTATTGTTCGCATGCTCCTCTTTCTTAAGCAATAGAAAATTCAGCGTGTTCAGTTTCCTTTAGAAGAAGAGCAAATTAAGACATAATGTGTCCTACAAAATACCTTTTTATTTTCCAATGTATAAGTTGATCTTATTTATTTTTATTATATTTAACTATAAGTGTCTATGTGTCTAAAGCATGGGTCTCCAACATGGTGCCTGTGGGCGCTATGGTGCCTGCTACATTTCTTGGTGCCCTCCAATGTTTTTAGAAAGTAGATGTAGCGAAGTAGATTTTTAGAATTTCTGAAGTTTATGATATAATGCTTCGTACATTACCTGCGCAAATAGCAGAATGATATTGTAAAAACACAATGGGACTTCCTTCTGACTAAACATAATAGGTCAGCATGGCTAAAATGCTTAATTTACTTAAGGAGAACTTCTGAAGTCATCAGATCTTTTCAGTTTGAATATATTCCTTCACATTTTGTGGTTGGCTCCACATCCTGTAGCAGCCATTTTGTGTTTGCGCCTACCACCCATTGTCAGAGTTCCAAATGTGTCCACAGGCTGAAAAGGGTTGAGGACCCCATTCTAAAAGATGCTTAAAAGGAGCTCCCAAAAGGATTTTAAAAGGTCAAACAGTTTGTTTTTAAAATATTGCATATCAAAATCAACAATATAAACTATTTTTTAAAAGCATCAAAACATTTGCTATGATATAATCCATCTGTCAAGATCTAGAGGGGGGACACCACCACAAAAGAACAAGAAAGACCAATTTCTGATAATAAGCTTATTTCAGACAGTGGTGTCACCCAGAGCAGTATTTCAGAGATGGGGATAAGTAACTTCTTAAGGCATCCTGAAGCCATCCAAGTCTAATAGGGCTCCAAAGGTCAAAACCAACAGCTTCAGTTTAGCCGGGAAATAAAGTGGCAACTGATGGAACTCACAAAGGACTGGTGAGTCCTCCTGGAAACTTGCACCAGACACAAAAGTCATGTAGCCACATTCTGGACCAACTCTTTTGCAGGCTCTCTTAAAGGGAAAACCCATGTAATGGGGTGCAGGGCCATAAAGATCAATACATGTCAGGCCACTTTGTAAAAACAAATCCAGTATTCTACAATACCTCTGGATAATCTTCTCTAACTTTTGCTGTGTATTTTATTCCCTTTCAGGATAGCACAGAACTTCAGGGTCTGAGACTAACAGGAGTAGGAAGAACTTCACTATATGAGCCTAGAGTTTTTAATAGTTGATTAGAGGCTGGTAGCCTGGACAACATCCATTTTTAGAGACAGCAAACTTTATGTTGACAGAGTGCAAATAAAGCAGAGAAGTTGCGCTGTAACTATGATTAAAGAGGCTAAAAGTTTATTTAAGAAATACATACTTGAGAGTGAAGAAGAGAGATAGAGTCCTGACTATCTGACTATATCTTGGAGAACAGTGATAAGGCAGGAAAGAGAAGAAGCACGATATTGCCCTGTTTAGCCCAATAGGAGACAAGACAAGGAAATGACCCCCAGGAAGCAAGAGAGATGCTGCTCTCACTGTCTTAACTAACTGATCCTTGCTTCCCCCTGTATAGAAGGCTCTTCTTCGTTTCTTGCTGCTGCAGTACACCAGACATTGCAATTTCCAACACTTTAGACCGCTGTATTCTAGATTAAACACTTGAGCTGGATGTTAATATTGTTGTCTGCCTGTTAATGTGTCCTGGGAATAAAGTTATCCATTGCCAGTGGACAACAGATTCTACCATATTTCTATCTTAGGAACATTCTGGGAAGGCAAGGGACCATTGTCAAATAGCTTCCTGGAAGGTCTTCATCATAAAGCCCCATGCATGCTTGGAAAGAGCATGATGTTATATGGAAGCTCCTCAAAAGAGTGGGGACATGGTGAGTTCCACCTGGAGAAAAATCTCCAAGTGGAAGTGGCTACCATCTCTGATACTGCAACTAGAATGTTTAAATTTCTTTAACACCTGTTACACAAAGAAAGAACCAGTCCCTGTAGAGCTCAGGAGGACCTCCTTGCATACCATTACAGGTGAATTTGTTGTAAGACTGTTTTATTTCTTTAAGTTTTCTTTCTTCCTGTCCTCATCTTAATTGCATCCAAATTCAATTATATTTGCTAAATTCTGTGAACATACATCTGGATAGGTATCAGATGAGAAAGAACATGACTCCACAAAGGAATACTAAAGAAGAGCCTGCAAAAATCATGTGAGCCAGAGAATCCAAATATGAAATACAAAAATATATTGCTACTTCTAAGTTGGTGCAAGTAATGCTTAGTATTGGGGGGATGGGGGTGTTATTGCTTTAAAATGGAAAAGATCATTCTCTGAGGGTTTCTCCTCACTCTGTTCTCTCAGTAAGTCTTCAACCTTGCCAAAAACACAAATAGGACAAGGCATTGACGGTCCTCAGTTCTGCTGTGCTTCAATTTCTGTTTTCACTTTCCAAATGCAGGATAGAAGATATTTTGTGGTATATGCAGATGGGAAGGAAAAATTAGTTAGTTAGAAATCCATAATGCAAATTTAAAGCTTGCATTGCTAGAAATTTCTCTTAATGCTACACATGGCATCAATTAGTTAAGTTGTGATTACTTTGTGATTACTTTGTTATGATCCGCTCTGAGCCCACTGGTGTGGGGAAGGCGGACTATAAATTGAATAAATTAAATTAAATTAAGTAAGAAGAGCTCAAAGGCATTGTTAATAATACCATGTGTGAAAATGTTTGCAAGAATAAAATTGCTCCTTCTTTATCTTCTGCAAGGACAGCGCCACTGAGGAAAGGGGCTTACTGTATCCTCTTGTCCCTATCACTACAGCCTACCAGCCTGCAGTGCACAGCTAGTCTTCCACATAGCCCCAGGAATGATCTTTCCAGTGGTCAGAAGGGGCTCCAGAATAGAGAGAAACATGGGGAAATTCTGTGTGACTCCCATGCACATATTATTGGATCCATGCCAGTTACAGTCCTTTTTCAAATGTGAGATAAATCGCAGCATAAATTTTTAAAATATGTTAATAGGCCCAAAGAAATATGGATGCTGCCATATAATGCCAGGTTGCTGATAAACATAGCACATACCCAAAATAAAATCCTTTTCTCTGCTTTGAAAAATCCAAACTGCCCCCTGTAGACAAACCCACAGAGAGAAGAGGAGAGTAAATCTGTGGTGAAAGCAGCCATCATGCAGCAGAAGAATGTTTGCCAGGCCAATTTAATGTCCCAGAAAGAGGCCACTTCCTCCAGTGTAAATAGAAGTCCACCCACTGGAGCATGGAATACAGAGGCAATTCCTGCTCCTGCACCAGCAGTAATGAAATTCCTCCTATAAGAGAGGGAAAACCCTTTAGACAAAAATAATAATGCAGCACAGCTTTTTCAGAATCCCATTTTGTATAACAGACCTTTGTGTTCTTGATCTTTAGAACAGACATAAACTCTAACAGTTGCTATTTAGTGAGCTAGGAAGAAGTTTTCAATTTAGACATTTTTGAAATGAAAGTAAAAATAACATTCTTTTTAAATGGCCCGCAGAGCTGGACACTGTAGTCACTCAAAGCTAGTGGGTGTATCACTAGTACACCAATTTAGCCCGCTTAAGTGTTTTTTTGTTTTTGTTTTTTTGAACCCCCCCCCCAAACTTTTAAGTTTTGTAACCTGGCAGATTTCTGTTTTAAACACTGGAATGTTTTTGCTTTTTAAAAAAGTTAGTAGCAGTTGATGCCTCAACAAAAGCAATAAAGTTTCTGACTGCCCGGTTTATCAAATGCTGCCTGCTTGACTCCCCCTCAGGGTAGGTTTTTCAAGGGAACCTTTATCTTCCTGATATGATCCTGAGAGAAATGCCACTATAGGCAGGGTAACAGGGGTAAGGAAGTAATTAGTTAAGGGTGCTATTATAGGTGCATAAATACTTATAAGCATCAAAATGACCATTGTCATAAAATGTTTGTTTCTAATACTAACAATGTACACACATTAAAATACACAAACCCCAAATTGGCAATCCCTGAGTAAGAAGTAGACATGGCACAAAACAGAAAAAGCCTGAAACTAGAGTTTTGTGTTTCGTCGCAATCCATGAATCACGAAACTTCATGAAATTGACACATTTGCCGGAACAGTTCATTAGTTTCGTGATTCATCAGCACCCAGGGCATTTCAACGGCCCCTTCATACCCAGAGATGCCAAACTCGCAGGGAGACTTCAGCAGGCTCTCCTCCACCCACCCTCTCAGTTTGCAATACGTTGATTGGGAAGGGTGGGAAGGGAAGTGGTGCCAGAGTGCATGACTGAAACGGGGACCAGGAGTTGCTGGATCAGAGGAGGACGAAGGACCGGCCATGGTGGAGCTGGGCCGGGAAGACAGAGTGAGGGGTGGGGTGGGGTGGGGTGGAGGAAAAAAGGCACCCTCACCCAAAGACCTTCCCTCAGCAAGGCCAAGAGCTGGAAATAAGAGGCTTCTTTTAGTCTCTTTAAAGCAGCAGCAGCCAAAAGCACAATCCCAAATCCTTCCACACACTCTCCCACTCCAATCCCAGCAAAACATTGACATAGATCAGAACAGGAGGTCTGTGGTTGGCTGACAGACCTGCCTAACAGGGTTTGGATGGGTGAGATTGGTGTGTCCATGGCTACAGAAGGCCCACCTCCTTGGTTGCACTAACTATAAGAGGCACCTTTACCCAAGAACACAGCCAATAGAGTAGAACCCTACACGTGAAGAAATAAATGGGAATAATACTGAAAAAGATCAATGTGTGTAGTCAGAGTTATCAAAATACTATTAATTTAACCTTATTGCATATGAAAGATTACATATACATATCAGTAGACAATCAACATATGGCAATCAATAATTCATACACAAACCATATTACACAATTCAAATTCCCATGGCACTGGTCACAGTCAGTGCACCAAACTCATATAACAATCAATAAGTCATATACAGACAGTGCTCACTCTCCCCACCAGTAAATGTTTTTAAGGTTGATATTCCACATCAAATGGGAGGACACACCTCACTGTATAAAGTCAAAAGGGAGAACGTCCACTGTTAAGTCTCCCAGGTAAGTATCCAAATCTCCCAGGTAAGTATCACAGGTAAGTGTCCCAAGAAGTTCAAAATTAACGATGTTTTATCTAATAATTTCTTTGGAGTAAATGATGCAGAAGACAGACAGGACGCCCCCACGGCGTCCTTCACCCAACACTCAGGGCCGGCCTGCTTACCTGTGATACTTACCTGGGAGATTTGGATACTTACCTGGGAGACTTAACAGTGGATGTTCTCCCTTTTGACTTTATACAGTGAGGTGTGTCCTCCCATTTGATGTGGAATATCAACCTTAAAAAACATTTACTGGTGGGGAGAGTGAGCACTGTCTGTATATGACTTATTGATTGTTATATGAATTTGGTGTACTGACTGTGACCAGTGCCATGGGAATTTGAATTGTATAATATGGTTTGTGTATGAATTATTGATTGCCAAATGTTGATTGTCTACTGATATGTATATGCCACCTCCTTGGTTGCCTAGGGGATTGACCCCCCAGCTCCTGGCTGTATAGGGCAGAATGGAAGCTTTCCAGGTGGCTAGGAAAGCTGCCAATCAAGGGTAAGTGGGCTATGAATGGGGTTTCCAATGGCAACAAATGTCTGGGCCCAGTGTTGCCTCGGGAATCAATGGATCGGCGCCAGCCTGTTTGCAATTATGAATCGTTCACAAAGCTAATGAAACAGGCCAAAAAGTCATGAATTTTGTGATAATTTCATGATAACCACAGCCCCACAAAACGCAGTTTCATGACACACGGAATGGCCTGTTTCATGATGAAATTTGCTTCGTATTTCAATTTGTGCCCATGTCTAGTAAGAAGGATCATTATGGTTCTATGGAGGCATGCAAATGGCAGGCCCATTGAAACCTATACTTTTCATTAGGCTATTATTACCATAAACTGTTTCTGTATTGTCCTATTCTGAGTTCACTGAATCTTGTGCAGCTGAATCAGCTAAAGTACTCTAGTGCAATGAGAGCTCATGAGCCAATGAACCTGTGTAAACTGTCAAGTAAATTCCAGTTGCCAGGGGACTTTTACAAACATACTAAGGTACTTTGAAAATCTGTACTATTGGTCTTATATTAAATTTCTTCCGTAAGTAACAGCTTAAGAAATACATCTCCAATTTATATCAGTAATTACTGAGGCAAATTAAGAGGCAAAATCTATCATGTTTGTTTAAACTGTCTGGTTATCCTTGGGCCCATTGGAAGCTTGCAGTAGTTTTGTGTTTGGCCATACAACAAACGCAATGGTCAAAGGCATAAGTTTTATTTATATACTTTGATCATCTAGTGAATTAAAGCTATAAAACCCTTCCATATGCAAGCTTCACATGAACAATCAGAATAACTCCAGTTTAAAATAAGACCTATCAGGATACCTCAGAAATTTGCAAATGTCAACATTTCACAAATATAATAATGTACTTATAATTCATGTTCGTACTGAAAGATCTGCTGATTTGTCAAATCTGAGTTGTTGAAAATATGCTTTTTTGAAAAAACAAACTTGCACAGGAAGTGATTTTCTAGTTTCTCATGCTGAGTGGAACACTTATATATAAGCAACATCAACTTGAAGTGTTATCATGAACACAAAGTTCTATTCTGGCATGCTTTATAGTCAAATAATACTTCAACATGTGTCTGGAAGACATGAACGATCAGATAAGGAATTTGAACTTCATTTTCTTCTGTGTATTTAACACAGCACTTTCATTTTACAATATTTGTCCTCCATCTACTCTGTAGGGCTGGAGTACAGTAGCGTATCATAGCTGGTCTCCATGATCATATTTTTCCTCTCAAGATAAAAAAACAAGACAGACAGTTTAGTTGGTAGAGCACCATTTATTGCCCCATAGCTAAGTAAAGGCCTACAAAAAAGAGGGTTCACATAAGTATGTGGCACAACTTAAAATGAGAAAGGTAGCGAAATCTAGAACTTTCAGGATAGCTAAAAACTCATGCTGCACCATGAAGCCACACAAATAGGAGCTGTTGCAACAGAGACATGTGTGAACTAGAAATGTTCTACACAGATATATTTTATATATTCTACACAGATACATTTTTGTATACTCTGAAAAATATATTTGACTAGCAACAGAGCCCATTTTTTTTTAAACTGGCCCTATAAAACCCAGGAACACTGGCCATCCCACTGCGGCACCCTCCAGAGCGATGGACCGGCTCGCCTGGCCCTCCTGCCACCACAGCACCCTCTGGAGGCCATATTGGCCATGATGCACTTTTTATCCTGGTGCTCCTACGCAGGCACACCAGAATAAGAAGTGTGTCGTCAGCAATAGGGCTTGCCTTTTATGTAGAAAGATATGTTTTCTTACTTGTCAGCTGAATTCCAAAATCTGGTGAAGGAAGGAAGATGAATTCCAAGGATTTCAGACTTGAACTGGCTCAATCCATATCCTATAATTGCACTGAAAAAAATTCTAAGTATTAATGCTATATGTAGTGTTGATAGCTGTGGGTTTAAAAGTTCATGGAGATTTAGAATGACGCATGAAGAAGGCAGGATTTGGAGGAGGAAGAGACCTCCACAGGGTATAATGCCATTGACTCCCCACTCCAAAGCAGTCATTTTTTTCAGGGGAACTAATCTCTGTAGTCTGGAGGTCAGTTGTAATTTCAGAAGATCTCCAAGTCCCATCTGAAGATTGGCAACCCTACCTATATATAACTCGGCATGTTTACAAAATTTAAATTAAAGAAACCAAGTAATCAAATGCCACAGAACTACAGAGCAATTTTGATTCTTTCTTTGGATTATGCATTCATAATTCACTTTCATTAATATATAACCTTTTCAATTCAAGAGATGCGCCATTTTAAACATCGAAGATAAAGGACGATTTGAACAAAAGATGACCAGTTTTGAATAAGGTGTATTTCAATTTTTCTGCTCCAAGAAATAGGAAAGCTGACACCAGAGACTACTTGATAAGAGAAACCATAAAAATACTTTTGATTAAATGCCTATATGAACATATAAACTGCCTTATATTGTCAGAGCAGTGGCCCATCTTGCAATGTCTAGCATTGTCTTCTGCAAGCGGCAACTGTTCTCACAAGTCCCAGGGCAAGACTTTTCAGACAGAGGTTGCTTCCACATTTCCTTAATGAGATGGCCTGCTAATAGAACTTTGGCGGGTTATCTCACTCATTACATACGTCATCGATTCCCATGCATGAGCGGGTCGTGATGATCCTGGTTTTTAAGCATTCCTTGTGAAACTTGCTTTGTTCCGTTTTCATTTTTGATGTTGCTTTTTTCGTGCAATTATCTACCATATCAATGCATCTGGAGGCTTTTTTTGCGTTTTTGAAGTGTCCTCCCACAAATCTCTAACTCCTCTTCTTGCCATTACACCTCCCACACAAGCGTCTGGCTCACATGTGTGATTGTATAATTCCTCCCCCCCCCCTTTTAAAAACATTTTTAACAGTTGTTGCACTATTACAATGCAGTGCTTGCTACATTGGATCACTCAGCAATCAGACTATCAGGCTAGGAACAATATTGGGAACGGAATGCCATTACTGATTTTATTTCAAACTAGCATTAAAGCCTGTTATTTTGGAAAATACAACAGCCCCTAGCAGCACTTTACCCCACCCCGCACCTCTCCCCGCGGCATCTGTCAAGGGGGGTATCGGGGAAGAGAACAGGGGCTCCCTCCTCCTCCAACCCCTAGGCTGCCACTTGGCTTGTGTGCAGCCCTCCCAAGGCCCTGCTGAGGCAGCAGTGAGCACCACCTCTGCTTCTGTGGGACATTGGGCGGGCCTCACAGCCACACTGAGCCTTCCCGTAGCCCGTGCTGAGCTCTTCTGGGCTTCTGGAGGCCCCAAGGAGGCAGCAGAGAGGCAAACCGTTTTGCCTCTCACTTGCTTCTTATCCCTGCATACTGCACCTGTGCAGGGATAAAGAGTGAGTGCTAGGGAACATGATTTGCCTTTTATATAGTAGGATATGAAATCACGCAATTGTGCTACTCTATTGTTCTCATATTTATTAAACACTTTTGCATTTAAAACTTTGAGTGGGAATCAACAGTAGAGAATGGAGTACTACGCATGCCAAGTTTCTACAGAAGCTGAAAGACAGGACAACGATATAGCACAATCCCACATGTCCTCCAAAAAAAGGAAAGTTGGGAGGGAATGCACCAATGTCATTTGTGATGAAGTGCAGAAAGAACACGCTTTCTGTTTGGAGACTTTTTTCCCCTGCTACGAACACACACAAGATAGGCATGAAGATGCTGAGTGTGGAAGGTGACGCGGATGGCTTCGGGACAGAGAAAGCTCGAAAAAAAAAGGAACATGTGGAAGCAACCAGAGAGTATTGTGTAGTGTTTTGTGTGTTAGACTAGGATCTCTCTCCCCCCCGCCCGTGTGCATGTGCGTGTGCATGCGTGCATGTGTGTGTGTACACACAACCTCTTTTCCAGTTAGTCTTATCTTTTCATGATGGGCCAAAGTATGATTGCCTGAGTTTTGTCATTTTAGCTTCAAGGAAGAATTTAGGCTAGGTTCAAATCCCCACTGTGCCATGAAACTTGCCCTGACCTGGATGGCCTAGGCTAGTATGTCAGATCGAGGAAGCTAAGCAGAACTGGTCATGGTTAGCCCTTGGATGGGAGACCTTAAGGGAAGTTCAGAGTTTCTACGCAGAGGCAGCAAATGACAAATCACCTCTGAGTGTCTCTTGCCTTGAACACCTACGGGGTTGCTATAAATCAGCTACCACCACCTTGGAAGCTTGCTGGGTGACCATGGGCAAGCCACTCTCTTTCAGGCTAACCTACTTTAGAAGGGTTTTGTGAGGACAGAATGAAGGAGGGGAGAATAAGTGTTTTGAACTCCTTGAAGGAATAGTGGAATAAAAATGTACTAAATAAACGCATCTTCCTAAACTGGCTGCCTGAGCTTCCCAACACCTGCTAAGTGGAGATTCCAAGAATTGAAGATAGATCCTTCTGCTTGCAAAACATGGAGTAGGGAATGCAGGGCCCATTACAAACTTGTAGTACAGGCACTCTTCTACACACATGTCATGATCCCATCCCATATGTATAATGTTATGAGTCATGAAAGAAAAGTGTTAATTTTAATCCTGAAATTGCAGTTTCTGCAGTTCTGAGATTATACCATGACCTTTTTCCATAGAGGCTTTCCCCCATGCCTCAATCACACAAACGTTGGGCGGGGGGGGGGGGGCGATTTTTGTTTAACATTCTATCTGGCCTGAAGAAGAGTCCTACAAAGCTTGCTATTTTTTAATTTTGTAGATGGTCCTATGATTTCATCCTGTGAATATATTATTTTTTTATTTTAATGGACTGCAGCAGCTGCAAACATTTTATGAATACACCAGACCTCTAAAGCTTTATTTTTCTGACCTTTTTCATTGAATCAACACAAAATATTTCCCCCAAAACAATCCTCTTACAAGTTCACACTCACAGGACAAAACAGCTAAATGAGTTGGCCCTTCTTTCCGCATATTGGAATGCCTGTAGTTTATGACATCTTAGATTCTTTATGATGAGTTTGCTGAAACTTCCTTCGGTTTCTGCAACAATGACTGGCCGTGAGCAAAAAAGAATCCCCAGTGCATATCACTGACTATGTGGTGGGGTTGTTGTTTTTCAAATCTCACTTTTTAACCGGGGGGGGGGGTATAGCAACAAAGAAACAGAGCTGGAAGAGACCCCATGAGTCAAAGTTCAACCCCCTAAACAGCTATACCCCACTCCCCCAGTGACCCTATTCAGAGCCTAGAGCAAGGCAAAAAAAAACTTCCAGGATTCCTGGCCAATCTGACCTGGAGCAAAATTTCTTCCTGACCCCAAAGTGATGATTGGCATTACCCTGGGCATATAAGAAAGGGCCACGAGAGAAGACCACTGGCTTATCCCTTCCTGCCCTCCCTCTCATAATTGGCCTAAGTTCATATTGAGCCTCAGAATCATCACTGCTGTCAGGTGGCCATCTAGCCTCTTCTTAAAAACCTCCAAAGAAGGAGTGCCCACCCCCTCCTGAGGAAGCCTGTTCCACTAAGGAACAGTTCAGCCTCTTCAAAAAGTCAACATACAAGTGCAAACCTAAGCAGAATTATACCCCTTTACAGTCAATGGTCTTAGAAGAGCATAACGTGTTTAGGATTGTCACCCGAGACAAAGTGCATAAAGAATGTTTTTGAAAAAACAGACAATTGATCAGTATCCTTTAGCTTTTTAAAATTCCCTTCTTACATCTCTAGCTGCCCAATTTGTATTTATAGCCAGACATGGCAGTATATTTGGGGATAGACAATTCAGCTCAGAACAGAGTCAGCTGAAAGCCCTTTTAGTATTCTAGGTATATAATTTGCCCCCACTCTATAAAAATTCATGGCTTTATTTTCAGGATATCATAAGACATGTTCTGTTCAACCTGAAGTTCAAACCAGCACTAAATAAAAAATTTAATAACAGTTGTTGTCACTATTGTGGGTGCTAATAGTATATCAAAGCTAACAATTTTCTTATTTTAATGTATTTTACACTAATCTAAATAAGTGATAACTTTCTCTAAATAAATAGAAATATGTTTTTTAGACTTTATGGCACCAATCTAAAATTAAGCATAAAAACTGTAATCCACGGATAGTTAAACTGAGGAGTCTGTTGTGGCATCATTGCCTTACTTTGAGACTCAGCTTCTGTCGAGATTAGGGTAGAGAAAGAGAAGGAGCAGTGTTCTAGTTCTCAGACAACAAACAAGCCTGTCTTGGAACTCTTTTCATAAAAGGATTGAAGAGGCCTCCCGGAAGTGTTGTGGCCTATAGTCTGGCCTAAAGGTTTTTTTATATTAAAGGTATCCCTAGAGCACACTGCTTTAGACACAGCTGTCAAAGGGTGGGAAATAGGGGGACAAAATTCTGGGTACACTAGTCACCCTGAGGGCCAAGGAAGCCAGACAAGGTGATGTGGGTGTGCAATTTTAAATTCAGTAGCAGCCCCCAAGTTGTTACAGGGATAAAATGGGGAAAGGTGTAGAAGAGTGGGATTTAAACTGGAAGGATGGGGGAGCTATATAGATAGCCAATTATCAGCTTATTCACACTAATAGTAAGTCAGGATTTTTTTCATATTGTATTTGAACTGGGAGCAGGAAAAATCAGATGGAATCATTTTCGGGGGGGGGGGGGCCTTGATGGTTTTCAGCAACCATGGATTGAGTAGGAGCTAAGTGAAGGTACACAGGCTGAATTCCAATCTCAAATCACCAGTGTGAGACCCACTCAAGTATTGATATTTATTCTTTAAATTGAAAAAAATTCTTTAGAACTTATTGATGGAAGAGGAGGATTCAGCGCTGTCCCATTCCTCAGGTTTCAGAGGGGCACAAACCAAAGCGTTAGAAAGATAGAGAGGTCAGGGCACTCTGTTTAGTGTTTGCTGTTTACTGCTCTGATTGTCCTTTGATATGTAGATTGCTATTCTCAGGATTTCCTCCTCCTGACTTCCTCCCTCTTATTTCTTCTCTTCCTGGCATTGTTCCAGGCAACTCCTCTCTCCTTCTCTTCCCTCCATCTTGGAAGCATGGACGCAGGACTTGTCCTGGCATCCATGTCTAGCCTTAGACTATATAGGTAGTTAGGATCTGTCTCTCCTCCTTTCCTATCAGAGTATGGAGTTCCTACAATAAAGAACTCTTATTTCTTTTCTAAATATAAGCAAGTGTATGCTTTTGTTATTTTCTGTCCTATACACACACACGCCAGCCAGCCAGCCAGCCAGCAAAACCAGCTCACAACCACTTATAATGATGTTTCCTCTGCTAAATGATAGACTCTGCTAACAGCCCAAACATGGAATCCTTTAATTAGATTTCTGGGACCTACATATGATTTATTTATCACTTACATCTACATTAGGGTTGCACTTGCCAGCCTCCATGTAGTGGCTGGAGATCTCCTGGAATTACAACTGGTCTCCAGGCCACAGAGATCAGTTCACCTGGAGAAAATGGCTACCTTTGGGGGTGAATTCTATGGAATTCTGCCATGCCAAGGTCCTTTCCCTCCCCAAACCCCACTTTCTCCAGGTTTCTCCCCCCAGATCTCTAGGAATTCCCCAACTTGGAGCTGGCAACCCTAATCTACATCCATGTAAGTATTTAGAGCAGAAGAAAGAAGAGTCAGTGTTATTGCAGAGAGAGAAGAGGAAGTAAGAACCATAAAAACACAAAGGCTTAAACAAATAAAAATCAGAAGGAAATGCTGTGGTTGTACAATCCACTGGAATGTCGCCAGCATAAGCCACAATCAAATGAGCATGACACAGTTATGCTCTGGCACAATTCCCATAATTTCAATGGTGTTGGCAGTCAAGACAAATTTCAGGCCAAAGATCAGCTTTTTAAAAAAGTCCCAGATGTTTGAAACAATCCTAAATGTGTCTACTCAGAAGTAAGGCCCATTTTATTCAATTCCACTTACTCCCAGGAAGTGTTCCTAGGATTGCAGCCTAATTACGGGCTAGATCCCCTTATGCAGATATACTTTTGAAAAGTACTAGTTAAGAACATCCTAAAGACCATTTATTCCATTACAAGCCTCACTAAGGACAATTTATATTTGCAACTTCTAAAATATTTATTCCTTACCCCAGGTGAATCATGGGACCTTCTGGTCCACAGAAGAGCCCAGAAGCTACAGCTAGAACACAAGAGACGAATGTCCCACCAAAAGTCTTGATATTAAAAATATGTTGAATAGAAGCACCATTTAAAAATCCAATGACTTCTGGAAGTCCACTTGGTGCACCTGTTGGACAAAAGAACTGCAAAAAGAAAAAGTTAACGATTTAATATTATATATATTCAGCAAGGACTTAATACTGCATAGCTTTAGTCAAACATTTGGTATTTTCTAACCAAAACTATATGCGAATGAAATTTTCAGTGAAGAAGAATTTCAAGTGGAATATACTCAAGATCAGCTAAGAAACACCTAAATAATCTTGAAGAATTTGACTTCTTGAGAATTCTCTTAGAAGTTTGCAGCTTTCTCAAAGAATTATAATTTCTACCACTCTTTCTTGTGATGCAGTGTGATGATCTGGCTGTGCCAGGAAGGCCTAGCAAGGCCTCAGAAGCCTGTTAGCAGTGGGAGTAGGCCTGTCTACAAGTCCCAGGGGCCCCTGGGGCCGTTTTGGCATCCTTTTTGGCTAATCAGAACACTGGGGGGGGGGCTGGTGCTATATAAGAGAGGGCAAAAGCCTGTGTTCTTTCTCCCAGGGAGCAGGCCAGAGGAGGTTTCAGCTAGGGGGTTTCAGCCCTCATCCAGGTAGGGTGAGAAGACAGGCCTGGCAGACAGAGGGACAGGGAGTTCAGTCATGCTAGGGCCTTTTGTTTATTTTGCTTTCATCCATCTATTGTTGCTAATGCACCTTGCTTGTTTGATTAACTGACCTCCTTGTAAATAAACCCTTTTGTTTGTTGTTACTCTGCTGGGTCCTCACGCCTGTTTATTGACCAAGCTACGGAGGTCAGAAGGGTTGGGAGGGTACTCTGGGCCTTCCCAAGGGACCCTAAATCCCAGAGTGGTGGCAGCGTAAGGTGGCTCACCCCACCTGAGGCATAACATGCAGTGTAAAATCAAATTACAATTGATACAGTATCAAATGAGCAAGTATGTCTGTATTACTATTAGCAGTAGTAATGATGTTTATAGACTTCTTAACATAAGGCTGTTCAGATGTTTAAATATATTTAAATAAAAATCAAGATAGCTAAACACAAAATTTTAAAACCAACATTAAGAAAATCTTCACTGAAATAAAACCACCTTCACCTACCTAGGAAAGAATCCAAGTGATATCACAGATAGGCTGGAAGAGAGCATTCTATACACTTTTAATCTAGAAATGTTTGGTTTACTACAGTAGAGTCTAGTAGCACCTTTAAGACTAACCAGCTGTATTGTAGCATAAGCTTTCTAGAACCACAGCTCTCTTCGTCAGGTGCATCTGATGAAGAGAGCTGTAGTTTGCAAAAGCTTATGCTACAATAAAGTTGGTTAGTCTTAAAGTCACTACCGGACTCTTTACTATTTTGCAATTACAGACTAACATGGCTAATGTCTCATGATTTACCACAGGTTCCATATTAATATTTCAGGGGTGCTGTTCTAGAAAACTGATGCAATTTTTTTGTCATCTTTTCCATCCATTTTGATGTTATTGTCCTAGTTCTTCTTCAAATAGCAACATAAAGACCAATATACATTATCTTAGATATTCCTGATTGGATCTCCTCATTTGTAGTTTAACTTTAAAAAACAGCTGTTGGAGAATTTAGATTGGGAGATTAACTGTTTCCTCCTGAACCATTTCCCCAGAAAATTGCCCCTCTATTGGTTTTGGTATCAAAAAGTCAGGTCCCCTTTACCCTACCAATATTGCTTGGAAGGAAGAAGCAATTTCTACTAGAGAAATGTGGTGGTGGTAGGAAAATAAGTTTAAAACTCTAGCATTGTGGCCTTGATCCAAATCAGCCTTCCTAAAACCAGTTAAAGCAAAATTATATTTTAGGAGATTAGTTGGATCTCCAATGTGATGGGTAGTTTGGCCCTCAGAAAGACTACTCGGTTGACCATCATGTTCTGGTGAGTTCGTCTAAGTTGCTAAAGATCTTCAAGTAATTAGAACATAAAAAATTAAGTCTTTTTTGTCTCTCTAATGGACTTCAAAACATTGTAAAAAAGAGTGTTTACTAGTAACACACTCCAAATACTGTCATTTGGTTCAAAAAAGTTAGGGGAACAGTATTTTTTTTTCAAGAAATTCTATATAACATCACAATTCAAAGTGTGCTGCCCACAGATGATCAACAGAATGTAAGCACTGATTTTCCTTCTCTTTAACCAGCAGTATAACCCTCCATCTCTCAGAACCTATTTCAATAGCTGAACAGGAAGCAGAAGGAAGCCCTTACCACAATGAGTCCTGATGATACTATGATCATAGCCAGTCCAATTCCAAGTATGCAGATCCAGGTCATGTGAAAGTTGTCATTCTGTTGGTTTTATGAAGAATGAATATTGGGAAGAAAGGCATAAAATACTGGGGTGTTCATTTGCCAGACAAACTCCATTGTCTTATTGAGTGGTAGCTTCAGTTTTAGGGCCAGTACATACTACCTTTAATAAACAAAAACAGCTGGAAGCAGTTTTCACAAACTAGCTCCTACACATCGCTGCCATAATGTATTACGTTGGGTGATTATGTAGATCTTCTGTTTGAAATCAGTAGTCTCTGTACCATTACCAGCAACTTCCAGGAATGTGTAGTCCTGTCTAGAGATGGGCACGATCGGCATTACGATAGAAAAATACCCACGATAATGGTGTTCGCACGATCAGGACCCAGCAGATGGGTGCCGTCCACGGCGACCAATCCAGCGTTCAGGGGGGGGGGCTTCATCGGGGTTTGATCAGGCCATCGGGATCTGATCGGGGATGCAGACAATCAGGCGCCAGTAATCTATTCCCGGGGCAACGGAGCCAGGGGAATGCCTGAGCTGTGTTTGCCCTCCTTCTGTCACCCTGGAAACCCGCATGGAAGCCCAGCTTTCCTTGATTAGCAGGGCTTCCTTCCAACCATGGAGCAACAATGGACTCACCAGTTGGGAGAAGAGACCCAGGGGAGGGAGGGGGAAGGGGGTGTTCTGTAGCCATGGGCACTCCAAACGTTTTTTGCTTTTTAAAAAAAACAGGGCTTTGTAGGAGTTATGGCTGTTTTTCTGTCTGTCACTCTCTGTTTTTAACCTGCTTTTAAAACACTGTATTTTGTGGGAAAACCTTATTCATGGCTCTGTATGTGTGTTTAAAATATGCTTTTGGAAGACTGGCTGCTTGCTTTTAAAATAGGGTGGGGAGGAATGGAGGATTCTGTCCCTGCTTTTTTTTAAAAGCTGGCTGAAACATGTTGATGGGGTGTCTCTCTCTCTCTCTATTTGGAGAGGCAGGGACGGGTTAAAAACTCCCCCCCCTGCTCTAAGTGTGTGTGTGTGTGTGTGTGAACGTCCCCTCCCTGAGGGGAGGCGGCTCATCGCCGGGTTAAAAACTCCCCCCCCCTCTGCTCTAAGTGTGTGTGAACGTCCCCTCCCTGAGGGGAGGCGGCTCGTCGCCGGGTTAAAAACTTGGGAGATGTTCAGTATGGATCGGTGATTTGGGGTCGTTGCCAGCTCCTATCCCCGATCAGCTTGATCGGTAATTTTTTTTGGATCGTGCCCACCTCTAGTCCTGTCACAGATTCCATACTAAATGACAACGACAAAACTGCCATCATAACGATAACACTTGGCCAATGAAGGGAAGTCATTGCACAGAGGCAGTCTAACTTCTTCTACATGTTGAAGTATGGATCAGCCCTCAGAAACACAGTAGTCCAGTTTACACAAATGAAGTGTGGTATGATGGATGCCTAAAACACAATCATGTGAAAGGTGTTTCAGATTATGAGCAACAGTTTGCCGTGTAGATGTGGTTAATTTCACAGTGGAACTAAAAAGAGAGAGACGGGGGGGGGGGGGCTTGGTGCATATAACCAAATCCATGAGAAACTCCAACTTAAGAGGCAGCAAACTTCTGAATACCAGTGTCAGAAGGCAAGAGGATGTGTGAAAGAGGATGCTGGACTAGATGGACCACCAGTCTAATCTAGCAGGGATCTTCTAACATTCCTAGATTCATGTAGCAACCCTGTAGTAGCCCAAGAACATGTTGTATTTTGGTCTCTGTTGTAAAACTGACATTCAGCAGCCAATCCACATGTGATTTGCAAGTTATCCTCAATCCTTGCATATACAGTGCTCAATTTGGATCAGGGCCACAGAGTGCTTGTTGAAGAGGCACTAGCCTTCCTCCTGTAACATTCTACTGTCTTGAAGCAGCCCTATGTGGCCCACTGGAGAAACTTGCATGTATCCCAAGGTAGCCCAACAGGACAAATAGCACTTTCCAGGACTATTTCAGGTCAGGTGCAGTAGGGCATCTAAAAGCTCTTCTCCACACACATCACAGTCTTAATCCATATTGGGCACTGCATGCACAGAAATTGAGAAGAACACACAATTCATGTCCAACTATTATGGAAAGTGGGAACCCTAGACCCATTTTGCATACTTTGGCATGTCTGAATTGGCATGGGCGTGGGTAGCCACACATGCTCTGTAGGAGTGCCTCTTTGCTTCCACCTATCCCCTACTTGTAAATAATGGAAATATTGTATTGTCGAAGGCTTTCACGGCCGGAGAACGATGGTTGTTGTGGGTTTTCTGGGCTGTATTGCCATGGTCTTGGCATTGTAGTTCCTGACATTTCGCCAGCAGCTGTGGCTGGCATCTTCAGAGGCGTAGCACCAAAAGACAGAGATCTCTCAGTGTCACAGTGTGGAAAAGATGTTGGCAGGTCATTTGTATCTACTCAGGAGGGGTGGGGTTGAGCTGAGTCATCCTGTAAGAGTTTCCAAGGGTGTGGAATGCTAATGGCGGGAGGCTTCACTGTATCCTGAGGAGGTTTCCAGTTCTGAAAAACACCAGGCTAACAAAACACTCTATACTCAACAATAGCCCTGCAGAGAAGATTAGCACATCAAGCCCCAATCCATATGCAAAAGAACCTCCTCAGGATACACTGAAGCCTCCTGCCATTAGCATTCCACACCCTGGGAAACTCTTACAGGATGACTCAGCTCAACCCCACCCCTCCTGAGTAGATACAAATAACCTGCCAACATCTTTTCCACACTGTGACACTGAGAGATCTCTGTCTTTTGGTGCTACACCTCTGAAGATGCCAGCCACAGCTGCTGGCGAAACGTCAGGAACTACAATGCCAAGACCACGGCAATACAGCCCGGAAAACCCACAACAACCATCAGTGGAAATATTGCACAACACTGTAAGTCTCAAGGGCTGCTCCTCCAAAGACAGCTGTCTGAGGTAAGTACTGCCCTTGGAATTTCTCATCATTCAGAGAAGTAAAGAACATGTAACAATATTTTATAACAGCATTTTCAGTCTTCTCCCTCCTTTAATTTGTTTGTGTTTGCACTAGCCAGAGCCATGTTGTCTCTGGTGCCCATCACAAGTTAATTGACTCCCACACATTTTCAAACATTTCACAACGCTGAGGTTAGAGTCACTTGTGTCTGGGAGTCAAAGATGCTTCTTTTGTTTGCTAGCCTTAAATGGTTCAACAAGCTATCACAGACTTCCTGACTTAACCTCCCTTTGGGTCTTTGACTTCAAATGGGAAGTGTGTGGTCTGGTGCAGCAAAACAAGAAGACCAGATACATGTTACTTGGGTAACTTTGCAAATTAAAGGGTGGATTTCTCAATGCTAGAATATTTTCCCCTTATTTCCTGAAGCTTGCTTGCACTTGACCTTTAATGTCAGATTTTTTTCCTGACAGTATCAGTTAAAGCACAAGATGACAAAAAAAGAAAGCCCTATTGTGCTGTATCCATTGATATACACGTATATTTTTGTGCCTTCTTAGCACTGATGACTATGTCACCACAAGTCATGTGATATTTCTTGCTCCATCAGAGCTTTATAATAGAGTTAAAATGCAGGCAAGTAGCTACTATGTACACCGTTAATGAGTGCCTTGAGTTTCTCGTTCTGCATCCTCCTTTCATCATTTGCATAAGACAAAAAAAAAGTGTTCTACAGATTCTAAAAAGCAGAGGTTCAGCATCTTCACTACCATTTCTCTCCTTAGCCTCTCTCTAGCTCAGCTTCAAGTAGGGTCAGGGCTGGAGAATTAGGCTCTGGACATATGAGCAGCCTTGGTGTTTCATGGCAGGGGTGCTTCTCCCACTTACATTCCTCCCTAGCCATTACTAAAGCAGGCCCAGGACTACTTGGTTCTGCTTTAGGCTGATCCTGCACTGTGCAGGGGGTTGGACTAGATGGTCTGTATGGCCCCTTCCAACTCTATGATTCTATGCCCCAAACTCATCAAAATTATGGCATCACCTTGCCAGTGGCAGTGATGTAGGTCCAGTTTTCCTACCCAAGAAGACAGGTTTGAGAGGTGAAGCATTAGAAATGCATTGCTTTTATCCATGCCAGCCTGGAACTATCTTTGAAATGGAGTGAGGGGAGTGGTCCTCTCTCCTCTCCCAAGCATTCTGTTTTCTGTGTGACAGATAAATAGTATTCTGGGAACTGGCTATTGTGTAGAGATAAGGGGAAGCTGTTGCAGCACAAAAGAGTTCCTTCTTTGCCCACCACATCAAAATATTTGACTCTGTGAGGAGTGTTAGAGACCCTGTCTTTAGTAGCTACTTACATTCTTCCAAAGATGGAAGCACCTGGATTAGATCCTCAAATGATGATCTGATTTGAGGTTCATGCAAGACCATGGATATCCATGCCCAGGTCACATAGCAGTATTCAACTGCTGCGATCTTTGTTGACTTCTAGGATAGGAAACCCACTCCCTCCTATAGAGGGCCAGGTCAAGCCAATTGACTACCATTTGACTGAAGCCATTTGGCTACCCCAATGCTTTCCTAGTGAGGATAGCATAGACAGAGGGAGCCTCCTCCCATCCCCGATGCTGCTGCATCTTTGAAGCCTCTCCTGCACCCAAGCTCTTGTATCAAGGATGAGGAACCCCTGCCCCATTTTCCATGCCATCACTGCAATTAATTTATTACTATTCAAAGGTATGTGAAAAGAGATGTTATTTATTATTTTCTTCCATTTTACCTGAATATAATTTTCCACAAGTTCCCATTTCAGTTTGATGAGATAATCAATTATTTGATGGATGAGGAAACCCAGTGTTCCTACTACAATTCCAATAAGTCCCATCAACAACCATCGATCCCAGTCCATTCTAAAGATTTAAAAAAACAGAATTGTATATCAATTGCAGTTACCTCAGAAAAAGTTTGGTTAAGGAATGTCAAAACCTCAATGATTATGTCCTGATATCTAGCATCTATTTAGAACATCTCAACTTCCATTTGAAACAAGATCATATTTTCTAGCCCTTTGGGATAAGAGAGACACATCTAATGCACACAGCTTGCTTAGCTAATTGATTAGAGGCAGGACTTTATTTCAGCAGGAATGTAGTGGACCGGAGTTCTAGCACCTCTCGTGTCCAGTGCCACCCCCCACCCCACCCCGATCTCCAGACAGAGATCAGTTCCCCTGCAGGAAATGGCTGTTTTGTAAGGGGGCCCATGTGTTTCTCCCTTATTTTCCTCTTGAGAGTTCTACCACCTCTTTTCCCGGAAAAAACCCTCTAATTTAGAGGCTAGGATGGCTTGGATCAAGAATGTTGCTGACGGAGAGATTTCTGCACTTCACCCACCTTTCCAGCTCCCTCTCTCCCATGAGGTGTGATGTTCTGGTCCCTGTCTCCCTCTCCCTCCCATTCCCAGTACACAACACGCATTACTCAGAAAGCCAATGTAGCATAGTGTTTAGAATGTTGGACTAGGATCTGGAAGACCCATTTTCAAATCCCCACTCTGCTATGGATACTGACTGGGTGACCTTGGGTTAGTCATACTCTCCCAGCCTAACCTACCTCACAGGGCTGTTGTCAGGATAAAACAAAAGAAAAGTAATGAAGGAAGCTGCTTTGGGTCCCCATTGAGGGGAAAGGCAGGGTATATCTCCTATTTCTAGTCAGTCAGTCCTGTGATTAGTCCTTGATACTTCAGATGCTTCAAGAAAATCCACAACCTGAACATGTTGGCTTAATTTTCATAATTCATTCTAGTCACAGAATTCTAAATTTAGGACTTCAAATTATTTACCATTAATTTGTGCCTCTTGTAGGCCTTTTGGCTTATAACAGTTGCATTAGACATTCAAATATTTGGGTGTGATTCTTGTGTGCCAAGGTGCAGGAATGTCATAATAGATTGAAAGATCTACTTCTACTAGAAATCAGGTCTATTTAACATTATGAAGAATCACAGACCTCAGACCTGTGTTCCTCAGAAACAGTCTGCAACATCAGCAGCAAACAACAAACAAAACCCGTCATCCCCTAATGTCTTTAATCAATCTGATATAACACACAACTCTGGTTAGTTAACTTTCTTTTTTGCCATACTTTCTGTGGCATGGCTTGCATTTTAGCAACAGAGATGTTTGTTACTAAGACATGATATTATTGGATTCATATAAAATGTTCCTAAAAGCTGTTCTAATGTAGATATTTACCAATTTCTTCCTTTTGGAAATTGGTAAATATGGGATGCCATGTACTCTGCAGAAGCGGAACATAACAACACCCCAATGGTACCTTAAAAATGAATACAATTCATTTCCAGGAATCCTGGAAGGAGATTGACTAGTAGGTGGAGAGTCCTGGAAACTTAAAGGGCCGTCAGATGGGGTGGACAGGAGAAGGCTGAAACCAGGAAGAAACAGACAAGAAGAAAACAGAAAAAGAAGCAAAAAGAAGAGGAGGAGAAGGAAGGGAAGGAGGACTTGGGATCACCAGGGCCAGAGGTGGAACCATTGTGGTCATCACTTCACCCAGGTGATGTTAACTGTGAGCTGATGCCACTTTATTCACAATTATAAATAGTTGTGCTATTCCAGCTTTTGGATCGTTCCTACAGGATTTAGGTGTTTTAATGTATATTTAAAGTATATCTTCATGACTGTAATCGTAATCAAATGTATTTGCAAGTAAGTCCATTGTCTGGTCTGGAAGGCTGCCATCCTAAGTATGTTCACTTAGAAGTCAGTTTGTTTCAATGAGCTCTGATGCAGAAATACTGTGTATAACTGTGTCTTCACTTCATTGGATGAATTACTTAAAATACTTAAGTTACATGAGATTAAACACCAATGGGTACAGAAGGGGGAAGCTATAAACAAATCTTTCAGGATAAAACTAAGGATGCCACAAACTTTGCAGTGAACACATGCAATAGGTGAACATGTCAAGTTCAACGGCCATGCTCATCCATCATCCAGTCTGTTCACCTGTCAACTTCAAATGGCCTTTGCAGTTTTGAAATAGTTGTGGTGGTGTCGTTTTGTCTCTTTGTTGTGAAGAAATCTCATTTCCTTGCCTTGGTTTTTGCACCTCTGCAGTAGGTGAGATGATCCTATGCAAGATCGTGGTTGGCTGGATCAGATAATTAAATGACAGGAGGGGAAAATGGCACCTCCCCAGTACTGTGAGAAAATGTGTATGTGTGAAATAAAATCCACAACATGAACTTAAAAAAAATGAATACAATTTATTCCAGATTGGTATATCTGATGGTCATGAAAGGTTATGCTGGGATAAATCATGTTCATGTTTAAGGTGCCACTGGACTCCTACTTTATTTTCCGTTTCAAATGTGTCAGTTACTTGTCTGTCCTAACAACCCATTCCTCCCCCACAATCTGAGCATACTGTTTCCTATTTGTCATCAATAGGTAGCATCAGAGGATTTTGGCTTAAATCTACATGCCATGCAAATTACAGTAAATACAAATAATAGAAAGTTATTTTAAACCTGCACACAACATAGCAGCTCACAGAAAATTGACAGGTAGCTGAAGAGTGGCACATCAGATCATTGTACTTAGCATGCAAAGGCCCAAAGTGAACCCTTCTGGCACTTGTAGCACCACTGGTACCCAGCTTACTCTTAGTACGTCTGGCCTACTACCCCCCCCCCCACACACACATCTTTTCTCTTTTCCATCACAGCAACATCTTCACAGGTAGACTTTGTGGGGTTTGGGGCACTCAGCCCAAAAAAGTTACCTATTCCTGACCTAGAATGCACTTGCCCCTCCCCCCAAGATAGTTGAGATTAGACATCAGCTAAAATTTCTTCCACTTTATGTTTTTTAGGGAAGGGATTTGTCTTTTCTTCTCTATGAATAGAGATGCTGGAAAAATTTAAAATTGTATGAAGTCTTACTGTACTTTTAGTTTTTAATTTAAATTACTCCTTTTTATCTATTTGGGCAGGATGATAGTGTGAGCATTTTGCCAGATCAAAGAGTAGGATAAACAAATCACAATATAAATCCAGACATGGGTCAGGCTGGCCAGTGCTACAGTGCCATAAACTGTACGGGAAGAAAAATGTCTCCTTCGTTTACTCCCTCCTGACTAATTCCTCACAGACCCCCCAGTGTATTATTAGTAACTCATTTTCAGTGTGTATATTAAAGACATTGTTACCTGTAAGTTTGTCCCTGCAACCACTTCTTGTAAACTTTGCTGTGTGAAATCAAATAATCCAGACTCTCATGGATACACAGACGTTCTCTTTCCTCTTCTCGGAGACTAGCGCTTCTGGAACAACTTCTGCTGTTATTGCTATCATTGCATCTGGGATCTAAAGACTCAATCAAATCTGGCCTCTCCTCTGCCAGCAACATTTGCTCTTCGCCATCTTCACACCTCTTATAAGAAAGGATAGAGGCCATTTTGCTGAACAAAAATGCTCAGACCTAAATCTGTGATCCTGGTTTCTGACAGAGTAAGACAGCGCTCCAGAACAGGAGATTCTATTTATGTAATGAAGATTTGCCGTCTTATGTTGTGGGTTGGGTTGTTGCAACAGCACACAAAACTGACGTGTTTGTATTATCTATAGCCTGTCAGAACTAGAACTTGTTTTATGTGTGACTTTCCCACCAGAATGGTTCGATAGACAATAAAATGGATACTACTATTTTAACAATGCAGAGAATGTGAAATCACAAACCGGTTTAAAGTCAAGCAGTATTTAATATAATTTAATATAAAATATACTTTATACTTTTATACTAATATAAAATCAAACCAAACACAATTGACTTAGCAATTCTTCAGCATTCAGAGTGGGAGGATGGCATTGGCAAACATTGTTAGTTTTACAGCTCACTTACCAGGGGTTGTCATAAGTCAAATATGACTTGAGGGCAGAATTTCATTTCACCTTACCCATAAACTTCAGGGCAAACAACTTTGCTTCATGTATCATTATTATTTCCATTTAAGAGATAAAGAAGTGACTAAAGGTGGGCTGCCAACCTATTCTGTGCCTTCATACATTACATTTTCCTACAGAGAGATGATCTCCACTTCAGTTAGGAATAAGAAAACTCAGACTTGTTTTTAGAGGGTACAATTATTTATGATTATCCATACTTGGAAGCTACTGCACTTTCATCTTCTGAATATGAAGGACATTTTCCAGAGATGAGTCTAAAACATGGATTTCTTTCTTTCTACATGGAAAATATCGCTGTGTAGTAAGACTGGCCTGCATCTCAGCTACAAACTGTGGAACAAATTCAGTTTATTTTGTATATTTGAGTTTTTTTAATTAACCATTTTATTAATATTGGGTAGGTGTGGGGAAGAGAGGTAGGAGACAAAATCTTTCAAACTTAAACAAGTTCATTTATACCCAATTTTTCTCACCAAAGGGGACCCAAAGTTGTTTATATAATTTTCCTCTCTTCCATTTTACCCTTACAACAACCATGTAAGAAAGGTTAGGCTAATAGTGTCCAAGTCACCCATCAAGCTTCCATGGCAGAGTAGGGACTTGAACCAAGATGTCCCGATCCTAGTCCAACTCTCTAACCACTATACAACTCTCTAACACTATACATACACTATACATAAGAACACTCTTAAAATGATAGCAGAAAGATTCAATGGCTTCTGTATTACATTGTAGATGTTTACTGTAAACTGAAAAATAACAGTATTGTGTGTTTATATGAAACCTTGTCAGTCAATGACTTCAAACAAGACAAGTTCCCCTGCATTCTAGCAGCCTGGCTGTTTATTGTACTGCAGGAAAACAATGGAACAGCCCCACAACCCTTCATACGTCTTCCATCCTCTGACTGGATTATAAAGATTCCTTCCCCTTTCCACTCCTCATATCAGACAAAGGGAGTTTTGACTCTAGAAAGTTCATACGTTGGAAATCTAGTTGGTTTTTTAAGGTGTTCTTGGACCTGGATCTTGCTCTTCTACTCCAGACCAACATGGCTGAAACCATCCCTTGTCTGTGTGGGCCCTGGGGTGCCATAGGGAGGGTGTTAAGTCCTTCCACTCAACATATGTGTGTGTACAAAATCAGAATGAGTAATTCTAAAAGACACTGAGCCCAGCTATAATACTGGTGGAGAGAGGGGTGATGTACCCTAGAGAGTGAAAAAGTATCTATGCCAAACAGGGTGTCTTGTACTATTATGGTTGAATGAATATGTAAATAAATCTTCAATTAACTCACCAAGCACACAGGTAGTAGTTTTATTAAAAGTACCCAGTGCTGCCATGGCAGATGTATTTCTGAATGAGATGGGAAGGGTGTGTTAGAGATGTGAACGAGTAACATAATAGGAAACTACAACTTCCATAGTTGTAGACTTCCATAGTCCTTTGCAAAACCATATATGTGTGAAAACCCTGCCAAATCCCATACTTTGGTGGCTATAATTGGAAATCATTCATAGGAACAGCAAAAGATAGGACCTTCTTTAAAATTAATTCATTTTCCAAGTCATTCATAATAGATACTAAATTTGGCTACAAAGCAAAGAAGTACACTTATGTGGCAGCGCCATCAGGCTGTAAGGAAAAATGATGGTTCATGTGTGCTGTTCTGTAGTCACCCAGCAAATTCCAGCAAATGGGTCAGCGAACAATTGTCCCAGTAATTGATAAAATCAGTAGCCTAATTGCAACTGGTGATTGGGACACAATCTAAACGTGCAGGAGTTTGGGCAGGTGTGTGTACCAGAATTTGAGGGTGAGAGTAAGATTTTGTTTTCATGCTACAAAAGGCCTCTACCAGAGCCAGGGCCTTTTTGGTCCTGGCTCCAACCTCTCTGTCTGAGGAACTGTCTGGAACTCTCTGTCTGAGGAAACTAGGGCACGGCAGGATTTATCATCTTTCTGCCGGGCCTGCAAGACGGAGATGTTCCGCTAGGCATTTGGTGGGGGCTGGGCTGTCCTCTCGCCAGCCATACCACTGACGACCATCCACCACCCATGCAGGAGCTCATAAGTGTGATGCAGGGCATGATGCAAGAGCCAAGCACTGCGTCTAAAATGCTGTATTTTAATATTTATATCAGCCAATTTTAATTGTATAACAGATGTTTTAATAATGTTTTTAATCTTTATTTAAAAATCGTATGTTGTTACACCACCCTGAGCCTGTCTGACAGGGAGGGCGGTCTAGAAGTGTAATAAAATAATAACAATAATAATATACTGTTTAGCAAGATCAGCGAGAAATTCTAAAAATGTATAAGCGAGCTAGTCAACTATGTCCTTGCATAAAAACATTCATGTTAGAATGATTGAAAGCTGCTTTGAACTGCAATTCCTGATCAAAGGTTACACATTTGTATGATTTTACACAGGGTGTACTTCCCCAAGAAACTAACTCTCACTCTTCTGAAGCTTTTTATTCTGCAGGCACCATTTGGAGTACTTTCCATAAAAGTCCAGCTGCACTTTAATTCCAACATACAGCTTTGTATAACTTCACAAACAGTGAACAGAAATATTTGTTTTTTATTGCCTTCTTTACCCTCCATTTTAAGTTATTCAAGTTGATCCATCAGAAGCCTTCTGCCCACTTATCAAGAAAAATTGTTTAGTGGTATAAAGTGGGGAATTTGTTTCCATGCCTGACATCCTAGACAATTTTTCCCTAGTTTGTTTTGCTAAGTGTGAAAATACCCCCCTTTCTGGTCCTTGATAGCAGGTGAATAGTCTATCGCCTCTGCTCATCTAGCAGATGTTTCAGTCATTCACTGATACTTGATTTAACTTCCAGTACCTCATTTCCTGCAAGTCACTCAAGTGGCTTCTCCTTTATAGAGCCATAAATACACTGCCCAGAAGCACTGGATGCTAACCACAGACCATCAGTTCACCATTTCTGCAAACTGGTGGCCACTGGGTGGTTAGGAAATTGATTACATCTCAGATGGTTGTGTAGACACATGAATGACATTTAATACAGCCACAACACTAGCAGTTCAAATGCTAAACACTGGCCATATGTAGATACTTTAGATAGAAATCCTAAGCAAGTCTTCTCAGAGTCTACTCAAATCTATTCAATGGCCCTTACTCCCATAAAAGTGTTCTTAGCATTGTCCTGTTAGTTTAACAGCTAGAAAAGATAGTAAAAACAATGCAAAAATAAAAACTTCCACCAGAGTGCAGAAAACATAAGGACAATGACTTCACACACAAAGTTCACTAGCTTGTTTATTGTTTACACTCAGCATTTCAGGTATTTTGTATAATCCTGCTATCCTAAAGTGGTGCACACTGCCAGTTTATTTGCCTCAATAGATGTGAGAGGTATAAAGAAATGGACACACTCCAAGACCACTGGAGACGAGAACAGCACTTCTCATATGGAGGGGAAGGGATAGTGTGTGTCACTATGAAACAAGGCCTCTTTCTTCCCCACCCATCAGAAAGATAGGAATCAGTCATATAGCTACACAGTAAGTAAAATTTTGCTTTTTAAAAACAAAAATGAAACATTCTAAATTTTTGACCAATTTTAATTGGCCAACACATGAACAGAAAACTAGCCAATTCTTAGCTATTTATGGAGCAACTGTATTTCCCAATGTAAATCCATTTTAATGACATCAGGTAAATAGCCAATTACAATTTTAGTACAACTGTTACATTGTATAGCAATCAACATAAAATAATATACACATTACTGTAATGACTCAAACAGCCAATATTCCTGGCCAGTCCATTGCCCTTTGAATTCAGCAATACTAGAAACATTTGTTTCCAGGCACATTTAACATTTTTTGTTTTTTTTTTCAGAACAAAGGGCCACAACCAGACCACTTACCTACTGGTTAATGTTTTATGTACTTCTTGAATTGCTAAGTGTTTTGCAATTCATCTATGTGAAGTAATCAAATATTTGTGCTATGCAAAGCCAGGTTTCAGTAAATTCTTTACACATACTGAGTTGCTTATGTAATCCCAAGGAGCCTCCACTTCTCCCTTGGCTTTATTTTTAAGTTACACACCCAAAAAATTCACCCCCTTTCTTGGTTACATAAGCATTAATAGTATTATTGAAAACTCTGAAGTCATACAGGACTTCTAACAGAGCAGGCTCCTCCTATCTGTATTATGACTACTTACATACATACCGTTCCTTAACTTCCCTTGTTTTGGCATGGAAAACCTTTGACAATTTGTTGAATCTTTTAGATGCAGAGTTATGCAAAATTTTCAGTTCCTTAGTACAGAATCAAACTTTTGTGTGTATGGAATAGACCGAGTAGTTAAGAATCAGAGGGTTTTAGGTTCTATTCTGCTATCATCATCTTAGGAAAAGCTGACCCAGTGCAAAATTTACTGCATCAGTTGCTCTTTTTCCAAGGGGGCAAGTCTGTTTTTCATCAATTGTGTGTGTTCTAAAACATCATAGTATGTAGGTGGTGGTGGTAGAGAAGCTAAACCGTAATAATGAAAGCAAGTATGTTTCTGCATATGTTCTGCTGAGTCTCCTAAACTTAGTTTACTTTCTTTGGATTTATCCCTATGCATGTCTATGGCCACCTCCCAAGAGAATTTGCATATCCAGGCACGTATCTTCATAACGCAGAAGATTTAAGGGTGGTGGTTGGAACATTCAGATATTCACTAAAAAGTACATGTATGGGAATTACCAGGAAGGGACCTTTTTGAAAATCACACATTCTACTTTTCTCATTCCATGAAGTGAGGGAGAATAGGACTCCCATTAGCTCTATTGGAGCTTATGTCCCACTTTCTCCATTCAGCTGAATAGACAGAATCAGTTCAACACAAGATTTGTCCAAACCAGCAGAGATTATTGGCATTCGTAATTAAATAAAACCTTTCAATTGAGAGGAAGTTTATTTCGAAGCTCTTGCTTCTTGGACCAAATAAAAGGTGGTGGTCTCTTGGCCAGCTAGTCTGCTTGCTGAATAAACTGTCTAGTTGCCATTGAAAAAGAGGTTATGGACAAAATGGATTCCTGCTTTGAATTTGTAGGGTTTCTATAACACTCAAGGAATCAACAGAATAGAAGAACAAGTAACCAGTATACCTGCAATGGCCGGAGAACTGTGGAGGTTACAGCTTCTAGTTTTACTTTGGGAATTATCAACAGCCAACAGCAACAACTCTTCATTAACATCTCTTTGTTGTGTTCTACCTTTGCTGGAAAAGGACTGTATGTGCAGGACTGCTGAACTCATTAAAACACTGATCCCCATCCCAGTCACAGTAATAGACCTCATACTGCAACAACTTCCCCCATCCATCTAAGCATCTTGAATCTTCTAGCAGCAACATGAAATCAAAGCTATCCAAAGGCCATACATGAAGCTCTCCAATCACTGCATTCATTTTTGCAGGTATATTATTAATAACTGTGATAAATAGGGAATAATTGACATACGATGTGAACAGCCATGAAAACAGCAAGTTACAGCTAGAAAATTAGTCTGTTTTCAAAGTCTTACAAAAGTTAAACTTGCACAAGCTAAGCTCGGGATGAAGCAAACAGCTCCACTGAAATAGTTCCAGCAGCAGCTTTGTCAATCAAACAAAGTAAATGGAAGTTGTACATAGATTAGAAGAAGCAATGTTAGTTCATTCCTTGTCTGTGCAAGGTACTACAGCAATAAATTACATAATACAGAAATGGCACAGCCTCAGAGATACTTTCCACATTTTATTTACATTTGAAGACTAACTTTATTCTCAATCACATTTTCCATACACCTATTTCTTTTTTTTTTGTTTCACTAAAACTTAAATGCATGGTTTATTAGAACAAAGACTGTAAACAAATATTTTGCAATGTCCATTACATGTAACACACAAGAGCCGCTTAAGAGAAAATCATTCCCCCATTTTATAAATACAAGTATCAAAACAATCCTGACTGTATCCTGTGACACTACTAGCAGTCAGCACCCACACCTTTGCAAAAAATTAAACAAGTTGAGCAACGGTTGTTGCAGTACCCGCTACTTTAAAAACAATTTCATCTGCAGCTCTTTACTAAAGCAAGATGGATAAAGCATGCCATTTTTATTTTTTTCTTCTTGAGAGAAGGTTTTTCTGAAACATCTTACTCCACAGCAACCTGATACTTCTTGTCATGCTTTCGTCTTGAAACACTGGAGCTCCAATTTTAGGCTACTTCAGGCTTATGTTAAAATGATAGTGCCTTGCTAAAGAGGAAAAAAATGTGCTGCCTTTTCTCTCTGATTGTGCCTGAAAACATATGGGGCATACATATATATATATATATATATATATTCTTTCATATGTCCAGATCATGTACACCAGAAGAAACTCTTAATGTGTGGGTAGTTTGCATTGTGAGATTGAATCAAGACATTAACATAAGTAGAAGTTGTTTTAAGACAAGTTTGGGATTCAGCTAAAATTAATTGTTGTATGTTTGTCCTTCTGGAGGTTGTGGAAGCTTCATATTTTCTTTGGACATCATTAGACGCCTTAGCTCTTGAAGTACAACTTTAATGCTATAAGAATTTTGCCATTTTGCTAACACTGGTATGCTCCGTGCATCCACCTGTTAAAGGAAGAAAGCATACATTTGAATAGGGAGTTAAGGAAAGCAGAATACCTGATTTCACAACTCTGGTATCATGCTTGTGTTCAATTTTCACACTAACATCAAAATATTAGACAATATGGCTTGGTGCTGAAACTGGTTCCATGTGCATAAGTAATCATTACAATGTGCCATAAACCATCATGGGTGTATATATTTAAGGTGAGGATTTTTAGCTCGCATTACATAAGAATTTAATTGTTCTAGCTGTAAAAAAAGCTTTCCCAAATATGGTAAGCACTCCAGCTAAAATATGAATCATAGAAACATGAAAGTGACCACCTTTGCTTTAAGGAGCACATGCCACAGAAACTTGGATACAATCAAATATTTACATGTATTGCACTCTGCTCTCAGAATGAAATTTTCCTGCCTACCCCTCCCACTGCAGCCCCCCAAATGCTATCTCCAGTGTTCTAAGGAGCTCCTGGAACAGTGCTATACAGAATCTATGGCTCTGCAAACTGAGTGAGGGGCAGGGGGGAGATGGGGAGAACAGGCAAAATGGTTCCCCCCTCTACTGGTGGAAATGCCAGTCAACTGGCAAAGAAAAACTAGAAAATCATGGCTAAAGATCAATATTTATGTTGCTTTGTTTTTAAAAAGGCAATTACCCCATACCATACATATGACTAAATAAAATGCAAGCTATTTTAAAAGAAACGGACTTCACAGCTGTCAGCATTTAAACACTAACCAAAACAAACTCCTATGATAAAGTATTAAGTCATTGAAGAAAACATCAAAGATGCTAGAAATGGATCTTCCAGCATAATTTTTTTACTGCTAAATAGCAGCTGCAATTCAAGATAGAGGTGTGTGCATGTATGTACGCACAGTTCAGATACAGCCTGCAGTATGGGAGGATCGTATGCAACTCTTTCTTCCCCATAACATTATCCTCACCTGAACTGTTATTAGCCTGTTGGGGGAACATACAAGGAAAAGATGGGAATTTAGCAGTCAGGGAAGCACTGAGAAGGGGCACCATATTATCTCCCTTCCTGTGGCTCACTTCACTGTAGGTGGTTGCTTGAGGCATTTCTCCCTTATTTATTGTTTTACTAGCACACTATAACTTGGCTAACATTTCCATAGCAGTTCACAACTCCAAAATAAAAACAAACAACGCAATTAGGACAATCACAGATTATCATGTAATAAGCACAAACAAAAACCAAGGTTGCATCAAATCAATTTATTCACATTCATCTAATCTATTACTGTCACCAGACACCCTTTCACAACTGCAACATCTGAATCTGATGAAAATGTGGAGATGCATTCTGAGTGCTATGAAATCTGTAACAAGGAAGGATAAAGGGTAGCTAGCAGTCACTAAGCTTTGTTTGGTTCATTGCAATTCAGATTAAAGCAGTTTGCTTACTATATGACCTGAACACAACACCACAGTACAATATTTTAAAAACACAAAACGCTTGACCATTAAACCTGTTATTTTCCAGATCTGATAGAACAGATTGACTGTCATTTTCATTATGCTACTTCTTCAATTTTGACTACAGTATAAAGATATGCACTAAAAAAACTATGATTAATGCTTTCTTTGTATACGTGTGTATGTGTTTAAATTGTGTAATTTAAACAACTGACACATGAACTTGGCACAAGGCAAACTACAATTAATTAATGTGTGTCACTTATTCTATGACATTCTGAAATTGTTACCCATAATTATGATATATAGAGAATTATGATAAAGGAACACTTTTATTTCTAGATGTATTTCCTTCCTAGTGTCCCCATCTGGCAAAACATACATGTGTAATCATTTGTAGGTTTTTCCCTCCACGCAAATTACATTTTTGCCCCCCGCCCCCATCTAAAAAGTTGGTAATGATGGAAACAGATCTCAGAGAAACTAACAATTTTTCTCTTCACCTTCAATTCATTGATTATTTTGCTCCAAACAAAATCAGAGAGCAGTTTCGTTCAGGACAGACAAAGCAAAGAACTTCTTGAAGTAACACCGGCTTAAACTGTGAAGATCACTGCCATAGGGTATGGAGTGGACATTAGTAGTCTAGATTGGACAAGGGGATTGGACAAATTCCGAAGGAAGATCCATCAACAATTATGAGGGCTGAATGGAACTTCCATGTTTGGAAGCAGTATGCCTCTGAATGCCAGTTGCTGGGTGTGCCAAAAAGGGTAAGTTTTGGCCTCTGTGCCCTTTCAATAGACTACTGTGGGAAACAGGATGGAGGATTAGATTGCTGGTCTGACCCAGCAGGGTTCTTCTTACATTCCTACATAAGATATGTTCACATTCATCTCAGTTCAAGACATGTAACAGGGGAAGGAAATACATTCTTTCCCACCCATAAGAATCCTCAATAGCTTTTCTGTAAAATTCTGTAAGATCATGCATTTTAACTTACCATTCCATTGGAATTATTTATTCCATTCATATTAATTTTAGTTACAAATCTAACTGTTGGAGGTGCTTCTGGATATTTAGGCCCACACTCTACTTTCAAGCTGTATATTCTGTTTTCGTAATTTGTCTAATAATGAAAGAGAGAGAATTATTCAACATATGGAAGTTAATACACTTGCAAAAGGCACTATATTAAAATAAAGAAATGAAGCCAGTTGACTCAGTTCTGTGGAACAGATTCTGTCCATCCAAAGTAACTAAAATGCTGCTTGTTTGGTCCATTTTTCCTCCTGAACAGCAGATCTGGGGAATTTTGGCACTATTAAAAGGGCTTCAACTGTGTAACTGTTTTTTGTTTCTGAGAGGAAAACCATGAGTACAGGACATATTTGCACACGTGGTTTCCTCTGCACCTGGGGATACACATGCACAGCCCTTAGATGGATGAACAAACTCCAAGGAACCTATGTAAACTACCCTGAGTTCGAAGATGGTAGATAAAATAAAAACATAATATAAATATCATAAACAGACTCTACTAATCCAGAGGAGTTAGTCTGTAGTCACATGCATCTGACAAAGAGAACTACGGTTCTCGAACGCTTATGCCACAATAAAGTTGGTTAGTCTTAAAGGTGCTACGAGACTCTAAGTGACAGCAAGATGGGATTTGTGACCTTTATTCCATAGCATAGCATTTACAGTATTTCGGGCGCCCATGAAGTATGACTAAATATTATGCCCAAGGATTCATCTTAAGACTTTTAGAAAAACCCAGAGTAATAACTAGTACCTCTCTTATACAATATACACACACCTACAAAAAAACACCCTTAATGTAATGATGAATTTTAAATTAGCATATACCCAGCCTTCTCTGTGGTTGCACCTACACTTGGAATGGCCTTCCTATACTGCTGTGAAATGTGCAATACTTAGCTTCTCAGGAGGGATTTATCAGTTGATAAAGAGGTAAGACTAAGAGGCTGACATAAGACGTAGATCTTGATGTGGAGGACAGCAACAGCTGGTTCCACCAGCTATTGATTTTTCATGTGTGTTTTTATATTTAATGTGATTTAATTTTTACAGCAATCTGTGAAATGACTGAAAATTAAATTGACTTAAAATAACTTAAATGGCAGAGTAGCAAGCTGCAGTACTGCAGTCTATGCTCTGCTCATGACCTGAGTTCGATCCTCATGGAAGCTGGGTTCAGGTAGCTGGCTCAAGGTTGACTCAGCCTTCCATCCTTTCGAGGTTGGTAAAATGAGTACCGTTTCCTTGGGGTAAAGTGTAGATGACTATGGAAGGCTATGGCAAACAAAAAGTCTGCCAAGAAAACGTCGTGATGCAATGTCCCCGTGGGTCAGTAAGTGCTTGCACAGGGGACTACCTTTACCTTTTTAAATTTCACTTAAATGAAATTAAAATGACTTAAAATAAATTGAGGAAAAGAAGACAAATATGGATGTAAAGTGAAAGGAGCCTGGCAGAACACAGCCAACAATCCCAAACAGAAATTTGGAACACTGCAAAAGGAAAGGACAGCTCAAGCCCAAGTTCTTTCAGCATCCGATAATAATACGCTGTTTAGATGTAATACCAAGTGAAATTGTTTTACATATGCTACAAGATATCTTGTGTCACAGCATCTATTTTGTCAAAAATAAATGTTTTACCATACTCTTTTACAGGCACTTTAACATATAAACATGGCAGAATTACTGATAACCTTGTCAGAACTGGGAAGTCGTGTAGGACACTGATGAGCTTACTGCAGTGATATCTGTATTTTGAACAGAAATACCCTTTAATCCCACAGCAAGGGTACAGACATTAGAGAACAAAATTGAATGACAGGACCTGTTTCCCACTGGAAATGAAAGGACTTTGAGATTCTCAGCATAGCTCTGCCTGTAGAACAGGGCAAAAAGACTAAAGTGCCCCAAGATAAGACTCCATCACTGAAAAAAATAGACAATCACACTTGTCTCTAGACTTTTTTTTGCATTTAGTCCATATCAGAAAGCTTGCGTCTTTTTTCATAATGACTAAACCCTCTGAGCTTTTAGTTCATATGAAATTTACAATGAAAGCTTCTCTGTGATTCAGCTATGTTGGTTTCTTTGCAGCCATCTTTGCATTTAAATAGAATATTAACTACTTTATTACTCTGATAGCATTTTACAACATAAATCTTTTTTTAATTTAATGTCCAACGATTAATGAAGTCATTAACTACTGACACATCTGAACTGTTATATAGCACTGGCAGAAGTGACTTGCAGTAGGAATAATTCAGATCAAGTGTGCCTGAAACTTTCAAATTACTGAGTCATCACAAACAACATGCATATACAAATTAACCTGGAAAAACTGAAGCTATGGGGAAAAGAACTAATCTAATATATACTGAGCAATTCCTTGGTAATTAATTTATGAGACATTCAATTGCTATAAATTTGAGGGGTCACTCAGCTACAGATAAAACAAATTAGCTATCAAAATGTTGTAGCAGTTATTCAGAATATGATCTGAAATTCCTAGTTCAGAGTTCAACTATTAATGTCTTCTTGTTTCAATTCTACATCTCTCATATGGATATAATACTGACCTACTTCACAGGGCTTCTGTAAGGATTGCTAATGTATGCAACGCTGTAAAACTGAGAAAAAAGCACTACATTTTGCAACATAAAAGCATTAATGGAAGAACATACAGTTCCAAATGCATAGTTACATATGAGAACTGTGAAAATTTGGGGGGAGAGTTTAAGACTTCTTTGCAGAATGTTCTTTATCCCTTCTGACTTCACTTTGTCTGGGATTAGTTATCATCTTATAAAGACACATCTTACCTATTCTGCAGCTCATTGTCTTTTTTTCTTCACAGCAGGAAGACACTTTTATCAGCATTTTACTGCTGCACAGTAAGGCACAGAAGCCTCAGTTATGTGTCAGAGATGTTCTAAGTACCCTGCCCAGAATGCAGCAAGCAGTGGAGAGGCAGATACATTTTTAACATACAGATATCCCTGTCCTAAGCTAAAATCTTACTATATAAAAGGCAAGCCGTATTAATGATGACTCACCTTTTATCCTGGAGCAGGTGCAGTGAGGGGCCTATGGATGCGCCTGTGCCAGGCCTCCCTGCAGAGGAGCAGGGTGGCCTGGCACTGCGGCGTGACCCTCTCAAGGCCTCACAGTGGCAGCGGAGGCCGGGCCTGGCGGCAGCTAGAGCCCATTGTATTGTTTCACACAACAGGTTTTGGTGCTAGCTGACAAATGAATGCAGAACAAGAGATTGGTCTCTAACAGGGCTGCTGTTTGAGTACCTAGCCTTCAGAACAAATAATACAACCCTCAAGTTCGTAAACCACTCCTAGAGTTAGTACCAGCACCTAACTTCAGTCAGAATGTATTCTTGGCCTGATGTAACTTCACCAGAAGTAACTTCATACTATTGTTCTCATGTTGTTTTCCTTATACGTCTAACAGGGGTTTAAGTATTTTTTGCAATTCGCTGCAGGCAAATGATCCTGGATAAAAATTCTAATTATTACACTATGGGCTGGTAGAGTTCTCAATTACAGTAAATCAGTAAAAAAGACAAAATGAAAGGGCAGGAACTTCCACCCAGTAAATGTGAACAATTTCTTTGTCTGCACCTGCCAAAACAGCATTTTGGTTGCAAAGCGGCATATTAAAATTTAGCAAAGAATAACACAGGTTGCCTCTACTGGAGATAAGCTCAAAACTTAGGCATGCCTGAAAGCATAGCAGTTCAAAGTTATAAGCTCATGTGATGCTTTCCCCTTATGGTTTTATACATCCTATAAAGAATTTAATTTCTCTGCCAGAACTACAGAAACTTTGTAAACAAAGCTGCTTTGACAATACCTTTGTACCCAGCAAATGCCTTCAACTTTGTCTAACAAACAGAAAAGGCTGAAGTTGTGCCTACTTTCCGGATATACTCACTAATCACTTTGCTTTACATTAATTCTAGCAAAATGCCTGCCACACAATGGGATAATACACATTACTATCAGAAACTAGCAATGTCTAGGGTAGGACAAGCAACAGCCCAGATAATCTGGATGTCAATTGCTCATCCATCCAATGCTCCTCTTCCTATTTTAGTCTTCTGAAGCACACCTAGGAGGCTGAAGTTAGAGGATGAACAACAGACACGGGGCTTAAAATAGACAATGGGCTCCTAAAATTGGCCCCCACTTCTCCACACAAAAGAGGGAATCTGATATGAACCCCTTGCCCTACCCTGCTTTGCCTCAAAGTTTAACTAGGTATGCTGTCCATGTTTAAGTCTGTTAAAGAAAGCGGAGAAAGCAACAGCTTTTTATATACACTAGCAGTTCACATGCATATGCACTTCAGTTTGAACAGTAGCCACTAAAGACACATCACCTTAATATAAATTTCATAGTTTATGTAATGTGAAATAAAAAGATCATTACTCATAAATGATATAAATGTACTATTCACGTCTGAGCCAAGAAGTGGTGAATAAAGTCTGTATATTTTGATCTTCCAGGTCTTAGGGAGAAAGACTCTAGACATCTTACGGATGTTCCTGACATACAATGCAATTCTAAACACAATTACTCTAGTCGAAGCCCATTAATTTCAATGGGATCAGACTGGAATAACTCTGTTTAGGATTGCATTGATGTACTAAATTTTAATCCTGCAGGATTTTATTTTAAGATGAGTAATGGTTACCATGAATATCAAGTACTTTGAAACAAATTTACTGCTAGAACATTCTTTTTTTAAAAAATGAAGTTTTAACTTGTAGCACTGACCCTTGGTGGCCCAATAATCATGCCCGTCCACCTTGTAAGCGTCATATCTTCATCATCTTCGAGGCCCCAGCTTACTGTACCATCTCCTACTCCTTTCTGACCTTCTTCAAGTTCTTCCAGCAAACGAAAATTACGAGGGACTTTAACTATTTGGAAAAATGAGGAAATGTAAACAGCAATGTTCAAAATTATACCTCACTTCTTTACACCTATTAGCATGACAGGTTGTCCATCATGCACATTGGAAACCCACACATTTAGATCTTCTTAATGTAAAACACATTACAGGGGAACACATTACATATGAGGTACTGACAAAATTAAACTTGTCCCATTAACAAAGGGTTGTGACACAACTCAAGAGTTTTAAACTATTTTGACCAGGTTTAACCTGTTGTGAAATTTAGCATATTGATATGCATCTTATTTTAAAGCGATTTCCGAAAGTCATCTCAAATTTTGTATCTGAAAGCTTGGAAAAAGCAAACATGATTCCTTTTATAATTTCATTCAGCAATTTTTCCAGTCATGAAAAAAGTCCTGATTTATAAGCGCTGAAAACACTGCAGTAGTGAGCAATACTGTTTTAGCAGACACTTCTGTTTATTGCTCTTGGCTAGAGTTCAAATGTTAACATGTGACGGAATCCCTGGGGGGTTAAATGTTTGCTGCTGAACATCTGCAGCTGAGTGGGGGATGGCAGAGCTGACTACTAGTCTACTTAAGCAGCCTACAGCCAAAATGGCTCCTAAAGGGTGATGCCAAAAGGTACCACCTGTTTTACAGTTTGAATCCCAGTCCTGCCATGAGCTCAACAGGTGGCCTTGGCTAAGCCACTCTTCTCAGCCCCAGCTAGCCAGCTGTATTGTGGGGATAATAACAACACTGATTTTGTTCACTGTTCTGAGTGGGGCACTAACCTTGTCTAGAAGAGCAATATATAACAGCACTTATTATTACAGCACAACCTATTAGGTGGATAGTGGAATTTAAAACTTCATTGTTCACATCATGTCCTGCAAATTTAGAAGTTTATGACAGTTATATCACTTTTGAGTTTCTGGTTTAAGCTAAAAATTAGAAATTGAAAAATAAGGCTAATGTAAGCTCCCAACAGCATTTGTTGGTCTGTTGGTTAAGGCTTGGACAGAGACGAACTTCAACTGATAGAACTTTACCAGAGATCTTCTCATTCCATCACTTATTTCTCCCCAAAAGGGACCCAAAGCAGCTTATATTGTTTGCTTGTCATATGATGTGCATATAGAAAAGCACATATTCCTCAAAGAGAATTAAAACAAAAAACAAATTCAGCACTACATTGCTCTCCCATAAAAATAATGATTTCAAAGGTGCTCAAAGTCAGCAAAATATACTAGCATCTGAAACTTATATATCAAGTAACTAATCCCAATATGTATATGTTTGAGTCCTTGTTTAGGTCAACTATTATGCAAGTATGCAGTGCCTGCTCTAAGTTCCTTTGACCACAAGCATGCTCATGTGGCTATTTTTGGAGACAGAACTGAGGAAACTGCCAAGTAAATTTAAGAGATGACAGCAAGAGAATAAAAGAAGCCTGAACATATAGATATATGAAGCTTGATTCTCATTTCTAGTTATAAATGCAGTCACAACCAAGATTTGGGGCACAATCTACTTGTGCTGTACAGACTGATTACTCCTCATCTTAGCCTGATGCAGGAGAGCATAAGCTGTTTATCTACTGCTTTCAGGTGCTTCCACTACTTCTCCTCAGGCTCCACTTTAAGCAGGACCTCCCAAATAGCTTTGGGGGGGAAAGGTAAACAACAAGCATGTACCCCACTATCATCAAGCTTCAACAAAGCATTTTTTCTTTCTCCACCTAGGAGGTAGGGGTTTAGTATACACTATTAGCAAAGCAAACAGCTTTTCCTCTGACACACTTTCAAGAAATATAGTTAAAATTGCCCTACAGTCGGTTCCAGTTTTATCTTTAAGACCAATAGCGCCCCATGGTTGCCATGGGAAACTGTTTTTGAATTAGAACCACTCAAAATACAACCTTGTATTACAGACTAAAAAAAGGGATGGTCTTATTTCCTCCTAAAATCTAATTGCTATAACTGCTCATTGCCTTTGTTTGAATTCAGCTATGTCACCAACTACAAAACAATAAACATTTGTTAATACATTCAGCATCTATAATGTCCATACATAGCTTCAGACACACTTTCTGAAGTATTCTACAAGTGATCAGTGCTGTTTGTCTAAAGGAGGGCAGAGTTTTCGAAGCATTTAAAACATCTGAGAAAAGCTACAGCCAACTTTTGTCTGCAAAGATGACTAATGCAGTAAGTACAAAACTACTAATTTTTTTGCAGACTAATGGATCAAGGAATTCTAGCCATAATATTAGGATCACCTGCATTATGAAAACAGGATGCAAAATGATTAACACAAAAAAACCCTAATATATAAATTGCAGCAACAATTTCTTCATGTTTTTAGAAGCAATTCATACAATTAGGAACTATGGTTATCAAGAGAAACTGATGCACAAAAACTTCTTTTTATCAATAACTGATATTGCAGGTGTTAACATTTATGGCAGCTTTTTCTCCCCAAAAAACGGAGTTTTGAAATTGGCCCTTGAATTACAGCCAAGTAAATATATTCCTCCAAGAATACCTTGAAAAAAGTAAGACCTGGAGTGATGAGTTACAAATATGGGAAAGAGGACTGCAAACACAAGTGACTATGCTATTGCTATTATCATCAGCTGCTCTTCTAAAAACAAAGTTACCATAGCAGGATTGCGGTTAGTTTATTTTTTTATTGCATCAGTCTCTTGTAATGCTACACTTCACTCCTTAAAAATAAGTCACAAAATAACTGAATTCTGATGGTTGTTGGGGGTTTTCCGGGCTGTATTGCCGTGGTCTTGGCATTGTAGTTCCTGACGTTTCGCCAGCAGCTGTGGCTGGCATCTTCAGAGGTGTAGCACCAAAAGACAGAGATCTCTCAGTGTCACAGTGTGGAAAAGATGTAGGTCATTTGTATCTACTCAGGAGGGGTGGGGTTGAGCTGAGTCATTCTGTAAGAGTTTCCCAGGGTGTGGAATGCTAATGGCGGGAGGCTTCACTGTATCCTGAGGAGGTTCTTTTGCATATGGATTGGTGCTTGATGTGCTAATCTTCTCTGCAGGGCTATTGTCGGGTGTGGAGTGTTTTGTTGGCCTGGTGTTTTTCAGAACTGGAGCCCATGCTCTGTTCATTCTTAAGGTTTCTTCTTTCCTGTTGAAGTTTTGCTTATGCTTGTGAATTTCAATGGCTTCCCTGTGCAGTCTGACAAAGTAGTTGGAAGTGTTGTCCAGTATTTTGGTGTCCTGGAATAAGATACTGTGCCCTGTTTGAGTTAGGCTATGTTCAGCCACTGCTGATTTTTCAGGCTGTCCAAGTCTGCAGTGTCTTTCATGTTCTTTTATTCTTGTCTGGATGCTACGCTTTGTGGTCCCGATGTAAACTTGTCCACAGCTGCAGGGTATACGGTATACTCCTGCAGAGGTGAGGGGGTCTCTGCTGTCTTTTGCTGATCGTAGCATCTGCTGTATTTTTCGGGTGGGTCTGAATACTGCTTGAAGGTTATGCTTTTTCATAAGCTTTCCCATCTGATCAGTAATTCCTTTGATATATGGCAAAAACACTTTTCCTGTGGGAGACTGTTTTTCTTTGGTTGTTTGATTCATCCTGGGTTTGATTGCTCTTCGGATTTCATTTCTGGAGTAGCCATTTGCCTGAAGTGCGTGGTTTAGATGATTAATTTCCTCATTGAGAAAGCGCGGCTCACATATCCGTCTTGCACGATCCACTAATGTTTTCATTATGCCTCTTTTCTGTCGGGGGTGGTGATTGGAGTTTTTGTGTAAGTACCGATCAGTGTGGGTTGGTTTCCTGTAGACCTTGTGACCTAACTGAAAGTTTGCTTTGCGGATGACCAAGGTATCCAGGAATGAGAGTTTTCCCTCACTTTCTTTCTCCATTGTGAATTGTATGTTCAGGTGGATGTTGTTGAGATGATTCAAAAACTCCATCAATTCTTCCTCCCCATGGCTCCAAATGATGAATGTATCATCCACAAACCGGAACCATACACTGGGTTTGTGGGGTGCTGATTCTAGAGCTGTTTTTTCAAAATGTTCCATGTAGAAGTTTGCTATAACTGGGCTGAGTGGGCTCCCCATGGCCACCCCATCCATCTGTTCATAGAATTCGTTGTCCCATTGGAAGTAACTGGTTGTCAGACAATGATGGAATAAGGCTGTTACATCCTCTGGGAAAATCTGATTAATCAGTGCAATAGTGTCTTTTACTGGAACCTTGGTAAACAGGGATACAACATCAAAACTGACAATCCACAAGACATACTTGTCAGTTTTGATGTTGTATCCCTGTTTACCAAGGTTCCAGTAAAAGACACTATTGCACTGATTAATCAGATTTTCCCAGAGGATGTAACAGCCTTATTCCATCATTGTCTGACAACCAGTTACTTCCAATGGGACAACGAATTCTATGAACAGATGGATGGGGTGGCCATGGGGAGCCCACTCAGCCCAGTTATAGCAAACTTCTACATGGAACATTTTGAAAAAACAGCTCTAGAATCAGCACCCCACAAACCCAGTGTATGGTTCCGGTTTGTGGATGATACATTCATCATTTGGAGCCATGGGGAGGAAGAATTGATGGAGTTTTTGAATCATCTCAACAACATCCACCTGAACATACAATTCACAATGGAGAAAGAAAGTGAGGGAAAACTCTCATTCCTAGATACCTTGGTCATCCGCAAAGCAAACTTTCAGTTAGGTCACAAGGTCTACAGGAAACCAACCCACACTGATCGGTACTTACACAAAAACTCCAATCACCACCCCCGACAGAAAAGAGGCATAATGAAAACATTAGTGGATCGTGCAAGACGGATATGTGAGCCGCGCTTTCTCAATGAGGAAATTAATCATCTAAACCACGCACTTCAGGCAAATGGCTACTCCAGAAATGAAATCCGAAGAGCAATCAAACCCAGGATGAATCAAACAACCAAAGAAAAACAGTCTCCCACAGGAAAAGTGTTTTTGCCATATATCAAAGGAATTACTGATCAGATGGGAAAGCTTATGAAAAAGCATAACCTTCAAGCAGTATTCAGACCCACCCGAAAAATACAGCAGATGCTACGATCAGCAAAAGACAGCAGAGACCCCCTCACCTCTGCAGGAGTATACCGTATACCCTGCAGCTGTGGACAAGTTTACATCGGGACCACAAAGCGTAGCATCCAGACAAGAATAAAAGAACATGAAAGACACTGCAGACTTGGACAGCCTGAAAAATCAGCAGTGGCTGAACATAGCCTAACTCAAACAGGGCACAGTATCTTATTCCAGGACACCAAAATACTGGACAACACTTCCAACTACTTTGTCAGACTGCACAGGGAAGCCATTGAAATTCACAAGCATAAGCAAAACTTCAACAGGAAAGAAGAAACCTTAAGAATGAACAGAGCATGGGCTCCAGTTCTGAAAAACACCAGGCCAACAAAACACTCCACACCCGACAATAGCCCTGCAGAGAAGATTAGCACATCAAGCACCAATCCATATGCAAAAGAACCTCCTCAGGATACAGTGAAGCCTCCCGCCATTAGCATTCCACACCCTGGGAAACTCTTACAGAATGACTCAGCTCAACCCCACCCCTCCTGAGTAGATACAAATGACCTACATCTTTTCCACACTGTGACACTGAGAGATCTCTGTCTTTTGGTGCTACACCTCTGAAGATGCCAGCCACAGCTGCTGGCGAAACGTCAGGAACTACAATGCCAAGACCACGGCAATACAGCCCGGAAAACCCCCAACAACCATCGTTCTCCGGCCGTGAAAGCCTTCGACAATATAACTGAATTCTATTCTACATGCTTCCTGAAATGCATCTTCAAATGCCGAGATTTCCTGGGCAATAAGGAACACATCAAGCTTGTTATTAAGGTGCTCATTTGCCACTGGTCACCAGAAATTGCCCCTAGGTAATCAAGTGGCGACTAAGAGTCTTTGCTTTGCAGAACTTTTCCTTCCTAAAGTATATCCCTTTGTTTTTAAATATCCATTGGACATGTTCAGTTCAGTGCTGACTGAACTTCCATCAGTTACTGAACTAGTACTTGTGTTCCTGAAGCTTCCTGTTTTGTTATGCAAAGGCATCTGGTATTTACATGCTTTTGGCATGATCAGGACCCAGAAAATTAAGACAATGTCAGCCAGATTGTCTGTGTTCTGTGAGCATGGTCTTTGTCTTTAGCATAGCTTTTCTTTTACTTACCTTTTCCTTGACCTCAAATCAAATCATAGGGAAAGATGTGAACTCTCATTAGCTGCTTATATGAGATGTGCCTATTTTCAAAGAAGACTGCTCTTGAATGGAATTTCAGTACTTTGCAAGACTTTTGATTACTGAATGTGTTAAACAGGGTACTTAACTCATTCTCACAGGCCCTCTATTATTTCACATGTTCTTGGATTGAACCTGGGCACTAAAAGCAAGTTCTAACCAGAGTTTATGGGTGCTCATGTGCAGAGCTCTACACTTTTCTGTTATAAATGCTTGTTTGGATAAAAGAGTTTACAGTTTATACTTGGTCAGTTAGATTGTTATGGAATATCGGCAATTAAAAAGCTATTATGAAACTGTAGCCATGTCATTCAAGTCACAAATAAAAGTGAACCTCTTTTAAAAAAATATGACCACATATTTCTGAGATTTTTCAAAAATAAAAAAGGTTTTTGAAATTCATACTTCACTGTTTTGTAGATTAGTAAGACTAAGGTACACATTTTAGTAAGGTGACAAAATACCTTCCACTTTGCATCTGAAATATATGCAGTTATACTTATAAGTGTATATATTTCTAATATGTTAATCTGATTAGCAGTATCAAACAATTTCCACTGATCTTATATATACACTCATGTTTTGCTTCTAATGTCATTATGAGAAACTTAACTGCTTGTAAAACCACACTACAGGCTTATTCTTCTGAAAAAAAATTTTCAGAACAAAAGAATGTACAACCATCATCCGTCCATTGTGATACTTATGTTGCGTAGAAACAGTGGATCACACAACACTATTGCTCACCTTTTGATCTCATGACATTTGTACTAAAAGTTACTGCATAAAAACTGTACACAGCTGGGTTAACATGACTCTTTAATGAGAAGTCTTTGGCAGTCTGGAGCAAGTCAGTATCTGAAAACCAGAAGTAGGCCTTCTAATTTTATACTAAATTCCACATAGTTCACCAACTTGTTTTAAATTGAAAGAGCAAGAGGATATTCTAAGGATCTCTTAGTAAAGTTAAGTGATTCTGAATGTGAATTATTAAGAACCTAAGGAAAGTATTGCTGGATCCTGCCAACAACCACATAATCCAGCATTCCTTGAAGAAATCCCAGCAATTATTAAGCACCTGATACTCTAAGAGAAACTGATCAGTGGTTAACCAGAGACTATAGTGTACTTTTTGTCCACCCTTCTCTAAATCTCAGTTTCCTAAATCTACGATGGTCATTGCTGGGGTAATATAATACAACACAGGGGCCAAAAAAATGTGACTACAAACAAAATGTGACTACAAGAAATTCCTATTTTTAATTTTACCTGTAACATACAATCACTAGATGGCCTTAGTATCTGAAGAAGGGAGCTCTGACTCTTGAAAGCTTACACCACGAAAAGCTTGTTGGTCTCGAAGGTGCCACTAGACTCAAATCTAGACAGCCTTAGGCAAGCTATTGTCCCTAAGCTGTAACTGCAATATAGGCCTATGTTACAGGATTGCTTTAAGTATTAGTCTAACATAATAGTATGTTAGACTCTTTGAACAGTCAAACTCTATACAAGTGTAAAGTATCATGACACTTCACATGATACAAGAACAAGAAAACCAATTATAATGAATTTCAGAGAGTAAAGTGGTAAAAAAGAAATCTTGAGCCTGAACTACTACAACACACTACAAAGCACTATAAACTAATGAGTTTGCTTTTCAAATCACAAACTGAAAAATCTATATGCCAAGTCCAATGCCACTGTAAGAGACATTTAAAACTGGATGCTTCAGTAGGATAGCCCCTTCCCAGCACTCTTGATTAGATAAGTTCGGAAAATTATATAGGCTTCCTTATACAGCAGACGCCAATGTGCCCACTCCTCCGACCCCACTTCCTTTGACTTTTTTCTTGGTAGAAGATTCTTAATAGATCTTTGAAAATGCTCCGGTAACTGTATTGCAGAAATGCTCAACTGCTCCCAAAGCATCAGTAAGATCATACCTAATTATGGATTCAGTCAAGTAGAGATAAGTTGGATTCCTGATGCACAGCCAAGTCTGCTCTCTGAATGAAGCTTAATTCATTTCAATTCTTTAAACCCCTTGTATTTGTTTCTTCACAGCTTCTTAGCATTATGAATATCCTTTACTTCACAACTTACTCTGAATAAGTAACAATGGATGTGAAATATGAAAGCCTCTGTGAGTAATTAAATCAGTTTTTTTAAATTAATTACCCAATCAATTATTGCTGTCCCACTGCAGTGGGCCACACTGACTCTCAGCAAGTATAATTCCAGAGACATCTTCAGTCCCATCTTTTTCTCCCCCAACATCCACGCAAGCACAGGCATTTTGAGTATCTACTCACTCTTACTGTATTTTACATTTCAAGAAGGTTATGAGAGTTATCCCCATTTACAGATGGGGAGCCAAGGCTGAGATTAATGGCTTGCCCATCACAACAACTCCATATCAGATATGGGACATCATGGCAGTACAATGTTCAGGTATTTTCTAACATCCAGATTTTTATGACTTTTGTCCTTGGGGAACTGTGAAGGGGTAACTGCTATTTAAAATACTGTAGATTTCTTTGGTCAGTTATCTACTTATGAACATACCACTCATCTTTATTGCTTTAATGAAAGCTAGCCAGTCTGACAGCCAGATTTAACACTAACATTTTATTTGTACTCTAGGCACAGTGATAATCATGCAAGTTCAAAAGCCTGGCAATCAGTACAATTTACTGCTATATTCTGATTGTCACTCAGTACATCAAAATGCAAAACAGCAGCATTCTGAGGACTCAACTCACACTATCAATATTCTAAAATAGTGATGTGCTATCCAACTGGCAAAGCAAGCTCTAGCCTTAAGAACAAATTTAGTACATATTAAGAACTGGTATGCCTGCTTCATTACACCCAGTTATCTCACCCTTGTACTCTATCCTGTTCACCAAGGAATTCATCTATCATTCAACACTAGAAAGGCAGAGAACTTGTGTTAGTGCTCCACCCAATGCAGAAAGCACAACCTGTTCTCTGTTTTACTATTTAAACTGCTGCTTCCCATTAGCACTATTCAGAGCTTTTGAACTCCATTGTGTGCTATACTTAGGGATTTGTCTTCTATAGCTCATGCCTTTTTCAAATTGACCAAGTATGTTCCCTTCACTCAAGATCTGCCCCAAACATTGTAAGCCCACTCCTCAACGCACAAAGCGTCTTACAGAAGCATGGCATTATCTTATTTTGGTTAGCATTTTATAACAAGGATTGATACTGTGGCTTAAGTGTAACAGCAATTTGTTTATAAAATGTATTTAGAAAAGTATATACACTGCTTGTCCAAGACCCACTTGAGACAGCTCCTCAGGCTGGCTACTTTCTGAATTGTTAAAGATAGGTTTACAGACAGAAACTGTTAGTGGTTCTATCAATTAAAATCAAATACATATATATTTCGCAAAATTTGAATGAAGGAAACTTTTCAGAACATTGAATGGGCAGCTTCTGTTAAGGCAGTGTAACATACAGTTTAGTGTAGTCTAACATACAGTTTAGTGTACAATCAAGGTATGGTTGGAAGCAAATGATGCAACAACCATGGTGAAGCTAAGTAGGCCGGGGTCTTGATGGAAGGTCTCCTGTGAATTCTTATGGACTCTATCTTGAGGCCCTTGACAGAAGGGCAAGATACAAATGAAATAAATAAGGAAAACAAAACATACTGCTCACTTATTTTAATATATTTTAGATAAAATTTTAAGACTGTGTAGTATAACATACTCCAAATAACAGTAACATGCTAGGATCTAAAATATTTTAAATAGTGTATAAAGTTCAGTATCCATCTCTGCTGTGAAAGTCCCAGGTGCACAAACCATCTCCACCTTACTGGAGGCAATATTCATAATAAGCAACTCAATCTGGATAGTAGTGGAATAAAATACATTAATTTTATATAAGTTACTATGATTAGGTAGGTTACATCAGTATCCAAGAGGAAAATGCCACAATTACTTGGGAATGAAACCACTTATTGTATAGGCAACAAGTTTATATTACCAGTTAGATGTGTAATGGATCTAATCTATGTTCTCAAAGTAATAGTTGATCATGCTTTTCTGAATTAAAAAAATAACTAGTAGGAAGCAGTATTTTATACATAATACCATTTTATTTTACTTCACATTCGTGGCAAATAATTACCACCCCTACTCCCAGTTTCCTATTCACAGCTACTACAGCTGATTAATTCAGACTTCATCTATGGTACCTGCACTGTATGGCTGGAAAATTTTACTCTTCTACAACACTCTGAAAATGAGGGAGAGGGGATCAGATAAATCACATAAAGTAAATGAAATACATAAGTCTCAAGCTCTGTCACAAACAAGTTGCAATGCAAATAACCAGATTTCTTTTTCGAGCTTTGCAGTTAGTCAGCTAACAAGACCATAGCCGGAGTAATTGGGAAACAACAGCATTATTCAGAAATAAATTTTACAAGCAAGATATTCCCTCCCCTTGAACACTGAGCTTATCAGCAAAGTTAGTGAGATAGCATACTGGATTTATAGTATGCAAATTCTGCTTCCCTCCTTAGTTACATACCTCTCCCCATATTACCTGTACTTTCAAGGAAGGAGACCTGAGATGTCCCCTACCAACCACCATCATTCATTAATGTCGTACTCAAAGAAAAGAGTTATTCCTTTCTTTAGGAAGCTATCTCCCAGGTAGCCTATACCAAATCCTGCAGGTTTTCCCGGCGAAAACTCAAGTTCCCTGAAGTAACAATCAACCCACCCCACGCAGAAGCCCCTGGGCTGCCTGAACCGCCACTCCGACACCCAGCAGTTCCTCCCGCGCCGAGAAGGGCTCCCAGCCTGAGCCAGCCCCGCGGCCTCCCCCCTTCCTCCTCCAGCTCCAAACCCCAGTCTAGCTACGCTGACTCCAGCCGCTCCGCACATAACGAGCGGCGCCAGCCCGAGCGGCGACTGCGCGCAACCCTCCCGCCAAGAGAGCCCCCCTCGGCAGCCCCGAGACCCCCCAGCACAGACCTGTGGATCCGGCCATCTTGCCCTAACCCCTCCTCCACCAGCCAGGAAACGCACAAGCACCAAACGCGCGTCTTCCGCCTTGCGTGTTACGTCACTTCCTAGATACAAGTGGCGCCTTTCTCGTCCTATCCGCAGAATGTCTTGACGGGTGGATAGAGGGAAAATCGGCGGAGGGAGAAATAGTTTCGTCTTGTAGTTGTGAGGCTAAGAACGGGCTACCTGTGAACGGGCCGATCCCCACGAACGTTCATGTAGGAGACGGTCTTATTAAATTCAGCGGCGTTTGGAGCGCTTGTTCAGCGTGCTGTCTGGGGAGCCTGCCTGCGTCAGCGCCTTGGTGGAGGCAATCGCTTTCTTGCCCAATTAACGACGCATAGGGCTTAGATCGTTGGTCGGACTTCATGACTTTCTTCTTTTCTGATTTTAGAACATAGTAGAGTCAGTGGTGAGAAATACTAAGCGATGACTGTTACCTGAACAGTCTTGAACCGCTTTGGGTAGCGACTGGGAGTGAAGGGGGAGAAAAAGAAAAACCAGCTGGATTGTGCGGATTGTAAAATGTGCGGGGTGTATGCAGAAGAGGGTACAGGCCAGCTCTGAAGTGCACCCCTCTCCAATTCTTCCTAATTGAGGGGGCGTTTGCTTTAAACGCAGAAACCTTTAATATTTTTAAAATTTAATTCGTACCCTGCCTCTTTTCCCATTGAGGAGCCGAAGTCGCTTACATTGCTCTGTCGTCCATTTTATTCTTACAACAACCCTGTGAGGTAGGTTGGGCTAATTGGTCCAAGGTCACTCAACAAGCCTCTGTGGCATACTGGAGATTTGAATGCAGGTCTCTCAGGTACTAGACTAACACTCTGACCACTATATGACACTAGCCACAAACCAACAGGAAATGGACCCAAATGAGACTTAGAAGTCTCACAGTTTACTATATAACAATTAATTTGGAGCACTTTCAAGTCAGAGTTAAGTGCTTTTAGGCCATGTTTATTTGCATGGAATAGATTAAGCATCTAAACTCTAGTTAAAATTGGTGACCATAATGGTGGTTAAATCTGATTGAATTGTGCCTTGGGTGAACATACGGAATTTAAAATAGGTCTGTGGTTTCCAACCTGTGTTGTGATACCTTGGAAGTTTAGCAAGTGGCATTGTCAATAATGATAGCTAAGTTTCTCTGAAACTGGCATCCCTATCATAGCAAATATTTTCTATGCAACGGACAGCTACAGAACCATGCAAGGTGTATTTTGGGCACAGCCTTAGTTCATACACCTATGAGGCCCAGCAAGTTTCAGTAGCATTTACTGCAACTGACTATACATCAACCATGCCCCGACATCTATGTGCATCAGGTACACATGGATTCTTCACACAAGTCAATGTAGAGCACAAAGTGTTACACAGATTAATAGTGACATTTATTTGAGGTACCTGTATAATAAATTATGCCATCTTTATACATTTTTGCTTACTTTGGAACTATTCTTAACTGTTTCAACCTCAATACAATACAGTCTGAAGGAAAACACACATATGAGGAAAAGCAGGCTGGAAAATTTAAGCATATACTCTACTTTGTGAGCTTTTCACAGTTCAAGCAGAATTCCTTTTACTTAGTCTGAATGACAATATGAGCAGAAGACCTTTCATTAAATAGTGTGTATCAATAAGCTTTAACAAAAAGGCATTTTGAATGATACGTCCATTAAAAGTATCCTCCTGCTTGTCCAGCAGTCTGCTGCAACAAGAAGCTGATGTAAGGAATTGATAGGATTGTTCCTAGGTTTTTTTCTGAGGGAGCTTTGCTTGGTTATGGCTTTCTGAGAGGTTGTATTATTTGAATCTATTTGAATACAGTATAAAGTACATTTGAGAACCTATCCTGTGAGGAGAAACATTTATTCTTTGCCAGTATTGCATCATAAGCACCTTCGTTCATTGCAGGGCTTTAAAAATCTTGTCCGCCTGAAGACCAGATTGAGTAGCCCTTTGCAGATAAAATCTCTTGCATCTGATCGAGCTTTAAAACCCTCACTGTGTCGGACCTGAGCTATAGGTGTCCATTGTACTGTCATGCAGGTTTTGTTGAAATCTATGTCAATTAGTTTCACCTGAGGGTGTGGATGAGGTACCAACCTACCAGTTGTACTCTTAACCCATACCCATTTCAGGTGTCTAAATCTAGCTGTCAGGAGTCACTGTCTATTTGGTTGGCATAAGTGCCTTCATTGAGAAAGGTTATGTTTTCATCTCAGAAGAAGGCTGTGAAAAAGTTGCTCGTATGAGGTATTTACAATTTTTGATAAATTTTTAACATTCTGATCTTGGGAAAGATAGTTGAATATAGTTTGGTGGATACTTCTTGAACAAACTGATTTTCTGTTCCCTTATCAATTTCTTGGATACACTAAATTGTCTTAATGGCTCAGATGTGTAACCTGGAGCTAGAGATTTATGCGGGGGAAGAGGGAAGTTTGCTGCTTGATCTTTCTAGACTACTAAGGAAAAGATACAATTGGTCATCAAATCCTTCTGAGTTAACCTTGATGGTAGAACCTTTTAGTTCCAGTCTTATTTGATTAGGTGACTTCAGAGGATCATGTGGGGTGATTTGCTGCTCCCTCTGTAGTAACTTGGGATGTTCAGAAAGGTTTTATCTTGTTGTCTGGTCTTTTAAACATTTCAAGTCAACTGTTGAGAATTTAGATATTGTGCTTGGAGCAAGCCTTCTTGATAGTGGCACTGTATTTGTGTACCAGCCACTACAAGGAACCAGTATAGTTCATCTGATTAGTTAATGTTTAGTTAATGTAATGTTCTCTGGCTGTTGACAAGCCTGTTTACACATGGTTGCTTTTCAAATATGTTAATAACTTTGATTTTCTGCCACAGAATTTTACTACCTGTCTCTTGCCCAACAAGGAACCTCTACAAGGAGCCATATAGTTCATCTGATCAGTTAATGTTTATTATTTGTGTTCTTAGCAGAGTTGCCAAATTCCTGGAGAAAAAAATGTTCCATCTCTTTAATAGAGACTTACTGAGATACTAGGATTTGAGTCCAGAGAGCAAAAAGATTTTCAGAGTGGAAGCTTTCAAGAGTTGGAGCTCCCTTCTGACTCTCTCTGACCAACACAGCTACCCACCTGAACTATCCTAATGGGATGTTAGTTACCTCCATGCCACAAACAGCTTCAGATGCCTATTTCTACACATTAAACCTCTGTTAAAGTAACAGGACATTATTCTTCAGGTCTGTTGGCAACCCTAATTCTTAGACACTTGGATCAAAATTTGGTGATTATAAGCTCCTTGAAGCTATCCACACCATTGTTCCTTGTCGACCCCACTGGCCCTTGAGATGGAAGCCGGCACCATGGTTTATCATGGAGCTGGCTGACCTGAAGAGGGCTGGAAGATGTCTAGAGAGACGCTGGCATAAAACACACACAGAAACTGATAGAACTTGCTAGAGAACACAGTGGAGGATCTATGAAGTGGAAATAAAAGCAGCAAAGAAACGTTACTTCTCGGCAACCATTGCGTCGTTTAGTTTACGGCCGTCCCAATTGTTCAGGGTATCCAGACACCTAACCCCTAAATCTGAACCTTTACAAACCCAAGAACAGACAATTAGCTGCAAGGCCTTTGCTTTTCGCTGATAAAATAGCACGAATAAGCTCTGACCTAGATGCTAGCTGTAATACAAACAAGATAGAAGAAATGCTTAATACACCATCTGGGCTAGATTTGGACTGCTTTGAACCAATTACAATGACAGACCTTAACAGGATCCTGGCATCTATGAAAGCCACTACTTGTGCACTTGATCCTTGCCCATCTTGGCTGTTAAAATCAAGTAAAGATCACGTAAGTGAACCACTGAGATCTATTGTAAATCAACCACTAACTCAGAGCACCTTCCCCCAGCCACTCAACCAGGCAGTTATCCGTCTGCTAATTAAAAAAACATCTCTAGACAAAACTGATGTGGCCAATTATTGTCCAGTCTCTAATCTGCCCTTTCTGGTTAAAGTGATTGAGAGAGCAGTAGCTGACCAACTCCAGATCTTCTTGGAAAATTCGAGTGCTCTGGACTCTTTCCAGTCTGGATTCAGACCAGAGCATGGGACAGACAGCACTAGAAGCATTAGTGGATGATCTCCGTCTGAATATAGACAAAGGCCATGCCTCCTTATTGCTCCTCCTGGATCTGTTTGCAGCCTTTGACACAGTAGCCATCCTGTTGAGGTGTTTAGAAACATAAGTGGGCATCAAAAGATGTGCCTTGGACTGGTTTAAATTGTTTCTCGTGGAATGGACTCAAAGGGTTGCCGTTGGAAATAAGCTATCTTCAGAATGGGAACTATCTTGGGTTCTGCAGGGCACAGTCTTATCTCCCATGTTATTCAACCTCTACATAAAATCTTTAGGAGAACTCATTTGCAGCTACGGAGTTGGATATCATCAATAAGCAGATGGTACCCAACTCTATATCTCGCTATCCAGGTCCCCACAAGATGCAGTAGAAATCTTAGATCGCTGCCTGACAGCCATAGTGAAATGCCTGAAAAATAACAAGTTGAAATTGAACCCTGATAAGACTGAAGTGATGTTTGTTGGGAAGTCAGAGATCTTGAAAAACATTGTACTCTCCACTTTTGACGGAGTTTGTTTGACCCTTGCAGACTCAGTTGGGAGCCTAGGGGTTATACTGGATCCAGCGCTACTACTAGAAAAACAAGTTAAGGCTGCTGCAAAAAATCCTTACTACAATCTCACTCTAGCCTGGAAAATGGCTTCTTATCTCGACATGACCAACCTGGCCACCTGGATCCATGCTATGGTAACATCAAAACTTGACTGTTGTAATGCATTATACATTGGTCTCCCATTTAAGTTAACTAGGAGGCTCCAATTGGTGCAAAATGCTGCAGTTCAACTATTATCAGGAGCAAGCAAGAGCTTGAACATCACTCCTATCCTACAGTCACTCCACTGGCTACCCATCAGTTACTGTGCTCTTCCTTTTCATTGGTAGAGAAAATCAGTAAGCATTCCACTGAAATGGGTTTCAACCTGCATGCTAGTATTGCAGTTCGCAAACCAGGATTAAGTATTCTAGAACAGTAGATGATAGTTTTCAAAGTAGTAGATGTATTATTCAGAATCAGAACTAGATTGCCATTTGTTTTAGACTAGTATCGCTCAGCTTTTTGAGACCTAGGACCCACCTTGAAACTCGAGCACTGTGATGGGACTAGGGCTGCTGTCAAGCCTGGGGAAAAATGCCCCTTATAGGGATGAGACATTTTTTCTGCAGGTATTTAGCAACTCTAGGCTGATCTGGGAGGCACTCTTTTGTGACTGGCTCGGCTCCTGGGGATGCAATTTTGCAACTGGTTACTGTTGAATCTGGAGTTGTGGCACAGGTGCCCACACACAAACAGATCCTTCAAGGGTGAAGCCTGCTATAGGTCTGTTCTAGAGGAGCATAACCTTATCATCCTTGCACCTGGGACTGCCAACTGCCTAGAGAAAAAAATTCCCCCTTTAATCAAGGCTTAATAGAGTGTCATTTATCAGCTGTTGTTATTTACCTCCATACAGTTTCAGCTGCCCATTTCTATACATTAAACCTTTATTAAAGGGACAAGACTTTCTTTACCAGGTTGTTAGACAATAAGGGGAAGAGAAATCAAGTACTGGACATAGATCTAAGAATCACCTTTCATGAATTGAATATATATATATGCTATATGAAAAGGAGGAAAAAGAAAAGAGTGTAGGATTCGTACCCCTGAAAATGTATTTGAATCCGTATTAAAAGAAACAGCAGAAGAAAGTGAAACTAGCAAGGTCGAAACAAATCACTTTATACAGTATCCCAGCTTTGAAAAACAACATTGCTATGCTGTTCTGGTTTTTATAGCACAATTCCTCACCCTTTTATCCCCCTTCCCTTTTGTTTTTATTATAGTGACAGGTAACCTTATGATAGAGTTACGTTTGTCTTATGGTATTGAAATATAATTGAACTGTTTAAGCCTGATCGCAATCATTTTGAACACTGATGTTCATTTAAGCACAGTTACACTTTTCTGAGCCACTTGACTTATAAGGGTGTATATGCTGGCACTCTTAAAGTGTTTTTATATGCCTTATATCCATATCTACAGTTTCAAAATAGCAGAAGGAGCAGGTTTAATGGAGAGAGATGCCAAGCACTTAGTTGTCTTTTCACTTCTTTTTGATTTAGCTCTCTAGCCTAAAGGCGTTGAAATTATTTTCTGAAATCCTTTTTCCTGGTATGACTCTGAAGGCTAAGCTGTCATGCTTGATGAGGGGATATTAGTTCAAATGGTAGAGTGTTTGGTTTACATGTGAGAGGTAGTAGGATTAATTCCCCCATTCTCTGTGATTCTTTCTTTGTAGCACTTTTTTTTGTTACAAGCAACTGTCTTAAGCAGATTGATAGCAAAATAACCTCCTTATAAAAGCTCTTTGGATTTAGAGTAAGATATTACCAGGTTAGGTACTGGAAAAGGTGATGCTCCTCTAGTTGAGAGGAGGGGACAGATGTGTGTGTGAGGAGTAGTTGTAAATTTCAAATAGACTGGGAGAGGAAGAGAGAAAGCTGAGAGTTTTCGGTTGGTTTGTTAAAATGGGCTGCTGGGCGTGGTCTGCTCTGAAAGGGAGCTTCTGGCTTGTAGGTGTGCCTGTTTGCCTCCACTTATACCTTATTTGTATGTTTGTAAATAAATTATTACAAAGATATCAGAAGTCTCTACTGCCCCTTTTGTTTGGATAAAATAAGTATCTCTGGAATGTTTTATTGTTGGGAATGTGTGTAGGGTATGACATTTCCTGTAATGATTTACCAAAGGCTAGGTACTGTATTCTGTAGGGGGAATTAGCTCAAATGGTAGAGCGCTCGCTTAGCATGCGAGAGGTAGCGGGATCGATGCCCGCATTCTCCAGGATAGCTTTTTTTCTTGCCGGGGCTGTCAGCTCAGAGGGAACAGGGAGAGAAAAGTGATCAAAGGACGATAGACCTTGCTAGCATGTGAGATTACCTATGTGAGATGTGTTTTATGTGCAGGAAGGGATATTGGTTTAATGGCAAGATTGCTAGCTCCTGACTGCCTAGCAGGCTTTCAGAGAATAGCTCAAATTACACAGTGCTTGTTTGCCAAGCAAGAAGCAAATGGCCTGATGCATCCAAATTAATTTGTTGAATCTCAAATAAGAGAATATTCAAAAGAATAACATCTTGAGTATTTTATCTGAAAATGAATGGGGTTCCTTAAGCTGGAGTAACTCTGCATAGGACTGTACTGCTAGATAAACAAATAGCAATACAACTACGGAATATACATAAAACCTATTTTTAAAATTACTTTTCTTAACAAAAGATGAACGTTCCAGTCATTTTGTTTGTGAAATAGATCACTTGTTCCTTTTCAGAGATAGCAAACCTGTTCCCATGAAGCAAATGCTGTAAAATTTGTACGTGCCCCTGCATTGCTACAGAGGATGACTCAGCAAAAAATAGTTGCATGCTCTTTTCAGACTAGGCTTTTTATTCAGTGCCTCTTTTAGAGTGCGAGGGGAGGGGAATTAGCTCAAATGGTAGAGCGCTCGCTTAGCATGCGAGAGGTAGCGGGATCGATGCCCGCATTCTCCATTTTGCTTTTTGTTTTGTGTTTTAAGACACAGAAATTTAGATACTATCAATTTGGAAAGTTTGTAGTACATAGTGGTTTATAAACAGTTTTTTAACCCACAGCCTAACATACAATATGAAAGGAAGTATGGTGCATATTTTTTTTATAGAAACAAAAAGATAATATGAATTTGAATGAGGTGTAAATACAACATGAACAACCCTCTCAGAATATCAAAGTCATATAATGATTAATCTAGAGAAAAACATGCACGATTGTATAATGTCTTGAAATTTACCTTTCTAGTACACTGTAAAATTGCTTATCTATCAATATATTTTTCAGTGGGGAGTTAATGGCCGTTTACTTACTTACTTCATTTATAGTCCCACTTTTCTTCCTGAGATTCAGGAGGATTACATTTTAAAACAATCTGATAAACTGTATACAAATACAAAGGAGAATGCAATAGAATAGGTCTTCAAAATTTAAAAAATGGAATAAAAACAGTGTCATATACATAGTAAAAAGTGTAGTAAAACTGCTTTTCACAGTCATTAAACTTACAATGCAATTTCTTTCATAAAAATGTAGTTGGTGCAATGGCCCAGATCCTTTTAAATGAATCTGATGGGGGAAGTGGGGGTAAGCTCCTCTTCTTCCAAAAAGAGGAGATATACAGTCTAGCAACATTAATTAAATTCTAAATCTATTTTTCTCTGTCCAGAAAATCTTCGAAAGCAACTTTAAAATCCATTGGTAAGTATATTCTGTCATATTGTTAATTGGTATCCCCTCACCCTCATTTCTTTGTATTGGACAAAGCCAAAGTATTTTTGTTTTGTGAATTTTAAGAAGAAAGTTCTCAGATGCAGACCAGTCCCATGCATATTCACTCAGAAGTAGGGACAATGGAATTTAGTGATCTACCAAATGTGCACATAGTGTTGCCGCCTTAATATTTCATCTCAAAAGTATAGTGATAAAACTCTATACTTAATCCTTAAATAAAATTTTTTAAATGATTTATAAAGAGATTTCTAATGCAGTTCCAAGCAGCCTTCTAATCTCATCTACTTAAAAGGATTTTTAATGATTTAACTGTTTAGTATCACACTGTACATTGAACTTTATAAACGCTATCTACCTAGTGCATTTGTTAAGTACAATGGTCTGCCATTGAAGCAGTTTTTCTTAAAGGTGTTGTAGCCACCAGATAGGGGACTTGTCATGGCCATGAACTTTTTCATGCATTTCCAGCTGTCATTAAAAAAAGTCTCTAGCCAAGTTTTATAACACGATAGAAAAACGAGGCAATAGTTGACTGAATTGTTCTGTCATCCATAAACCCAGTTTCCACTGTCGTGACTACTACGTGTATAGGCTGTGGAATTCCTGAAAATTTCCCTATGTTGGAGATAGTAATGAATGATCAAGAAAAGGGCAAGATTTCTTCACTTTTCTCCCGTGTCAGTTATAATAGCCACTTTGTTCCAGCAGGCTATAGCTGCATGGTTTCCTCAATAGATAAACGAACACTGATTTTCATGACCTGAGAAATGAGAACAAGTATGTTGGAACTTGTCATATAATGGTGTGCTGTCAAGTCACAACTGACTCATGGTGACCCCAGGACCATAGGATTTTCAAGGCAAGAGATGCGCACAGGTAGTTTGCCATTGCCTTTCTCTGCAAACTGCCCTCTTCCTTGTTGGTCTATCATCCAAGTACTAACCATGGCTAACCCTGCTTAGCTTTCAAGCTCTGATAAGATTATGCTGGTACAGGCCTTTAGGCTGCTACTTATATTCCTCAATTATATTTAGGGGGGGATTGGTGCATGTTTGAATTGACATGTTGTTGGACACCATTCACATTGAATTTCTGTACTTCATGGCAGTGTTTTTTTCCTAATCCTATTCTGCAGGCTGTAAGGGAAAAGAATTGGCTTGAAATGTGGAATATATACTTACTGTATAATAGGTGTTGGAAACTCTGCCTGTATCCTCAGCTAGCCAGATAGATTCCTTTATTGTTCCTGTTCCATGGCTGTGCACACACTTCTATTGTTTAACATACCATAACATTTTTAAACAAACACTACAAACCTTATGAGCTGACTTGTATGTATGCATTGTTCATTTTGTTTCCCTGAAAAGCCATTCAGCTGGGTTGCCACGTTTAACTCTTCAGCTCACTAACCTCCATCTCCTCCTTGTGGTTATTATTGTTACAATGGAAGCGTTACTTCTGCAATACTAGTAACGGGCCAATTAAGATAAGATGTAGGAATTTCTCCAGAGGGATTTTTTAAAAGATAAAAATAGCCACAGAACTCCAGATTCAAATTGCTGCCACAGTGCCTTAACCCCCCTTTGGTCCTGCTTTATAAATCCTTCCACCATGCAGGAAAAAGGCCCCTTTCCAGACTGGATATCATGGCTGCTTTTAACAGAACATTCTGTAGATCTGATCATGGCTCTCCCTCTCTTCTATCTAGTAACCCATCTCTTCCTAATACTTATGCAGGTCCTGAAGGACTACATTAGCAGCTGCACCAGTCCTACAAAACAGATGAATACTTGACATCAAATATTCCTAAAACAGCACTCACCTGGAGAAGGGACAGATTAACAGATACCCTGGAGTTATGTTCTATAGGACAGCCAGCAAGGAATACTTTTGGTCAACAGCGCCTAGATAAAACCACCTCTCCAAGAGATCTTAAGCCACAGGTGGGATGAGGCTGCTTGTTGCTTATAGACAACTCCCCAACTTCAACTATTTACCAGCAGTAATGGATCACTGAATGTAGATAAAGCCTAGTCTGAACTTTGTCCTCATAGCCACTCAAGTGGCATTGTCACAGAACAGCATGTTATTCCATTAAGGGTTTGTTCATTCATCAGCACCAGCACATCTTCAAACATAGTATGTCACAAGGCAGCACTGTCCCTCTTCATTGGCCAAAGTGGACCAATATCTATGAAAGAAAAATCTACATAAAATATTAAAAATTGAAATGTCGGGACACCAGTGGGTTTTTATTTAATAGAATTCAAGGTTGTAGCATCTCAGAAGAAAAAAAATTAAATGGCACTGGAGAGAAGACAGTAAATTAAAATTAATTTTGATACTATAATATTTTGGCTGAGTAAGCGCTGAGAGTAGTTTTCTCACTGCAAAAATAGTTGGCACTTTCAGTTTCCAGATTGTTTTGCCAACAGGTAGTATTCACACAATGGATTTACTTTTGAATGAATCTTGTTTTTATCTGTGTTCTGCAGTGTAATGTAACATAACTATAAATTGAAAGAATGGGCGTCTGGACTCTGAGATAACTCCCCCCCCCGATTTTGCAGCTTTAAGTAGGTTTGCAAACGGAATGAACCTTCATGAATTATGATTCTCAAAAGTGTTGCCCTGTCCTTATGGTAGGGCAAACCTGCTTTGCACAGAATTTTGGCAGTTCTGCTGGGGAGGAGGAAAATCTTTGCCACTTTCCTTTTCCATGACACCCAGCAATGTCCCTTCAGTGCAATGTTTCAGAGGACCAAGAGCTGTACCAAGGGGGAAGGTTGGGAGAAAGTTTACTTCCTGAGCAGAACTTCTCTCGGTTTTTTGGCTCCAACCCATTATTGGGGAGGCATCTCAATCTTGATAGGCTTAGAGGAAGCTGCAAGGCTCATTGCTGTTGTTCCCAACAATCACTAGTTTCACAGTGTCCGTCTTCCAGCAGTTTCCTCGTTGCCTCACAAAAGGGGGAAGACACCCTCTGATGTGGCAGCCAATGTTTGAAGGGTTGCTTTCAGCGTAAAGGATAACTGACAACCACCACCCACTGCATGCATGGATTCCAGCCATGTTCTATCGCAACAAGTACTGTATTAAATAGCTTTAGAAAACTCTCATCTACAATTTACAAACTTAATTAAAGCATTTTGAAGGGAAAGCATATTAATCCAAGAAATTAAGAATATTTCCTGTTTTCTAAATGAGCTTGACGAGAACATTAAGTATAAAATAGCAGCTGATGAAATACACACCAGAACAAGTTAATCTAGTTCTGTTTTTTGAAATGCACAACAAAAACCAGCAAGTTTGATTTTATTACAAATGACAAAATCTTGACAAGCGTTTTATAATGTGTAAGTAGCACTAAGCCAAAAGGAATATAAATGCAAGAATTACATATTGAACTGTTGTCCATGATGTTTTTTTACAGTTTGGTATTAGGTGTATATGCAGAATTTTAAGGGGAAAAAACTGCCCTCAAGTAGTAACCAGTCGTGCTTAAAGAAATCAACAGACTTTAAAAACTAATGCCGACAGAAACTTTCAGTGTTGATATTGGTGGCCTATTGCCCAATACCAGTTTAACACTGTATAGTATACTTAAGTTACATGAGTGCTAAAGCAGTTAGAGAAACAAGCAAGATTTACAATTCCATTATTGAGCAGTTAAAGATGTATTTATAGCAATCTAACAGTCTTCCCAGTGACAGTCAAGAAGTCATCATCGGCCAACGCATGAAGGGCTTCTTCAAACATTTCTTTAGTGACAGCCTGAAAGAAAAAAACACTGAAGTGGATACTATGCACGAAACATACAAGCCTTAAGCATTGCTCAATCTTATCAGTTCTCTCTTTCAGAGTCACCATTCATCAACAAAACATTTTCAGAGGAAGGGTTCAGTGTGAAGCTACTGAGTTAATAAATTAATCACACTAATACATTTTTAAAATTGTGTTCCAAAAAGCTTATTGTGCATTCCCCAGAGATTTGTAGTGGCAGGCAAACTTCCCTGAAAGATAGTTTGACTGTTACCACAGGAGTTTGGAGCCAGACCATACAGACAATTTCCACAGATTCCCCCATCCTACTGTGCATCCCCCTACCCCATGTCATTCCTTGGATGCTCCCATCACCTAAGAATAGCATGACATTGAGGTGAGAGGTCAGCAGCAGGAGGGGAGAGGGTAGAAATTTCCATTCCACTAATGGGAAATTTACAATGAAATTCTAAGCACAGTTGTTGAAAATTGGACAGGTTTTATAGCACAAGCTCAGTTTAAGCAAGGCAACGGTAAAATTCGCTTGGTTGGACCAATACCCCACATAATCAGAGTATGCTCCAGAGCTGACTTTGAATTTCAGTGAGAATGGTAGGCTAAAGTAAATATACATTCTCTGCCATGTTTGGTTCCATGGTGCCCATACACACAGGTTCCTCAGCAGACAAGTCCATGTGAGAAGAGTTATGTCGAGGTAAAAAGTAGAACTTTGAACAAGTGCTGGTAATAACTGACTACAGAAAGTAATGGCCTCATTTGATATTTATCATTTTGCATGCTATGCCAAGTACCTAAAGTGGCTATTTAAGAGGAAGTGGTCATACCCACTCTTACTGTACCATGAAATCATTTCTGTTCTGCATAGAAATGTGATATGTCTACTGGTAAGTCCTGCTCTGCGCAGCTTTCTGACTGTTCCATACTAACCTAGACCACTTCATGCATCATAATACATTTGTTTTATTTTTTCTGAAACAGTTATCCATCTGGAATTGATTGCCATGATACTAATTTATTTATAATTATGAGGCAATAGCTGATTGTTTTGGACTAAGTAGAAATGTCAGGTTATGGCAGATAGATCCCTGTACCATTGCAACAAGAAAGCCAGGCTCTTGGTTAAATGGTTTTTATTCAGAAATCAAATCATTTCCACAGATATGTCCACAGGCATCTGACGAAGAGAACGTGATTCTCGAAAGCTTATGCTACAATAAAATTGGTTAGTCTTAAAGGTACTACTGGACTTTTTTTTATTTTGCTACTACAGACTAACACGGCTAACTCCTCTGGATCAGAAGCAAGGTGAGCGTCTGAGCAGTAAGAGCAAGATTGACAGGAATAGTAACAAGGGGAAGATCCAGAGGAGTTAGCCGTGTTAGTCTGTGGTAGCAAAATCAAAAAGAGTCCAGTAGCACCTTTAAGACTAACCAATTTTATTGTCGCATAAGCTTTCGAGAATCACGTTCTCTTCGTCAGATGCATGGAGGGCAGAAGGAAACTGGCCAAATATAGAGGAGGAGGGGGGGGAAGGGGGGAAGGAGGAGAGGGGGGATGTAAACAACTCCTTTGATATGGAGATGCAGACAGCTCCCCCCCCCTCTCCTCTATATTTGGCCAGTTTCCTTCTGCCCTCCATGCATCTGACGAAGAGAACGTGATTCTCGAAAGCTTATGCTACAATAAAATTGGTTAGTCTTAAAGGTGCTACTGGACTCTTTTTGATTTAACATGGGGAAAAATCTCTCCTCTTAACACACACGTTTGCTCCTTCCCCCTCCCAACAATAAACAGGAATTTTGGCAAGCACTGGGGGTGAGAATGTCTCACATGTTTGTATTATCAAGTAGAGTCACTGAGAAAGCAAAAGATCAGAGTCGAGACATAGCAATGCATGGGAGTGAGCTGTCTACAAGGTCAGAAGCACCAAAAGTCCCTACAGTCCGTTGTATAAAGCATGTGCCAGAAGCCTATGAAAGAAAGAGTTATTGCATTGGCAATATGACAGAAAGTTACAGCATGAAACATTGGTTCAGAACAGCAGGTCAGTATTAGCATGAGCACTGGCATGGATGGGGCTCAGACATGACAGGAAGCAAACACCACACGCATACTATGCAAGCCTTTAAATATACAGAACTGAGATCTTACTGTTTCAGATTGTGCACGAAGATCTTCAAAAAGCTGTTGGTATCTTAGAGCTGGGGTTTTCCCCTTAGTCTGAATAAGTTTCTTTAAAGCGTGAGCCAGTTCTTCTTTGCGTTTACGGGCAGTAGCACTCATGCCTTGAAAAACAAATGGAGAACAAGCCTGAATTCTTATTTTGCAAATGACGAAAGAATCAAATTACAAAATTTAAATCTGTCAGAGGTATAAATAGAACTTTTTCCACAGATTACCGTATCAACCAATTCTGGACTAATTGATCATAGTGTGCATTATTTAAGCAACAAGTGAATGAAAAATCCCATAGATTGATTCATTCTTAGGTATGGACCTGTAGTGAGAATAGATATGTCCACAATTCCAGTCCTTGGATCAGTAGCAGACTGCTTTAGGGCCTCACGATGAAGACGTTTGGCTTCTTCCACATCAATTGTTTCCACCTTGTTTGAAAAGCGTACTTTAGCATGAGCTTCTGCCAGACGGATCAAAGATTCCAGCTGTCGAGGATATGCAGAAACCATTCCTCTACCACTTCCAATCTTCCTCATATCCACATATGCCTTATATGAAGAAAGGGGAAAATGTGTTTTCACATAACATATTTACAAGGTTTGTTAAAGATACCACAAATCAGGCCCTAGAAGCCAGCCCCAAAATTAAGGAGCCCAGATTCATCCATATCAAAGCAAGTTTAATGTTGCAAGTTATGAATGAGGTTGCCAACTGGTCTTGAGAAAAATGTCCTGTCCCTTTAACAAAGGACTAACAGGGCATTATTTTTCAGGTGATGTTATTTACCTCCATGCCACAAAACCCTTCAACAGTCTATTGCCATATATTATGAATAGGGCATTTTTCTCCACAGCTGCAGGTAAGGCTCTACTCTAAGACATATGATCATGAGTTAGCTGTAAAGAGAAGGGCTTTTACTGCAGTTGGCCTGAAATTCTGGAATACCTCAGTGAATAATATGCTTCTTCATCTTGAAGACGGTGCAAAAAATTTTGTGCATGTGGATGTCTAGCAGCACAGCCCAGGAAAGACTTTTAAAAACATCTGCACAACCCCTTAGTTCCCCTCCTCTACAGGAACAAAGCCCACATGCACATCATTGGAATGAACATCCATTCTTCCCAAGTTCTGCTCCACCTCTGTCCTCTCTGCCCTCTTTGTCATTTTCCTTGTCTAAAATGTTATTAAGCTCCTTGGTGCAGGTGCTTGCCTTCTTGGGCTTTGTAAAGCATCATGCACATTGACTGTTCTGTGCAATTTAAAAACCCACCATTTGATTCAGATGGATGTAAATAAACTAGACCTAACTAATGGGTTCTAGTAGAATAACCATATTAAGTTTCTGTCAACAAAGATAAGAAAAACATGGTGCCTAAAATACATGTATTTCAGCATAAGCTTTTGCAGACTCAAGCCTCTTTTGTTTAAGCTAATGTTGTAAGGGAGGTTATCTGCTATCACTAAACAGCTAAGTAACTTGAACAGACGGGGGGGGGGAATGCTCAAGATTTATTTGGTTTTCAACTCAAGCGTGGAGTCTGCGGTGAGTGTGTGTGAACAGATTTCAAACAGGAGCCCTGTATTTCAGTGATTCAGTAAATCTGTACGATAAATCTTGTGTGCATAATTAATACAACAAGCCTGGATACAAAACCAATCACAATTTTTTGTTTGTGGTCTGAATGATGGCCAACACTAGTGACAGTTGGCTTGAAGACAAAGACTTGTTCTTCCTCTCCAGGCCAGGTTTCTCTGTTTCCCCCCTCCCATCCTTTGAGGAAAGTCTTTTGTCTTTATGTACCACCCCACCAATAACAGTCACTTGCCTGCCTTCAGCTTTCCACTGGCTGTAGCAAGAGACAAATTCCAAACAAAGGCAAACCCTGTCCTTCTGTGTGGTGGTGGTACTGCTGCTAAGGAGGCTAGGAGAGCAAGCAATGATTGAGCTGTATCTGCAGCAGAGCTCATAACCTAACACAACTTAGCTCGGTGTGATAACTTTTGAAGAGAATTCACTTTAAAAACTGGCTTTAGAGCTGTCAGGCCTTGAGCCCCCAATTATCCTTGGGCAAAAAAGGTCATTGTCCTGTGCAATACTGTATCACTTCTGGGCAAAATTCAGAAGTGACATAGGGTAAGCCTTAGGAATCACCAGATATTCTATGGTTTTGAGGCACAAACAACCAGGGGATGACACGGCAGCCCTACCTTACAATTCCTTTCCTTCCTCCTCCTTTTGAACTCTGTAATGGAGTTTACCGGCTGAGGGCCTCTGGAGCTCTAGATAACACACTCTTCAGGTTGCAATGGCAACCTGGCACCCATAATGGTTGAGCCCTAACTTATATGTTCACATAGGGTTCAAATGCTTCATATCTTGATCTAGTGTGTATCTTGACATTATTCCAAAGGTACTGATTCTACAATATGACCAATAATAAATATAGTACCTAATACTATACAAGAACACGGTCCAATGCTAACCCGTTAAAAAGCAACAGGAGGATAATGGTTGCTTTTTAAAAGAAATCTAAAAAAGAATGGGACTGTGAAACTAGTGCATGAAGTTGTTGGATTGAAAAAATATTAACATGATCTTACCTCAATAAGAGCTTGACTTGCTTCTTCACTCAATCTTGGATTGACATATCTACGAGCATAAGCAATATAATCTCTCAATATTGCCATATCCATGTACTCCTCTTCCACCTGCTCTTCAGTCTGATAGTACAAGGCAACCAAGTGGTGAGCCAATCGTCTATCATAAGCTTCGTCTCGAGGGTCCAGCATCAAGAAAATGAGATCAAATCTGTTGAAGAAGGTCATCATTAATGAAATAATTTTTCCAAAATTAAAAACAATTATGGCTTGTTGGATTTGATCCAATGATCAGAAATCAAGAACTGCTGCAAGGTCAATCAAATATTTATATTCTAACAAGACAGGTATTTTTGCATTTCTGAAGAGCAAAAGTCTTCTCCTTACTGCAGGGTAAAGCAGACCATGTTTTGTTTCACGTTACATTCCCACTCCATGATTTGTAGCATGGAGTGCAGTGACCAAGAGGAAAAAAACCCTTCAGACCACATTTGCTTAAACTGGCAATCTATATAGATTTCCATGGAGTATAAAGTTTTAAAGGACAGCAAAAAAGCTTCTAGTGTTCCAAAACACACAATGACAATATGCTAACTGAAAGGAGAAATGAAATTATTTTTTGCAGACAGAATATACAGCAATAAAATATGACTCATGATATACCTAGATAACAATGTATGGGGAAGCTGGATGTTTTCAATAGTAGTCTTCTTTGGATTCCACTGAGACTCTATAGGATTAGCAGCTGCCAGGATGGAGGTACGAGCATTCAGTTGGCAAATAATTCCAGCCTGGTCAGAAGAAAAGGTCTGAGATTTAGCTAGAATTCTCAAAGTTATAAATGGGTATCATTTCAGATGTGAGGTACAGCAATGAATGTCAATGCTATTTATAGAACATTTATACCCCATTTTTCCCAATGACAATGTAAACCCCCAAGGCACCTATCAATAAAGACAGCAGTTCTGTATGATTCAGTTCCCCTTATTAATAAGGTGCTAAACAATGAGGACTCATTTCCCCTTATTAATAATGTGCTTAACAATGAAATCCTAAGCATGAAATCAATGGGCTTAGACTGGAATAACTTTGGTTAGGATTTCATGGTAAGTGAATTAATTCTCAATCCTTTTATATGCAGATGTTCAGATCAATTTCAGCACTACTTCATAGCTTATATGTACTCTGTAAAGTAAAATGCCCATTAATGGCACAATGTAAACTATTTTAGGTAAAATCTTTACCTTAGCAATAGAAAGTGTCTGCTGTTCCATGACTTCATGAAGCACTGACCTTGTACTTTCATTCATTTTATCAAACTCATCAATACAGCAAATGCCGTTGTCACTTAGAACCAAGGCTCCTGTCTGTAAAACTAATTGTCTTGTTTCAGGGTCTTTCATCACATATGCTGTGAGACCAACAGCACTAGAGCCTTTCCCAGATGTATACTGGCCTCTTGGAACCAAGTTATAGACATACTGAAGCAATTGTGACTTGCTAGTGCCAGGATCACCACAAAGCAGAATGTTGATCTCAGCACGAAAATTGCCTCTGCCAGTGTGACTGAAATCCTTCCTTGAGCCTCCAAACAGCTGAAGAAGAATGCCCTGCAAAACCAAGACTTCTGATGACTAAAATTTTTAATTAAAAATTCAAACTGCTAAACCTTCAGAGAAACCCAGTCAGTATTCCGATGCTTATAAAAAGACAAACAGCTCACTTGTTCTATTCAAAAAAGCTTCACCAAATCCTCTAGGGACTAGCAAAGGAAAAGCTGGTGCTATCAGCTGTTGGAGTTGATGATATTATTGCTTCTCCATTGACCAACAGCACCTCAGTGTTGTTAGGACCGAGATTCCGTTATTGGGGAATGTCTTGGCAACCATCAGCCTCTAGAGGATGAAGGTGAGAATAGCTAACTACTGGGTCCTATGGTATTCTCTACAATGACTGATTAGGGCCTCCCTCCCAGAAACACAGCCCAATAAAAATAAGCCAGGCAGAAAAGGTTTTAGAATTATGCGAGTGAGCTTTCTCTTCCATTTGCATGTCCAGCCTCTTTGATAGCAAGTTGCTTGCTCTGGTCAGTGGAAAAAACTAAGTATTAGAGCATGCCATGGAATAAAGGACCATACAAGCCCAATGCTTGCTCAGAAAAACCAAGATAATGACCTGGATGTAGTTCATTAATATGGGAAACAAGGTAAACTTGATATTTCAAAGTTCTGCTTACCTTTTTAATATCATCATGTTCATAAATACTAGAAGCAAGTGCTGAAGACAGTCTGTCATAAATATCTGGTTTCCTAGAAAGCTCCTGAAGCATTTTTTCACGTTCTTCTGTAAACATTGTTTGCTGTGTTTCATCTTCCATACCATGCAAACGTTTTGAATCCGTTTTGCAATAATGGATAACATCAATGTGGGTTTTGTAGACAGATCTTACATTGCTCATTCTTGGAATAACACGAACAGGAACTGCTCTGTAGATTCCTGATCCAATACAAAGTCAAATTACAATTGCAGAGAGATATCACAGATCTCCCCACAAAACATCAACAAAACAGTTTTAAAATTTTGTGTAGGTTACACCGTTACTCAATTCACAATTTCTAAATATATTAAATAACATTTAATTCTGAAACATGACTGGTCACAATACAGTTGTTCACATGATAGGCAAAACTGGAGAATTTGCTTACTTGGAGATTTCTTCTACTTGCTTGCCTGAGAGTGGTCTAGATAACAGGGTGTCTCTCTGTTCACTAGGAGGCAGTTTCTTTATAAAACAAAGATTTCCAGGGCTGGACTAAGAGGCATGTCCCACACGTTCCCTAGAGCAAGCTGTTAGTATCTCAACAAGAAACATGGCCTTTACTTTGCTAGATTAAAAAATTGAATTAAGACAAACCATGGTCCACTGAATTCCACCAAACCGGTGGGTCAGGAAAACATAGAGAAGAATTCACTAGGCAAGCAAATTATCTGTTCTCCTTAAATGTCATTCTCTAGGGGTCCAAAAAAATGGAACACTACAAAGCAATGATAGCAGCACTGGGGAAAAAGGCAGAAAAATCCCAACTTTGTAGCATTTGGAGAAGATTAGTATGGAAGACTATGTACTTGCCCTACACCCCACCTCTGCAGATACTGTGGAACAGAAAGCTGCTTCACAATGCAAATGAACAAGAACTCTTCCTTTACTGTATTTCTTTCTTCCTTGAAAATCTGCCCTGCAGACAGAGAAAGGCCCTGTCAACTGGCAAAACAGAGTAGAACCTGTGACCATTCACTTCAAAGGCAGGAAAAATAATGATTCTGGGAAGGAAGTAGGAGGTGTTTCCTAGTCCAGCCACTGCCAAGCAAGTCTCTCTTTTACAACAGACATGCCCTGTAGTAGAAGGAGAGAAGAACACCCCAGTGTCCGGGGGGGTGGGGGTCGCCAACCTCCTGCCTACTGTTTCAAGTGCTGATTACAGCCACTCAGACCCTTAGCAGACCTCCTGGGAGGATGGCTTACCCCATTTGCTTGAGACTCACCGGTCTCCGGGTTCTGTCCTCTGGGAGATTTTGCACACAGTTGGTCAGATACTCAAAGACACAAGACTTATATATAATAGTTGTTTATTAAGTTTGAAGAGTGTATGCAGATGCAGGACCACTCTATTAAGGCCCCAGCAAACGGCATTAAAATAACAAATAACTTGCCTATTCTTTACTATAGCTAACTATCTAAAAACATACGCTGGCTAACTTGCATTTCTCTGAAGAGGCTTGAGGCTCATACTCACAAACAGTCCATAAACCATGCCAGGCAGGTCTGGTCATCTCAGGCCTGGCATGGAGCTGTCTCTCACATGCTGATGGAATAAGGTAGCAACCAAGTCTCAGTGAGTGTGTGTGGCGTGGTAGTGAGAGCAGAAAGGAGCCATCTTTTCTATGATTGTCAGCCAATCAGAGGCACACTTGCAATCAGCGTTACTAGCCTGAGAACTGAGAAGGAGTACATGCGGAGCCAAGACTCCCTTGTCTCTCAAGGATGCCTTCCCTAGGCAACAGCTCACAGGTGCAATTAATTAACTGAGCTGCACATTCTACTCCCAGGATGTCAGGCCAGAACTGGGCCTGTAAGAACTTAGAAGCCTGAACCAATGTAGGCAATGGGCTTAACATGGCTTCGCTGGACACCCGGTATCTGGACCACAAGACATTGACAAGTAGGGAGAACAAGCACATCCTAAATTATTATAATGTTATAAAGTTGGCCAGAGTACTCAGCTCTGGCAGCCACCATTTTTGTTTTAAAATCAACAGAAACATGGAAGTTCAAAATAATTCATAACATCTAATATGGTAAATAACAGGATGCATGTTACACAAATTTTATATGTACTTGAGCATTTATCGTTTCTGGACAAGTGGAAGCAACTCTACATAATTCCAAATATGTCTGTATTTAAAGCTGAGAGAAAAGATACAAATATTGCTACCACAAAAATGTAACCTCCTTACTTTACCATTATTCCCTCTCCCTTTTAGTTTATCACCTCTAACCTCCCAGATTAGGTTACGTGTTCATTTATTTAAGCAAGGCAATCACTAGTGTTGAACCCTCTTACCTGTAACATTAACTCTGTCACCAGGTTGAACCTTATCAACTAGATCATTGTGAGCAAAAAGAACAATAGTGTATGGTGTCTGACCAGCTGGCATATCTTCTGGAGACTCCTGCAATTTGATCTGACATAAGAATATTTTGTTGAAATGCACCAATATTTATTTTATTGGACCACACAGCTGTAAGAAAGTGTATGCAAACTTCACGTTATATATCCTTCTTTAACCAAATGTTGAGAGCAAGTAGAAAACAATGTTTCTTTCCTAAGTTTCATGAGTGTGCATGTGGTTTAATGTGTAGATTCATCTACTCTGACCAAAGCCATCGCTGAGGATCCCCAAACCTTAAGAAAGGTAGTGAGACTACATTAGACAGTGGGAGGTGAAAAGAACCACTCAGGGCTTTGCTTGCAATTCTTAGGAGATAACACACTGAGATCAGCAGGAACTAGAGAATCTCAATGTTTCCTTGGCTAAGGAAACACACACACACACACACACACACACACACACACAGTAGAACAACTACTGATGTGTCAGGTTCCAACTGCTGTATTGTGCTGCTTTGCTTAACCGACTCCATATTTAATCCTTTCAGTGTTTAAGTGCTTTCTCCACAGGTGCCAAGGTTCCCAGGCAGCTATCTCACAGAAGAAGATTGTTTTGGCTACCGACGTTCCACCAAGAACCGGCCTTGAGAACTTTCGCTATACTAACTTCAAAGGGAATGTTTTGAGAACTATGGGGGGAGGTTGGGCCTTCTGTGATCTGTTACTTTGTACCTCATGCTTTGCTAGGCATTGGTAACAATGCATATGTACCAACCTGAATATTGCATTCAGGCCAGTGGACTATAATTATCTTTTTCTTCATTAAATGCTTTTTGGAAACAATGGACTATTGTCTAATTGCAGAAGGCAGACTGGAGTAAGGATATTATCTAGCCACGGTTCTGACATTTTGTTACCAATCAACTTTTCCAATGCCTAAGCCGGATCAGACGGACTCCAAAGCTGTCCCAGTCAGGGATCCTTTGTTTGACCCGTATGCCTCTCCCGGCTCTCAAGGTTTGGAATCCCTTGAACCTGTACCGCGGGGAGACAGCTCCTCGGTTACAACGATTTATACCCTCGCTCCTAGCAACGCAGATATGCGGCCTAGAGCCACAGCCGCGCCACTCTTCAACGTGCCTACCCCGACGCAGTGGGGTGCAAGGCCAAGGGAAACGAGAGAGCGGAGGGCCAGCGCAATGTTTACACAGCTACAGTTGGATAGCTGGCGCAGTCTGGAATCCATACCCGAGCAAACCGGTGGCCGACCGTGGCTGTTTTGGAACAGGACGACCGAACAAACGGAATGGGAAACGTCCCGCCGTGGCGCCCTGAGTTGGGATTATGCGGAAGTCACCCCGTGGTCGGGGCAACCAGATGTAAGCGAGCACCAATGGGTGCAGCTCCAGAGCTGGACGATTGCCATTGACTCAGGGATCTCGGCAATCACTGGTCTGACGAAAGGAGTGTTAGCGGCGAGATCTCAAGAGGAACAAGGGTTAGAAACACCCTTGCCGTGGCAGCAGACGTTAACCACAGGACCGCTGCCCGAAACTATACCGACTTCACAGACAATGGGAGATGTGGGGTCCACGGAAATACGGGAGGAGGAAACTACGGATAGAGTACAGCTGTTGGAGAACAGACTCTTAAGCATGGAAGAAAGTTTGGCGAATGCCGTCCACCTGCTGTCAGTGCTAGTGGCGGGAGACAGAGGTCGTGTTCCGCCAACTGGTCTACCCGACATCAGCCAAAGTTTGGCTAACCTGCAAAATCAACTGTGGCCACAACAGCCACCAGAGACGGGAGACGAGGACCTGGTCACCGGGGAAGGACCCTGCCCAGATGATCCTTGCCCCGATCAACCGATTGTACCAGGAGATGGCGGCACCGACGGGAGAGGTGGAGAGCCATGCCCAGAAGACCCTCGTCCCGATCACCCTATAACTCCGGTGGTTAGTGGGACTGGAGGAGGGGAAGAACCAGGACGACCGCTAGAGCCATCTTCCCCGGTCGTCCCACCACCCACAACTCAAGCGAATCAGCCCCCAAGTCTTCCGAGAGGAACCACTCCACCGGTCATCCCAGGAGCGGACAGGCCTCTCCCGACGCCGGGGCCGCGAGGGGATACGGTTCCTCTTCAACCCGTCTCTCCTCACCCACCTCCGTTGCGGCCAACCCCCATTCCTCTTCAGCCAGCGCCCGGGGGCCCACCGAGGGAGCGCCCGACACCTTTTCGGCCAACACCAGTACATCCGGCTCCAAGAGGACCCCAGCCTATCCCCCAGCCGATCCCGGGGGCGCCGGGGATTCCCCAGCCGATGCCAGGGGCGCCTCTGCCACACCAACCTCAACCCTACCCTCAGCATCCTCCGCCACAGCTCCCGCCAACGCCGCAACAGCCTCCTTTACAACTCGCTCCGCTGGACGCCTACCCAATGCCGGCACCAGCTCCTAGACAAGAGCTTCCCATGGGATGGGTCAAACTGGACGCTACGTTTGATGGAGACCCTTCCAAATTGGGATTTTTCCTTGTGCAAGTGGTGCAATTTTTCAACCGATGGGGACATCTTTTCGGGAGTGAGGCCAGTCAAATACAGCACCTGGGATCACGTCGCCAAGGTAAAGCTGCCGATTGGTATGTGGGATTGTATAACGTGGGGGCCCCCGAATTAGATACGCTCCAAGGGCTAGTGGATCCGATCCGAGCCCAGTATGAAGACCCCCTAGAAGAAACCAGAGCCAGAACGGAATTGCAAGCAATTAGGCAAGGCAGCATGTCGGCTAGAGACTAAGCTACAAAATTCCGACAGCTCGCTGCCAAATGCCCAAGGTGCGAGGAGTCGACCAAGATTATTTTATACAAACAAGGGTTGAATCCTAAACTGCTGGACCGAGCTCTCATGCAAGACAACCCTCCTACGCTGTTAGGGTGGATACAATTGACCTGCGAAGTTGAAAATCGTTTACTAGAAGTTCGTTTAGTGGAACAACATCAACAACCTTCGGGCCAAAGACGGTCCTCCACTCCCCTCAGGGGAAGCCGGGGGGCTGGATACGCTACTCGTGGAGCAAGAGATGCTAGATGGCAACAAGGGCTATGTTTGCAGTGTGGCCAAAGTGGTCATTTTGCAGCACAATGCCCATATCGGCCTGTGCAAAGACCTCTGCTCCAGCTAAGACGCCCAGCCCCCGCAGCCTACCCAGCGCCAGCGCGCCCAACTCCAGCTCCAAGAACAGCTCCAAGAGGTAGGGGAGCGGCGAGGAGAAATCTTCCCGAGAGAGGGTTAGAATTGGAGGAAGTTATGGAGGCCGATCCGACTGCCCTAATAGGGGGAGAGAGTCCAGAGAGCCCCGCATCGGGAAACGAAATGGATCTGTCGTAAAGGGGCCCAAACGGCAGATCAAACCTTCGGAGGTCCCGGTTCTAAACCGGCCCCATGGGTCCATACTCTTCATACCAGTAACGTTAGTGAATCCGGACAGAAAAATGCATATCCGTGTACAAGCTCTAATTGATTCGGGCTGTTCCAGAGACATTATCGCACCAGCTTTAGTTAATGGACTAGTGCTTCCAGTAAAAGATTTGGAAATACCGGTAATTTTCGAGCAAATAGATGGCACCAACATGAATCCAGTCACTACTGAAACCACACCAATCATAACCGGCATGGGACACCATTGGGAGGTACGATCATTCGTCATTAGTGCCACAGCGAAATACCCCCTGATCCTAGGAAGCCGATGGTTATGCGATCATAACCCCTATATCAACTGGGCAGAGGGGAGCATTACATTTACCCATGAATCATGTAAAAATCACCGTTGGGATCAAAACTGGGGCAATGACCCAACTATAAGTGAATCTGCTCTCCTCACCCAAGAAGAAATCAACCTAATACCCGAGCAATACAGAGCATACACCCAAGCCTTCACCGAGGAAGAAGCCAATGCTTTACCTCCTCACAGGAGGACGGACTGTGCCGTGGAAATCATTCCGGGAGCCTCGCTGCCCAAGGGCCGTCTTTATCCCATGAGTCCCAACGAAAGAGAAGAGCTCCGCAAATTCATCGATCTCAATCTTCAAAGGGGATTCATTCGCCCTGCTAACAGTCCTCATGCCGCGCCAGTGCTCTTCGTCAAAAAGAAGGACGGGGGCTTAAGACTGTGCACCGACTTTCGGGGACTTAACGCCGTCTCCTCCAGCAACGCCTACCCCATCCCGCTCATCAGAGAGCTACTCAACGTCGTGGCGCAAGGTAAGGTCTTTACGAAATTAGATTTAAAAGACGCTTACTTCCATGTTCGTATTCGAAAAGGGGATGAATGGAAAACCGCGTTTAACACACCCCTCGGCCAATTTGAATATCTAGTTATGCCTTTCGGCCTGGCCGGGGCCCCATCGGTCTTCATGTCCATGATCAATGAAGTTCTGCACGAATTTCTATATAAAGGCGTTGTGGTGTACCTAGATGATGTGTTAATTTATTCGGAGACCGAAGAGGAACACGTGGACCTTGTAAAAAGGGTCCTAACCACTCTCATGAATAACAAACTGCCCATTAAGCTCTCCAAATGTGAGTTCCACAAAACAGAACTCACTTATTTAGGCTATTGTATCTCTCGAGAGGGCCTAAAAATGGATCCAGGCAAAATACAAGCCGTATTAAATTGGCAAACCCCTGCAACCCGCAAGGAACTGCAATCTTTTTTGGGCTTTGCCAACTTCTATAGAGAATTCATTGCAAATTTCGCTCAGATCACACTCCCCCTAACTGAACTGTTAAAAACCAAAGACAAGGGGGACCAAGCCAAAAAGCCGAGCGCAAAACTGTCATGGACACCAGAATGCCAAACAGCGTTCAGTCACCTTAAAACGCAGTTTGTCTCAGAGCCCGTTCTGCAACACCCCGATGAAAACCGCCCCTTCATAGTACAAGTCGACGCCAGCGACATGGCGATTGGGGGCGTGCTCCTACAGCGGGGGGCGGATGGTCAGCTCAAACCCTGCGCCTTCCTTTCCAGAAAGTTTTCAGAGGCGGAAAGGAATTGGAATGTATGGGAAAAGGAGGCTTTTGCTGTAAAAGCAGCTCTCACTAACTGGAGACATTGGCTAGAAGGAGCCCGCCATCCGTTCGAAGTCTGGACGGACCATAAAAATCTAGAGGCCCTTCGCAGCCCTCGCAGGTTAAACGCCAAACAACTGAGATGGGCGGAATTTTTCTCCAAATTTGACTTCACATTAAACTTTCTCCCGGGCAAAACGAACTTCTTGGCTGACGCTCTATCGCGCATGCCCCAACACAAAAGCAAAAGGGAGGAGACAATTGACACAGTCTTTTCACCTACGCAATTAGGGGGCGTGGTGACCACCCGCAGCCGCACAAACCCCTCCCGTCAACCCGACCAGGGATGGAGAGAAAAGCTGAAAGCTGAAGTGGAAAAGGAGGGGGGGAGGCGCCCAAAGACAAGCTGTAACAATCCGCCCAAGGGGAATGGCTTTGGGGAGATCGCTTCTATGTACCCAAAAGTTTGTGGAAGGAAGTTTTACACCGTTGTCATGATGCCCCCACGGCAGGGCACTACGGGTACTTAAAAACGCTTCACTTAGTGCAACGCCAATTTTGGTGGCCGGGCATGCGCAAGGACATTTCCCAATATGTTGCGTCTTGCCCCATCTGTCTCAGCGCCAAATCCCGGAAGGGCAAACCCCCAGGACTCTTGCAACCATTAGAGACGCCAAATCGACCGTGGGAAAAAATCTCTATGGACTTTATCACTGACTTACCCCCTTCAAAGGGGCATAACTGTATTTTAGTCGTGGTTGATCTGTTTTCCAAGCAAGCTCATTTCATACCGTGCACCACCATTCCTTCCGTTAGAAAACTGGCTGACATTTTTATCAAAAATATTGTAAAAATACATTCTTTTCCATCAAAGGTGATCTCGGATCGCGGAGGACAATTCGTTGCCAACTTCTGGCGGGAGCTTTTACAACTGCTGGGCATTGAACAAGGTCTCAGTTCAAGCCATCACCCAGAAACAGACGGACAATCAGAAAAAACAAATCAGATATTAGAGCAATTTCTACGTTGTTACATTAATTTCCAACAAGATAATTGGTTTGACTTACTACCCTTGGCAGAATTCTCATATAATAACAGCATCCATGTTTCCACGGGAGAAACTCCCTTCAAAGTCGTCTATGGCTTCCACTTCAAACCATTTCCGTTTGAAGCGCTCCCCCCTCCTACTACCGCTTCCCAAAGACGTCACCGAGTGGTGGGGGGAGGCAGCTCAACAATGGACTCAAATCAAAAAACACCTCGACAAAGCCAAACAGGATTACAAAAAGTACGCCGACCGCCACCGTGCGACGGAATGGGATTTACAACCAGGCGACCTCGTGTATCTTTCTACAAAGAATCTAAAAGTAACCCAAACCAGCCGCAAGCTCGCATTAAAGTACCTGGGACCTTTTCCTGTTCGCAAAGTAATCAACAAAGTGACTGTTGCCTTGAATTTACCAAAGAATCTCCGCCACGTACATGATACCTTCCATGTCAGTTTATTGAAAAAAGCCCCTCCTGCAAACCAGTGGCACACCCGTGCTCCTCCCATCCCTACCTTGATTGATGATCAAACCCACTATGAGGTTCAACAAATATTAGACTCTAAAATAAAACGTAATCAGTTGTTTTATCTCATCAGATGGAAGGACTTCGACTCTGGGTTCGATGAGTGGGTGAATTCTGTACATGTACACGCTCCTAGACTAGTTAAATCCTTTCATTCTCGTTATCCACATAAACCTGGGGGGGAAGCATCTTAGAGGGGGCAGAATGTCAGGTTCCAACTGCTGTATTGTGCTGCTTTGCTTAACCGACTCCATATTTAATCCTTTCAGTGTTTAAGTGCTTTCTCCACAGGTGCCAAGGTTCCCAGGCAGCTATCTCACAGAAGAAGATTGTTTTGGCTACCGACGTTCCACCAAGAACCGGCCTTGAGAACTTTCGCTATACTAACTTCAAAGGGAATGTTTTGAGAACTATGGGGGGAGGTTGGGCCTTCTGTGATCTGTTACTTTGTACCTCATGCTTTGCTAGGCATTGGTAACAATGCATATGTACCAACCTGAATATTGCATTCAGGCCAGTGGACTATAATTATCTTTTTCTTCATTAAATGCTTTTTGGAAACAATGGACTATTGTCTAATTGCAGAAGGCAGACTGGAGTAAGGATATTATCTAGCCACGGTTCTGACACTGATGCACACCTTCTCTTTCATTTCTAGAGCTGCTCGTCTCTTAAATATATGGAGAAAAATACAGTGGAATAAAGTAAACCTACTCTGAAACTGCAGTTTGTGCAAAAAGAAGGTTCTAGAAAGTTTAGTTGCCACTACCAGTTCTCCTTTGTTGTAACAAATAGATAAAAGATCTGTTACAAAAACCACCATTATTACCTATATTCCCAGCTTCATGGCAAATAGTGGTATATATCTACAGCAACTGCATGCAATACCATCAAACTACCTTGATCTGTCTACATTACACTTTTATCTATCTAAAACCAAAGGGCTCTGACCAGAAAGCTTGCATACATTTAGCAGCTGATGCTTTAACTTATAAAGCGCAAAGACAATTTGGTCCTTTCTAATGAGCCTGTTAACTTGCTGTTAAGAAACAGGAACTAGGAACATTCATAAAGAAGGCAATGTGGTGTGAGGATGAGGCAACAGGTGAAGGATTGTTGGGAAAGTAAAAAAGGGGGGGCATGAACAGGACAGATGGAAGAGGGATACAAACCTAAAAAAATGAATTCAATAATAGATATAAAAATGACAATTTTAAAAGGTGTATTTTGAAGCACTTTACATCACGAATAATAAATAAGCATAACGTGTGTGTATGTATATATATAAATACATATTTATCTTTCTAGGAGTGTTAGGATAGTCTAATACCATGAAGTTATCTCTTTATGTAAATCAGCAGCTCTACAACTTGTTGAAAACAAATTTGCTGCAGAAAATTAACCATATAGAAACTTTATAGTGAACACAAGGTGCTACATACCATTTGTTTATCTGAGAACATAGAGCGATTATGAATCAAAGCCATACTATGTGAGGTGTTACAGTTCTTGCACACTGACGGTTCAGCAATCCTGCCACGGTCAATTTCTACTCTTGTTGTGAAAGCACAGACTTGACACCTGAAGAATGCTTCTTGCATTTCTGGAATTAACTGGGAGCTTCTGATCACCATACCATTTATAGTAATAAGCTGATCAATATCTAGAGGAAGTACAAAAAAAAAGAAAATATACATATATTTAAATAGGGTTCTAAAGTAGTTAATGATGTAAACCCTAAAGAACAATTGGTACATAATAGCTATCTGGTTTCTTTTGCAAGATATGCTAAATAATCACATGATTCTTGAAAGAGTAAGAATAAAGCAACATTCAACATGAAATGGCCTGGTTAAGTAAAAGATATAAAACTTCTACCTCATTTGCTCACCAGGAAATTAGTAAATAATTCCCTCTGTAGAGAGGCTATAGAATTATTTGCATCTTCAAAATCAAACTGTCCTACATAAATATGTAAAATATTGTCCAAGTAGACACACGTTACACTCAAAATTGAATACTGCCTTACATCAAGAAGACCATCAGTAAAGAGCAACAAGATTTTGCCCAGTATTTGCCTCCTGTGATCCTTTAACTGGAGATACAAGGAATTGAACTTGGGGCCTTCTGCATAAAAAGTATGTATTCCACCACTGAGCTATGGCCTATGGCCTCCTTTTTCAACATGGCTACTTTTCTAGCACTCCTTTACATCAGAACAAGAAGCCAAAGTGTACATAACGTAATACATGTAATGTAGCTGAGAAAAACAGCTGTGGAGATATGGATTAAGGCTGTGTTGTCTGGGAAAAGTTTTTTTTAAAAACTGACTGAAATTACTCCTCTTAACTGCTTTATAGGAAAAAGAGAGTTAACCCATATTGCAACCTTTCTTCCAAGCACAGAGTTTAAAAACAAACAAAAATAAAACTCTTCTTTAGCACTGTAGCCCCAAGCTATGGTCTTCTACAGCCACTTTTTACAGAATAATTATATCAAGTAATCCAATCACAAATCTTCAGTATCATACATCGTTGGTCATAAGGAGCTTAATGAACCACATTTTCTCTAATATCAAGACACTGCATTCAAATCTTCATACCTTCTGGATTCAGACTCCTCATATTTCTGGTTTTTAAGGCATTGTATGGTCTTACTTGAATTTGGTGTTCCAATACTGAGTCAGGGTAACGGTCAAAAAAAATTTCATTAGCGCCCATGTCAAATGTTGGAATAACTTCCTGTTTAAAGTAGACAGACATGTATCAGTACATGCTTCCACACCATACAAGAAAACATATTTAAAGCCCACTGATTGCTAGATGGGATCAGCAGAGGCATTAACAATAATTTACACATACTTTTAAGATTGTAAGCTTTTGGTCAGGGCCACTATCTTCTTTTTAACTCTTATGCAGTGTCTATTTTTTATGTAGCTACTTTGTAAATACTAGCAAACATCCAAAGCAACGAGCTCCACATGCTGTCAAATTGTGTATTCTTTTTAACAGCAACCTCCAAAACTTCATGATAAACTCTACTGAAACCGACGGGAGTTTCAAAAACAATTTGCAATAGGACATGGTGACAATTGCCGGTTTTTCCTTTTAAATGCCTTAGGTACACATAATGTAACTGTATGGATTTCCCAGGAAAGAAACAGTAGCCGTGACCAACTAACTAAGGCATTTTGCCTTAGTTAGTTGGTCACGGCTACTGTTTCTTTCCTGGGTTATTTACCGTGACTCTCTCTTTGTTTTGTGGTACTATATGGATTTCAGCAATTATTACCATTTATCAGCAATTGTACAATTGTACAATGTCTCGCTAATCCTACAGTTTTAAGTTGATGGGCTATTTCAAACATGTTACTCTTACCTGAGGATAACATATCAGCTGTCTGTAAAGATTTTCATCAAAGGATTTTAGATGGTCACAGTTCACATTCAGAAATGGCTCTCCAACTAAGTTTATCTGCAAAATATTACACCACACATTAAAAATTAGATCTCAATATTACAAACCAACAATACAAAATACTATTGTATTATACCTCCTCCAATCGCTGCATATACAGAGGCTCATTAAGGTCCAAACCAATGTTTTCTTCTTCTTTAGCAGTTGGATCAATAAAGCGTTGGAGAAATCTCTGAACAATGAAACAGGACAATAATTTAGACAGTGTTTAGGTTTATCCAACAGAACTGAGATGGGCTAAATGCTATAGTTTTCATGACCAAGTGATTCTTTCATGAATCACTTCAAGTTCTCTTAATGAAAGTACAGTATTTCACCACCACTAGAGCAATCTATCTTGGATACAAAAAGTTTCCACAGGAGTCACTATATATTTATTCTCTATATACCCATTATACTAGGTTGGATTGTACTACCCTTTTTACCACTGAAAAAACTATTCCAACTACCATGAGACCCACATGTGGGAGAGAGGCAATAGAAAGGAGAGGAATCAGGGAAGACTGAGTAGTTAAAGGTAGAAGGAGCTTATCCTGTATCTCATTCTGAAACATGATTAAAAAAAAAGTACTATAAATGCATAAGGATAAACACATTTTCACATGTGTGATAACTATTACTCACTGACCTGGAACTTTTCTTTGCATGAAGCCACATTGACATCTGTTCCCCAGATCACAAGCTTTTGCCCAACAGACTGTTCACTAGCCATTGCGTCTTCTGCTGTTGGCTAAGTACAAGAACAACCCATTAATATTAAAAACTATTCTCATACTGGAGAATAAACTCCACTGAACTCAGTGGAGACACTTACTTCTGAGTAAATATGCATAGGATTTGGTTATCAATTCCTTAGGCTGAAAAGTAGCATCAACTTGACTCAGAAGTAGAAAGAAATTGTTTTCAGTCTTCTACAACTCTGTAATCAAGCAACCTTGATCAAGGCAAAGCTGTTTTGGTGTTTTATGCCTCCCCTTCACCCAAAAAACTTTATCAGTTTTTATAAAATGCAGTTTATACTCTAATTTTTACACTGGTTGCTCTGAATAATAAATTAAAAAGTACTATGCATCTACAGTGATAGGGGTTATTTCCTACCCACAAAAAACTACTGTTAACATGATTCATTACTCTTTAGGTCTTCAGAAGTTTAGACCAAAATATTTTCATTAGCTGTGAGAAAAAACATACAGGATTTTGTCCATTTTCTTCAATAGTTTTAATTATGTGTCCAAAATAATATTACAAACACTTAAGGGTGCTGAAACTATCTTGGGGGGGGGGCGTCTTTCATGAACTGGAGTACTGATACTTATTTTTAGCAATTAAAACCTTGCATGCACCACAAAGCCATATTGTATCATAACTATTTGCAGAGTTTGTTGAATATGGGCTCATATGGAGTCATCTTAACACCCCCATTTATTTGCTATCTGAAAATCTGTGAAGTCTTTGAGTTGAGCATCAGAGAGTTTGGCAGGTATCAAGTCTTCTCACATCTAAGCAAATGCTGTTGTAGATCTGTCAAGACAGATTAATACACTGCTGGAAGTTTGTCGAGCAAATTAAAAAATTCAGTGCTGTATAGAAGCTGATTAATGTTATCTGATTGGACTGAGTCATGATACTTGTGGATTAATGACCTTGCAACCACGAAGAATAGAACTACAATGAAACTGAGCAGTAAAATCTTTATGGACTGTATAGACTGCATAGACACGTGTATGGATTGGTTTAGTACAGGAATTGGTCAGACTTGATTTATATGTTATCATTTAATGTATCATTGTGTATTTATGACTAACAGTTCTTTGGAATTTGCACATTGAGCACTGAGCACTTTAAATGAGAGTAAATTAGTTTATTGTTGTTTAACCATGTCCACGAGAGAGCTTTTGTTGTACTTGGCTGCAGCCATAATCTTTTCTTCCATGCTGTTCACAGTACAGAGATGCAGCACATACACTTCGTTTTGCTGCCCAATGCAATGTGCTCAGTCCTGTGCCTGCAAGTCCTGGTGAGGATTCCAGTTGCCATCAAAAATGATCACAGTATCTGCCAACTGTAAATTGAGTCCCAGGCCTCCAGCGCGAGTGCTCAGGACAAAAAAAATATTCAGAGCCTGGTTCACTGAAGGTTTTCAGCAGCATGCCGCTATCTTCATCTTTAGTGGTCCCATCTAGCTTGAGGTATTTGAAGCTGCAGTAAGCAAAATAGACTTCCATTATGGTCATGAGAGAGGTCATCTGACAGAAAGCAGCACCTTGTGGTTGGTGGCTCATAATTTGGGCAAAATCCGGTCCAGGAGCTCAAATTTGCTAGACGCACGATACAAGTCAAGCCCTTGTACTATCCCACCAGTGAAGCCTAAGTGCTCAGAAAAGGATTCCTCTATGTGCTGAAACATATAAGGAAGGTAGAGTTGACAGAGGTACTATAATGAGGAAGGGTCCATTGATTCATTTGTGCTTCATGAAGTATGTAATTAAAATGATGGTCTGAATTGTCTTGCCACAACCCTTTTTATCTGCCAAGATCCCATTTAGATTATTATTGTACAAGGAAGCTAGCCACTCTAAGCCTTTAATCTGGTACTGTTTGAGGACACCATTCACCATGAGTGAGGACTGCTTATTCACCCTTTCAGGGACTGCATGGGCCACAGCATAATAAGACTGCAACCCCCTTGGCATGGCTTGAGACATTCCATATTCATCATCAACATCTTGCTTAGCATTATCTGTGATTTGCCTTGCATCCACTTTGGATACATCATCGCTGTCCGGATCAGGAATCTTTTTCTTCTCTTCCACAAGTAAAGAAGGCTGAGCAGGTTGTGGCTGTTCCTCTTCTTCCTCCTCCTCTGATCCACTTTCCTCACTGTCAGATCTTGGCGCTACTTTATGTCCAAGATTCATTTCTAACCAGGCAACCAGTTGCCCTGCCTTTGGTACATCTGTGCCAGTAAGAATGTTTCCACTTTCCACATGGATCACCTTCACAGGGTGGTCACTCATTTGGCTTGTTTCATCTAAAGGTTTTCTGTCTGATCCAATTGCTGGTGTCTGTCCTTCTGCAGCCTCAGTCTTCTTTTTCCTTATTTTTCTCTTTTGCAACCTGAGCAGACTTGTGCTGTCTCACCAGTTCTGTGAGGTTGGCAACATATTCGTAAGTCTGCTGAAGCAAGTAGGCTAAACATCTCTCTGTCTTTTGATCAATAAGTTTCCGATATCCTTCTTCATCTTCAGTTATCAACCTGCACATCCTCTCCTTCTCAATTCTTTCATTCTCCTTCTTCTGTTCATGTGTCGTGTTGGCTTGGCCACTGTCTTTGTAAGTTTTTGAATCTTGCCTGTAAGAGATCTGTGGCATTCTTTGAAATCCTTGGCATGCTGGAGAATGCCATTGAGGTTCTCTTAGTGCTTTTGCCGATGTTTGCGTTCTTGCTAAATCTTCTGCTATTTCTCCATTTTCTCAGTGATGCAAGTCTCCTGCAAGGACTGCCATTTACTGCGCTTATAAGCCTGGGCATTCAGTGCCATTTCCAGTGTGGTATCCCTTCTCATACACACCACAACCTCTTGATGCAGCTGTCTCTGGAAGTTAAGCAATTGCAATGCTTTAAGTTCAATGGTAGCTTTCGTTCACAAGTCACCAGCCAGGGACGCAGGAAGGTTTTCAAGTTCTTGGATTCTGTGAACAATGCAAACCTGCAGTCTATATTCTCTCGCTTGAAGGATTTCAACTGGGTCAAGTGCTTTTGGTTTCTGGATTGGAGTTATACAATTTTGTTTCTAATGGAGCTGCACCATTGGGGCAGGTTGGGCTGGTTGCCTGGGTGATTGAGTTTGGGGAGGCATTACTCAGGATGCTTCTGGAGGTACCACTGGAGGTGCTGGTGACGGATGGCCTGTTGGCTGAGGAGGAATCCATTTCTAAGGTGTGCTAGCAGGGCCTGCGGCATTTGCCACTAGTCCTTCAGGCCAGGGCTTTGGAGGTCCACCTGGGGGCTGCCCAGGCATTACTGGGGGAACTCCTGAGGGTCCAGGAGGCATGTTAGGCCTTCCCATATCATGAGGTCTGGGGCAGTTTGGAGGTGCTGGGCCCAGGGCAGGCCCCAGTCCTTGCATTGGTCCTGTCCCAGATACAGAAGGTGGAGGTAGAGTTGGCATTCGCTGCTGCATTCCAGGCATGGGCCTTTTCCCCTGCACTGCAATCTGAAGATGGTCAGGTAAAGGCTGTCCTCTGGTAAGCATTTTATGAGGCCATGATTTGAGCCCTCAACTGATGCAACTGATTTTAGTTAAAAGGAGTTGGCCCCTGATTATGCTGCCCTAGGGCTTGAGGGTCAATCCCATGTAATGGAACTCCTCCAGGGCCAGAGGGCATCTGGGTGCCAGAAGAAGGACCATTAGCAGGAACTGGACTTGATGCATGCTCAGAGCCACCAAGTGGAGAAGGGTAACCTTGAGAATAATGATAATAATATTTGATTTATATACTGCCCTTCAGGACAACTTAATGCCCACTCAGAGTGGTTTACAAAGTATGTCATTATTATCCCCACAACAATAATCACCCTGTGAGGTAGGTGGGACTGAGAGCGCTCTTAGAAGCTGTGACTGACCCAAGGTCACCCAGCTGGCTTCAAGTGGAGGAGTGGGGAATCAAACCCCATGCTGATCCATGGGGCTTGGAGGAGGTCCCATTCCTGCGTGCCTACCAGCCCTCATCCTCATGCCCTTCACCTGGCTGTAACAAGGATCTTCCAAGAGACCTTTCTCATGCATGGAGTTTATTGGTTTATGCATCTGATGCATGTTGTCCTGAGAATAACCTCCAGGCCCCTGTGGTGGTATACAGTGCCCTGCTGAAGGTCGCCCAGGGCTGGGGCCCATCATGCTATATGCAGAACCGGGGGCTGTTCCAGGACTAGGGCCCAGCATAGCACCAGGAGTCCCAGGCCCAGGGCGAGGCATTCCCCCTTTTCGAGGGTCAGGAGTGGACATTTTCAACAACGTTAAAAATATCCTGTGAACATCAATGTCGTGCTAACTCATAGCAGAAGTTCCTGTTTGACAACAAGGGCACTCTCCACTTGCCAATTTCTGCTGGCCAGAGCTAGTCAGCCAGCCAGCAATCAGCTGCCCAGCCAGCTGGTGGGCAGGCAGGCAGCTCGAAGTCTGTGGCGTGGGCGGGGAGAAACAAAGGAGAAGGCGCTGCAGTTGAGCATGAGAAGGACGGGATGCTTTCTCGTGCGCACTTCCCCTCCTTGGTGCGCCTCTACTTTGCCACGTGCTCCCAACCAGCTAAGCCAGAGGGGCCATTTTTTAAAAAATCTTGAGATAACCAGACTCCAATACGTCTGTCTTTACTGATGTGGTTAACAGTATGTGGCATTTTTGGGTTTGTTGTCTTTGCTACCATTTTATTCCTGTATTGCTCAAGGGAAATAAGAATTTCCTTTTTTCTCTGCAACCTCCACTGTATTCAGGTAATTAATAGATGTCATTTATACAGTCATAAACACATACCACATCAGAGTGCAGATCCACCTGCCTGGTTTTGCGTACAGACCCAAGATCAGCCCTCTGTCTTACTGGAGTTCCTCGCACACCACTCCTCGGGGTTCCTTCCACTCTAGAGCTGGGAGTGCCATAGGTCAATGGTGAACTAATATCAAAGTCAAGGGGAACTGCTGCAAATAAAATGAGATTATTTTAAAATAATTTGTTACACAGACTTGCCAATTTGCACCTTGTGACACAAGAGGGATTACTATATGACAATGCCTATGATTTGAGCCTGCCCTGCTTTCCCAGTTAGGATCCTGGTTTATGGGGTAAGTTAAACCCAGTTTGCTGGTTTTGAAGTGATGGCAAACTATAATTTCCTGCAAATCTGGAAATAACTACTTATCTTACTGAATGAAAGTGAGCCCAAAGATCCTGCGGATCACATAGCAGCAACACATGATTTTCCTAATACATTCAAACAAAATCTAAATCAATCCCATACAAATTAATGAAAATGAGTTGCTGCATACTGTGGGGGAGGATTCCCAACACCTGCTGATATAGTAACACTGAGGACATCATATCTGGAGCACTTGAAATTATTTGAACACTACATCAATAATGCACCTTACCACCTCCTAAAATGTTTAATATTTTGGTTGAGACAGAAGATTATGGGGTACAGTTTTGCTATCTGCATGTGATACATCAGAGCAATCGAATGAGTAGCCATCACACAAAGATGACCCTGCAGTGGAGTCATTACCCAAACTAGCCATCTCAATCTCTTTAAAGCCTGAAGCTATGCAAGGATGGAAAGATGATCGATTACATTTATTTAGCTACAACCATCTGACATTGTTTCTATGGTTTACATATATGTTGTCACCTTTTAACATTATTCAAAAAGGCTTTTTTCTCAGCTAGGAGGGCAGTATTGTAGGAAAGGGGTCCTATATGTTTCGCTGATGAGTTAGGAACCATAGACTTCACCATTATATTGCCTTACAGATTATCTGCTTCTTTAAATATGTACTCCTATATACTACCTGTGCTTCATGTTGTTTAATGTAAGTCCTAGAATTATGTTCTGTTTCAGCAATTCTTCAACTCCATATTTGATCCTTGCTAATGCTATGTCTTTGTAAACTTGTATTCATTTACCCTATGACACTGTTTATGGAAATATTCTTGACACTGTATGGAAATGCCTGCCCTTGTCCTTGCTACTGATTGTACTAATCTCACACTATGTAATCCGCCTTGAGTCTCAGTGAGAAAGGTGTAATATAAATGACAAATAAATACATGTTCAATGTATCATCATGGCACACCAAATGTTAAGCATTTCCATATCTGACTTAATGGGAGAGTTAAGTGTGTGCTTAAGTCTTTCCCACCAAAATTAACTGAAGTGCTTAGCTTTGGCTGGATTACATTCTATAGATATTTTATTACATATTTTTTGTTAATTCTCCTCCTTTGTTGGGGTTGTTGAAGCTCCTGGTATTTTCTCATTTGATTTCTGGTCTCTTTCCTTCATCTTTTTCTTATCCAGCAATTTTCCACAATAGTAATGATTCTGAAAACTCCAAATACCACAGGAGGCTGTACCCCACTGAACTCCTGGAGCTCGAAAGAAGCTTAGACTGAGCCCAGGCAATATTTTCTTCCTGGACATCTGCTTCTTTCATGATCCAATATAAAGAGTAATAAATAGAAAAGTTTAAAGATTTTTTGAAGGTCATTAAATAAACAATATTACAAAGCTCACTTTAAATGACTCAAAATTATTTGAAAAAATAAGCACTCTGTTTCTATTAACAGTTTAACCATCTTAAATCCAAAGGTACCTGAATTTTGGAATTGTGGTGGACTGGAGAAAAGAGCATCTTGAATATTTGGGCTTTGTGTATCAATTGGTGGAGAAGTTGGCATTGGTTGCAAGTCTCCTGTGGATGTGGAGTCATCTGTGCGGCGTCGTTGCAAAGGCGGGGACTGTACATCTTCAGCAACAGCTGGAATAGAATGAGAGTTATAGGCATTAATATACCAGATTTCAAATAATTAGTAGTGGACATCTTTTTTATCCTACAAAATAACTGGTATAAAAGCATACTGTAAGACACATACATACAACTGATTTCAATTTACATTTTACTCTTCTGTTTTCTCATACACATAAAAGATTTATTTATTTAATCAAATTTATATCCCTCCTTTTCCACAAATGGGTGCAGGGTGGCTTACACCAAGATGTTAATCCAGTAGCTCTTATAACTGAAAAAAAGCATCATAATTCTAGTATATACACACAATTTAGTACACACACTTATCTTGGGCACTCTGCTCTTGCCTACAAGTTCAGAGTATACATTACTGACTGTCATAGCACAAATTCCTTCTATTCCCTTCAGATATTTACACAATAATGTAAAAATTACCTCCAGCTAATAATCCCCTTTGATACCTACCAAACAAGTGATTACAATTTAAGCAACTTGGGTTGCATTTACAATGGAAAATTGATCCTTACACTTAGGTTCCTCATGGTCACTACTACAGGGCTACCCTTAACGCCTTATCTTCTGAATATGGGACAGAAAGATGGGAATGCTGAAGGCTGATTCACAAGCCACCCTTCTCCCATCCAAATTTAAATATTATGTAGGTGGAAAGGGTTCAGTATAGTCCTGCTTAAATTACTCATGTGGTGCAGTACTCTTTTTTTAGCCATTCTCACAATCTTTCTAGATCCATCGTATTTCTTTAAGCACAAAGATACATTAAAGGTCAGATTATACTGTTGTATGAAAGCATTCTAGAATCTAAATATAGGGATATTAAAGGCAGTAATCAACTACAATGTTTCATTGGAGCAGGGTGAAAGGAGAACAATTTCAGAGAGAGGATGGATTCCAACTTCACTGCCTTCAGCTTAAAACCATAGCACAAGAAGAAAAATGCAGTTAGGGATCTTGTAAATTACTGTTGTCACACAAAGTTCCCTACTCTGCTGACATGGGGAAGTATGTCCACCTACACCCTGTGAAATGAGATTTAGTGACTACCTGCAACCAGTATTTGATAAACTGATTAACAGATGCTCAAGTAGACAATTATTGAGACAGATACTCCAACAAAGAGCACTGCATCAAGATATGGAAGCTAAGGAGAAATGCTGGTCTCTGTGATGGGAGATAGTTCCCCAACCCTTTTGGCACCATTTAAAAACACGATTTATCAGGATTCCACAGCAATGATTTACTTTTTTAAAGAAACAAACTCAAGAAGAAAATGCAAGCAAGAGATTTGAGAGACTAGGAGTAGTAACAATTGAAAGCCTTGGATATGAAAACTTCTGATTTCAGACATACAACAAGGTTGCCTAAGGGCATTTGATACATGCCCACTAAGGTTTCAAAATTCATTTAAATTGAGCCCAGAGCTGTAGCAACTACCAGCCACTGACTCTGCTGTTCAGAACCCTGCAAGCAAGGAGGTTAAATATGGTTCTCGTTTATAGACAAAGCCAGTAATATGAGAAATGCCAGTTATAATGCCACTCTCCTGGCTTTCTGCAAACTATGCAAAACTGAACTATTCAGAAGGGCTTTTTACTCAAGACATAGGCCTGTGTTGTAAGAAATGGATCAGATCCATTAGAGTAAAGGGACTGGGCCTGTAGACTATACTATTGGGTACTATCTGTTGGTGCAGAGAGTCCCCACATTACTTAATGAGTTCATGTCAAATTACTTATGTATTGTTTCTGCAATGTTTCATATTTGTTCATTTTCAAATTTCTAAAATCCATACCCTATTGTATCAGTGAATATACCAGCCATTGGTCATATTAACTTTTACAGCAGAATTCGCCTTGAGCCTCAGTAAGAAAGGCAGTCTGTAAATAACGTAAATAAATAAATGGTGGTTCTCCCAAGCATGTGATCAGTATATAATTACACAAAGTAATGGCAGTCTAAACCCACTGAAGTCAACGGACTTAGAGCTCTACACGTGATCACACTGAATATGCAGGTATCACAAAAAGTTATGTGAAAGCTGGTCTAACCAGGTTGCCAGATGTTCTATCTCTTGGAAAGAAAAGCAGCACAGGGTGGGGGTGGAGACACCTAGGACAGAACAAGGATGAAGATGGCTCCTAATTTTGGATATGGCATTGGACCACAGCAGCTTGCAGAGCACCACTGTCTGATTCTAGTTAAGTTGCCACCTGCCCACTATAGGTGGACAGACTTCTAATGTTCCCCTTTCTGACTTAGAGAGGTGAAGGACTGGGAGGGAAAAAAAGGCAGCCATCACTGAGACATTCTAGGAATTTCCCACTATGATATGAACACAGAAATTAGAAAGAGGCAAGGGCATCTCCAGACAGCCTCTCCCCTTGCCCAGTTAGAGCTTGGAGGTACAGTGGCAACTGCCAGGTGCCCTGGGTTAGAAGAATCCAGCTGGTCCAACTTCTCCTGCACAGCATAGTGACCCTGGAGCCTCCCAGCCAAGATACACTACCACCACTCTGCAGCTACCTAAGAGCAGATGGGATGCATGGCTAGGGTACTGCAAAAGGTGCAATGAGGATTGGGCCCTGAATGGGAGCTTCCTTTGCCTCCCTCCCACATTGTGATGCCAATGGATTAGGAGGTCCTCTCCCTGGTATCTTAACTCCTTGTCAGGAACTATGGGAAAAAACAGGCCTTCAGCTAACCCAGTCCCAAGCCAGGTAGGGATTTAAAGGATAGAACTAGATTTTTTCTTTCATCTTTTTTAAGATAAGGAATAGGTATAGGTTAGAATCTTCTATTGTACTCTAAAGGCTATGATAATCAACTACCTTAAGTAATAAGAAGAGTAACTGTTAATAACTGTTATTGTTAAAAATTGGAAAGGGTAAGTTGAAGCAATAACAGAATGAGTCTTTTATTATTAAATAACAAGCAGGAATAGGATTGAATTCTGTATATCTAGTACAGATGGGAAAATATATACTAATTAGGCTCAACTATTATATTAATTACTATTCTAAAATTGATAAAGATCATGATTTTTGCACTCTGTATTTTAACAACTCCTGTAACACAGTTCTAGATTTGTCTTGAGTCTTCCCCTTCTTTTTTCTGTGCTTCCTTTTTGCTTTAATAAAAATAAAAAAGGATAGAACCAGCATCGAGAATTGGGCTTGGGAACAGAACGGTAGCTGCATCTCTTATGCACGCATCACTTAGGTCCACCCGTTACTGACAGAGACAGTATGAGGAGCAGGCAACTTCCTACGCTCGGGAGTAACACCATCTCTTCAGAACAAGGAATATAAGCAAAGTCTGTGACAGCGAGGACCGAGTGTTAGAACCCCCAGGGCAGAGACCGAGCGAACAACTTACGCGTAGGAGGGTTAGTGCCACCACTGCTGGCCGAGCCGGCTCCGCCTCGGTGGCGTTTGCTGCTACGGCGGCTGGGGGTGGACGCTGGCGAGGACATGGCTCAGAGACTCCTAAGACAAAAGGGGGAAGGAAAACAAAACAAACGGTGAGCGGCCCGTAATCTTACGAATTTATGGAGGCACGCAGACAGCCTTGGCCCAAGGATCTAAACGAACAGCCCCAATTTGTTTCTGCTTCAGAGAAAGAGGAAAATCCCGCGCCAAAAGATCACATGACCTCGAGCTTCGCGGGCTTTCCCTCCAATCATACAATGGGAGATACCAATTCAGCTCGGAAAAGGGTGGCAGAAACCAATTCCGCCTACATTTTGAGCGTGTGGTCCTGCAAGAAGAGAACTTGATTCTCGAAAGCTTATGTTACAATAAAATTGGTTAGTCTTAAAGGTGCTACTGGACTCTTTTTGATTTTACGTATTTCTGTATCACGTACGGACATCCGTTCGAACACGTTCCCTCAACTGTTGTCGTACCCACGCCCTAACAATGGCATCCCCCGCGTTTGACAGTTTTGTCGAGGGGGAATAATCTATTATGAAGAGCGGGGGGGGGGGAACTGCGCGCAATCTCCGGTAGAAACAGTCTGATGTTTGAAGTAAGTTTAAAAGCTCCACAGAAAATGCGATCCTTTACTTTAGCAGTCCCGGGGACGAACGGGAACGGCCTCCAACTTCCAGACGAGAATGGTTTCATCCCCATCAACGCCCGCCCCGTCTCTCTGGTGAAGCCAATCCTGCGCTTCTGTCCGTGGAGTTGGATCCTCCCACCCAGTTTTACTTCTCTCCGCCCCCAGACGGCGTCGCTGGTGTTTTTGGCGCCTCGCGGAGGGCTAAGTGCGAAGGCCTTTCTGGGCCCGGTTCTTTCTGCCGAGGCGGGTCGGCGTCATGGCGCTCTCCTCGCCCGCAGCCGGCGGGGGGCTGCAGGGCTTTCTGCTCCAGCTGCACGGCGCGCTGCAGAGCCCGGACCCCGTCGGTGCCGCTTTTCACGGCCACAGCCTGATCCGTTCCTTGGCAGAGACGTGCGTGACCAGCAGCGGGGACGTCGCTCGCGGTGCGTAAGCAGCGCATCGTGAAGCGGCCTGAGGGCTGGAGGATGCGATCTGCAAACTCTGGTGCCTTTGCTTCCGCAGTATCTGTGCTGCAGCGCTGCCTACTTGGTTGTGCCTCTGCGCTCTAGTCTTTCGATGTTAGTAAGGGAGACAGGCAGCGGCTCGCCCTCTGATTCTCTCAGACCTCGGTTCCGATAACGTACTATAAGGCGGAGGGGCTATTTATTGAAATTTTACTGTCTGCCCCGTCCGCCTCCCCAGGCAAACTTTCCTACTCCATGAGGGTTTACGGCCGCCTGGCTCTTCCACAGGGCCTCTTTCCTTATGGCGTTTCTGCTGCTTTCTTTCACAGCTTTGTAGGTTCGTCTCTTAGGGAGTAAAAGCCTCTCTCTTCAAAGCCTCCTGGCTGACTTGCTAGAATGTTACACTCCAATAAGGGGTAAAGTCAGGAAGTGTGATAAACTTCAAATTTTATCTTCCCCCACCCAACAGTACATGAACTGCACCACCTTCTGAACTCAAATCACTTCATAAGTCTGCTTCATCCCTCTCCTTTTCCAGAATGCCACTGGGCTATGTCTTGAAGCATGTAAGCAAAAACTTAAACTATTTCTCCCAATCACACGCGAGAACCTATAATATGCATTTTTATTCAAAAATACCACTGTATTGGATGCCTCTTCTTATGTCCCCGTTGTAATATGGAAATCTTGTGTATTGTTATATGATATATCCTCTTACAGTTGATGTTGTTATGACTTATTGTTAATAAAGTTTAAAATTGGGAAAAAATACCACTGAATTCAGTGGTATGTGCATCCTAGTCTATAATCTTTTGCTCTTATTTGAGAATAAGCCATTATAACCAGGGCTGATTCACATGTTACAAAGGCCACTGCCCACCCCAGCACAAGTATTCTGGGTCAGATGAGTCCATAGAGTCCCATGTTGGGAACTCAGTCTCTGGGTATGTGGAGGATCAGTTCAAAACCAGGCCTCAGTGCACACAGAAAAGGGATTTAAATTTCTCTATGCCATTTTCCTGACATGAAATGGATGCAAGGGAAGAGGCATAAAGTGAGAAAGTTCCTTCCCTCTGCTGCAACCTTCCAACTAACTTGGCTGTTAGTCCACATGGATCCCATGAACCTGGAAGTTAACTTTCATGGATTTAGAAAAGGCTGCTAGGGAGGAGAATGTGGGGAAGATCCATGACTATCAGTGCCTTCTGCTGGTGGATTACAAGATCTGCCCCACTGAATATAATCTAGTTCATCTTGCTGAATGACTGAATATAATCTAGTTCATCTTGCTGTTTTAGGAATCCTGAAAAAGTGTGTGTAGTAGTAGTAGTAGTAGAATTATTAGCGTTAGAGCATCAAAGTGCTTCACATACATTCTTTCAATAATCCTTGCCAAAATGTAAAAAATAGTATTATGGTCTCTGTTTTGCTGGTGGAGAATGAGACTGGTAGTGACTTCCTTAGGTATTCAGTGAGTTCACAGATAAGGCAGGATTTGAACTGGGGTTTTTCTGGCTCATGCTTTCAGCAACTGTATCGGGTCTTGTTGCACTTGCTAATGCCATAGCATTGTTTGAAAGGTATTGCTAGAGCAAGATGCTGCTTCCCATTTCCTGTTTGGGTACAGGGCATATGTTCTGTTTTTTGCTAAATTACTCAGACAATCAGTGTTGGTGTTAGCAGATTTTAAACTACTAGTTGCTACCTTTAAAGACCTAAATGGTTTGGGACTGTTGGACCTAGGGAGTGCTTCATCATATGAAAATCTCCTTGTCTTAAAGATTCAGTGGAAGGCGCAGCTCCCTATTCCAACCTTTCATGAAGTCTGTAAGTGATCAGAGCAGGTAGTTTAGGTTGTCATAACACAACCCTGATGTGTTGTCTTCTGTGAGGCTCACCATGTGACATCTATAATAATTTTCAGGTATATGTCAAAGTTACTGTTGTTAGGCTTTATAATTTGTTGTAAATCTTGGATCTAATTATTGTGCTACTGTTTTATTATAATCATAACTTATAATAATCATAACTATTATTTCTGTTTGTGCATATTTTTGATGTCAGTCAGTTTTAAATTGTGTGAATATGTTTACTGCAGTAACTAAACATTATCATCACTGATCATAAAAGCAACAAATCCAGGCCATTCAGAGACAAGCCCAGGGATTCCTCAGTTATGCAGGATACTTTAAAAATGGTCAGATAAAAAGCAAAAGGGGTCTAGGAGTATATACTGAGAGTTAGTTAAAATCAGACAGAGAAGAAATCAGCTTGTTAAAGCTCCTGAGACCATATACTTGTTAAAACAGAGACATTCCAAATTGTTTTCCTATGTGCCATGCAAAATACCTTAGATGCTATTAAGCAGGAAAGTGGTTTAGAAGAAGAAAAAACAATGGAGAGGGTTTGAATGTTGGACTGTAAACAAGCTTATCATGAATACAGTATATGAATGCCACAAAAAATATTTTCTGAGGATAATCATGAATATAATATATATAAAAATAAGTATGCTTTGAATGTGTAAACATTAGCACTTGGCAAAGGACTTTCATTATTAATTGTAGCATGAAAATGACTATTAAAGTAACAACTTCAGTCATATATTTTATTAACTGTCTGGCTCATGTCTTTCAGATAGAAATGTCCTTCAAGAAAATAATAGTATTCTGTCCTGAGAAATATATTTAGAAAAAAAGTTATGTCTCAGGATCCCTCTGAAGTTGGGGGTACTGATATTCTTTCCTAAAGGGAAAGGTATTTCCTCTAAATCTATAGTTCATATGCTTCAAACATTTCATTTCTGTAGCAAAGGAGAAATATTAAGGAAATCTGATGGTCACTGTCCCTACAGTAGGCTTTTGTGAACACACTTCATATCTCTGTAGATGGGATTTTGTTTCATTTCTACAATAAATGGAAAAAAATACACATGAGCAGGGGCTCTACAACTAAGCCCATAAACTAATGTTATAAACTAATTTGTATTAAAGGCAATTTGATTGCCCTTAGATGTTCACAGCTTGAGTACAATATTGTCTGACGAAAGGAGTTCGGACTCTCGAAAGCGTATACCCTGAAAATCTTCTTGGTCTCTAATATGCCACTGGACTCAAATCCTGCAGACGAACATGGCTACCCCTCTAAAAAAAGTACAATTTTTATTTGTATAATATGTATTCTAGAAGCATACATTTAGAAAGAAACTTACTTGCTTTGGTGCTTGCATTTTAAACTTTCACTTGTTCTTCCCACAGCTTTACAGACTTCATTGGTCTTTTCTAAAGAGGATGGGTTACTTGCATTTATCCATAAATCCCTAAGCAAAGAAGAGGTAAGTAGTTGATCTTGGTTTAAAATGCTTGCAAATGGGCACCAGCCATGCAAGAATAAGAGTTGCTTCCTGGTTACCAGACAGAGAAGTGCTTTTGTTTTCCAAATCTACCTTGAGCCTCAGTGAGAATGGGAGGCTGTAAGTAAAGTAAATAAATAAATTGAAAAGAAGTCCCCTCACCTTTTAAGTCTATAACTAACAAGTATGCATGAGTTGGTAAAACATGTTTTGAATAAGAAATTTATTTGTAGAGTCAATTTGAATCCTAATTGTGTTTTGTTGTCTGATTGCATAGATTGCTTGAAGAAAATGATTTTAATGCTATCTATTTTCAGTTTCGAGAATGCAGAGAAGAAATACTAAAGTTTCTTTGTATTTTTCTGGAAAAGATCGGGCAGAAAATACTTCCTTATGCTCAGGATGTAAAGGTAGGTCAAGGAAAAATACTAGCTTTTACAAAAATATTTTTAGTGCTTTTTCTCATATAATGTTAATTTTTTTACTATTCTTTTTGTAGTTCATCTACTCTTTCCTTGTAATTCCTACGTTAAAATCAGTGTTTTCGTCCTTTGGTCTTCTGGACTTGTTTTAAGACCTTGTCAATTCTGCAATTACTGTGAAAAATTGTTTTGCTGCACTAAATGCCTGCACAATTTTTTCCTGTGCTTCTTGTTGCTCTGCACCACCGTCATGTCCAAAATAAAACTTTTTGTGTTTCCTGTTTCTGAGATATGCACAAGCTCTCCACGGAGCTGAAGTCTTTGTATCTCCTGGGCAGGAAAGATATGTAAGTTGTACTTTAGATGGTGTTGGGGAAGAACAACAAGAATGAGATACTTATTCTCCTGTTCATTCTGTCACATGTAATCTACTGCAAGTAAGAAACGGGACTTGCCTGTGCTTGTATTGTCTACTCTGGTTAACGGCAGCACTCTTTCTCCCTATTAATCCGATGTTATTGTTAGCTCATCCAATTTTTGCTTGGGGCACTTTGGAAAGTACTTTACATGTTTGGCTTTTTATACGATTAATTGAGGGAAATATGACATTCTGATTTCAAGGAATGCTGCTAATTTTCTGCATAAATGGACTTGCATACTTTATGTAAAATACTGAGGAACCATTGGTGCAAATTATTGCAGAGAAAATGCATAGCATTGTTTATTGATTTGTTTATTGTCTTTTACCATGCAGCGAACATGTATTAGTGTTTATACAAAAGAGAAAGCAGCAAAATGCAGAATTCCAGCCTTAGAGCTACTAATTCAGGTATTTATTTTAGAAATTTTAGCATTCTTGTTTATAAGAATATCTTCTAGTGCCATCCTAAGTGGAGTTATGCCCTTCCAAGCCCAGTGATTTCAATGGACTTAGGTGTGACTGAGGATTGCCCTGTTGGGTTGTATTGAATGATAGTTCATTGCCATAGGAATATTGCAATAGTATGCAAAATAGTAAAAAGTCCAGTAGCACCTTTATGACTAACCAACTTTATTGAGGCATAAGCTTTCGAGAACCACAGCTCTCTTCGTTAGATGCATCTGACAAGAGAGCTGTGGTTCTTGAAAGGTTATGCCTCAATAAAGTTGGTTAGTCTTAAAAGTGCTACTGGACTTTTTACTATTTTGCAACTACAGACTAATATGGATAATTCTTCTGGATCTATTGCAATAGTATGTCACTTTTCATTGTAAATTAATCTTGAAGTTAATGACATTCACAGTAGAAAGAATATCTACCTTCAGGAGGGGAATATGTAACTCTAATACAGAAATGGCGGCATGTTTAATTGTGACTATTTTTGTTTCTGAGAGTATCTACTTCTATATGATTATACGTAGAGATAGTCAACAATCATTGTAATAAAAATATTGCAATAGTATGTTTAATTTACAGTGACGAGCATCTTAAAGTAAGGGACATCTACCATAGGAAAAACACCTACCTTTGGGAAGGAAATATATAACATTAACACATAAATGGTAGCTTGTCAGTTGATTTAACATATTTTCCCTAGCATCCTAAACTCTGTGCAAGAGTATGTAAAGACTGACTATAAACTAGAAAGAAAATATGGCATTCTTCTAATCTATTGTTCTGTTTTTTAAAAATGTTTCTGCCTTAAAATGGCCCCTTGTTATTTGGTTATTACAAATATCTTCCTAGTTGCTTCAGAACTTACGGTCAGCTTCTGTGATGGAAGACATGAAAGTTGGACACATTTTTAACAAATTCTATGGTGAACTTGCTATAAAAAGTAAAGTGCCAGACACAGGTAAGTATTATTTTGTTAACTTTTTAAAACAATTAACAGATGAAAAATAGTGGGTCTCTAGAGTTACTGAAGGATTCAGATACACTCCACTAAAAGTTAGCATAGGGTAGTGGTGCTCTCTCCATGGCTCACAGCCATGTTCATAAACTGTCAGCCAAAAGAGCCACATAACTACTATGTGCCCTGTGCATTATGTTCAGAGTTAGTAAGGCTGATCAGTAGATGTCTGAGCAACAGAAAATGTCATACCTTAATTTTACTTCAGTTTGCACTTTTAGAAGCATGGTTTGCTTATGTGTACTGGCTTAGTGCAAAGAGGTGTATCACAATTCAGTGGTACAAAGAGAAAAGCAGGCTAATAGCACAAAACATTTTCAGAAAAGAAGGCAGTGCCCAGACTTTGCGTATCATTTCTGGATGCAGGGATGGAGCAAACAGTGCCTGCAGTACATGCTCCAAGACGGGAATCCCAGTCTCCTCTGTCTCATGCAGCGGCTCCTGGAGCATATAGATCATGGGCTGCTTCATTGACATCCTTATAAACGTTAGCATTATGAACAGCCAGATTCACCTCCACATTTTATACTTGTCATGCAACTGAATCCTGCTTGTCTATGGGGTTCTGGACTTTACATCCTAGACCAAAACCAAGTGCGGAATTCAAATCCTTAACTTTGTGTTGAACTGTGGGTTTGGGGATTGGTTTTGTGAGGGTTATCTGTGAATAATGGGGAGATAGCTGGCTAAATATGTTCAGGAGCACTTTTATCTTTTTATCTTATGAGAGCCAGTTTGGTGTAGTGGTTAAGAGTGCAGGACTCTAATCTGGAGAGCAGGGTTTGATACCCCACATCTCCACTTGGAACCACTTGGAGCCAGCTGGGTGACCTTAGGCTAGTCACAGCTTTTAGGACCTCTCAGCCCCACCCACCTCTCAGGGTGTTTGTTGTTGTGGGGATAATAATGACATACTTTGTAAACCACTCTGAGTGGGTGTTAAGTCATCCCGAAGGGCGGTATATAAATCAAATGTTGTTGTAATTTTTATTATTTGACCCTGCATTAACAACAAGAATTCTGACTTACATGAAGCCCTGATTCACCTATCCGTTTTATGTGCTTTACCCTCTCTCCTCCATCTCCCCTTATAAATAATGGGTCTGAAGAGAGAGGAAACTACAGTGAGTGTGGAGAGAAGAGTTCAATTTGATGTCTTCCCTCAGGATAAAGATGAGTGATCAGTGAGCATGCGTGTGCACAGCAACATGCAGCTGCCTGGCCTGGGAGGTTGCTGTGTGCAACACAGCCAAGTAAAAAGAATGACCTCCGGGAACACATCCGAAGTAGGAGGGAAAGAATAAGGCAAGATGTGCCCTTCAGAACTTGCTGCAGAATAATAAGTTGAGTGCAATTTGTAAGTGAGCCCCACCTGCCTGATGCTGCCACAGCCAGCAACAAGTGCTGCAGAGTTAGCCTATGGACAAGGCAAGAAGGAAGGGTGTGCAGTAGGATGAGGCAACTCCTCTTGTTGTCCGTGTGTCAGTGACCATGTTTAGGCAGCCACAGGACAGGAAGAATTCTACCAAGATAATGCTATGGCTGCAAGTATGCTAGCATTGCTTTGTTTTTCTTGTTATCAAATCAAGGGCTTCTTCTCCCACCCCACCTCTTTCTTCCCCATCTCTCAAAGTTTCAGAGAAGCCTCAGGTGACAAATGAAAGCCACATGTGGCTCCTGAGCTGCATAGTTTGTGTTAAGGGCCTTGGGAGTCTCACTGAATTAATTGAGTCTTAATTTTGATTGATTGTTGCTGGATTTGCTAGAAGTATTTGAGTGCAGCTGCACCATACCAGTCCTTTAGGTTTATGGGCCATTTGTCTCTTTTGAAGTTTAACCCTACACTAGCAGATGTAGTGTTCGTCCCTGTAAAAGCTGGATCCCTCAGCTATCCATAACGTAGCCCGTCTCTCTTTGGTTTCTTCGTAACTCCTTTTTTTTTAATTTTATTTTTCAGTTTTTTCGTAACTCCTAATTGTTATTCCATGTGGTCTCTGTGTTCATAGATATGGATTGTGCATCTAACATGGAGCCAGATATGCGAACATTCTGAACTATAACTAGGGAGCTAGCTCTCCTTCTTCCTTCTCTGAAGAAGAAAGGCCCAATCCATGTGTGCATGTCTTAAGGGGTGGAATGCACACCTTCTCATTCAATTCCCTTCTGACTGCTGCTTTATATGCAGCTGCAGTAGATGTGAGGTGCCTTGCCTTAGGACTGTTACCAAGTGTGCTGGCTCCTTCATTTTTGAGCCCAGTTTGTTTTTTATTACAGTAGCAATAAATGTATCATTTCCATCTTGTATTTTATCCCAGTCATAAAAACCTAAGTAGGATGATGAATTCCTAGTCTTTTTGTGGCTGTTTGCCATGTATACTGCCACTCTTATTCAATGAGTAAAGGTTAGGATGATGAGGGTGGGGACAATGAAGACATTGGTTCAGTTGTTGCCAGATAAAACAAATGTGGAATTAGGGTGCTAAACTCTCTCTTTTTGTTAAGTATTGGAAAAGATTTATGAGCTCCTTGGAGTCTTGGGAGAAGTCCAACCTAGTGACATGCTTGACAACTCTGAAAAATTATTCCGAGCTTATTTGGGTGAACTCAAAACACAGGTAAAGTTGTTTTTTGTGGGACATCAGTAAATGTTCATGTATGTTTTAACCTTGCGTTGAGGGTAAATATTTAAAGTCCCTTAACTGAGTACATGTGATTTTTTTTTTTTGGAATGTCTGCTGTTTTCCAACTTAGATGAAGAATGTGCTGTTGAGTTGTAATTGGTTCATCAATGGGATGTTGGAGGCAGGAGACAAGTGGAAGTGGTTGGCAAGTGTGGTTTGGTGTAGTGGTTAAGAGTGCAGGACTCTAATCTGGAGAGCTGGGTTTGATTCCCCACTCCTCCACTTGAAGCCAGCTGGGTGACCTTGGGTCAGTCACAGCTCTCCAAAGCTCTCTCAACCCCACCCACCTCACAGGGTGTTTTGTTGTGGGGATAATAATGACATACTTTGTAAATCACTCTGAGTGGGCATACAGTTGTCCTGAAGGGCAGTATATAAATCGAATTTTGCTGTTGCTATTATTTCTCTGCCGATCCCACGTGATCCAACTCTAGTCTTTCTTGATGGTCACATCCAAGTACTGACTGGCTGACCTTGCTTAGCTCTCAGGTGTAAGCCCTCTAGATGGGTGAGAGCCAGCTTCTGGCTGTCCTGCCCCACGAATCCCCAAGATCTCTCGCAGGCCTCAGATGTGGGAGAGTGGGGGTAATTAGCTTCATGTTGGTCCTTGCTGGATCCCTGGAGGATTAGCCTCAGGTGCTTGTTTGCTCGCTTGCTTGCTTGTTCGCTTGCTTGCCTCCCCCCTCCTCTCTTCCTCTGTCAACTCTGTCCTCTCCTTGATCTCAGCAGCTCTCCTTTTATCCCTCTCCTCATCCTTCCCCATCCCCAGTACCTGGGTCAATCCCATGGTCTGGGGCTGTAGGGCAGCCTGTTGGGAGCAGAGCTTGGACACTGGCTCACCCCCCTCTGGCCTGCCCACTGCCACCAGCATAGAGGCCAGGTCCCATCCCGCCTCATTGTGAGGTTGTAGGGCTTCCTTGGGAGGAGGGAGAGATGGTTGGTCAGTTTGGGCCACGGCCACTGGCCTTCTGCACCTCCAGCCAGGCCTTGTAGGGTGGCCACCTCTGTTCACCTGCCCTTGGGGACTGTGGCCATCTGGCCTTGGATAGGTTGCAGGTGGGGGGAAGAGGCTGCCTGGCCAGCTGGGGGTATGGGGGTGTTCTTTGGCTGCATTGGGGCCAAGCACTTGGGCTACACAGGGTCTGCCTGATGGGGTCAGGAAGAAGCAGTGTGCTTCAGTGGCCTGGCAAGGGGGGAACTACATCTGTGGGCAACAAGGGAGCTCAGGGCCTGATCAGGTGTGGATGGCCTGCCCCGACTACAGGGGGGGGCTTCCCCACATGCCCTTGAGCCAGGGCTGCTGGGGTGAGAATCAGCATTGTGAGGCCTTCTGGTGAAGTCAACTTCGGTGACTGCCAAAGTCTTAGTGAGTTTTGTCCCCCTGGGAGTGCCGGGGGGGGGGGGGTTGACTGTGTCCTTCTGGGCAGGCTGAGGGCTAGGCCGGGACACTGATGGTTGACATCATCAGACATCCCCCTTTCAGAAACATTTGCATGTGAGGATGCCTCCTCGTGGATCCTGTGCAGGTAGTCCACATTAACATGCAGTCTTCCCAGCCAATGGCTCATCAAGAAACTAAAAGGTATAAGAGAGAGAGACCACCTGAGCACTCTGTGGTTGTTGTCTTTTATCTGCTGCATCTATAGCAATGGGGCGTAGTCGTTACTAGCTTGAAGTGGTTATTGGACAGATAATATTGCAACACCCTGATGGCCCATTTTACAGTCAACACCTCCTTTTACTCTCGGCCAGTTATAGTTTGCGGCTGAGGAATCGGACCAGGTGCTTCTGCCCATTGATTTCCTGAGGTAGGACAATACTTAGCCCTGATTCCAAGGTGTCAATTTGTTGCCTAAAGGCGAGGTAAGAGATCAGGTTCCACAGGACCATTGCATCGGATAGAGCTTTTCTGAGAGTCCAAAAGGCCTGGAGACATGCTGGTGTCTGGTCCTGTGTGTTTGACAGCCCCTTCCGAAGGCAGCCGGTGAGGAGACTGATGGTGATGGCAAAGTGAGGGATGAACCACCCATAGAATCCTTCTAGCCCCAGGAAGCGGCGAATTTACAATGATTATTGTTAAATACTTTTAACAATACTGTATAGCGAGATATAGTAAAAGAGGGAGTGGAAACATTTCCGAGAATGGTTGTAATAAACCTGCACATGATTTCCAAATTATATATGGTTATTGGACTCTAGACAGTCTTTGTAATGGATACCTTAATTTTCCTTTAGTGTAATTTGTATTCCTGTTCCTTTTTTATTTGTATCCTTTTTATTGTTTAGAAAATAAAATATATATTTTTTAAAAAAATTTAAAATGTAAAAATCACCACCTCTGCATCAGTTATTTTTATTATAGCAGTAGCGTCTTCTATTGTATGTTTGTCTCAGAATACTAAATCTGCATTGGTATGCTACTTGAACCAACCCCCCCTCCCTTTTTTTAGATGACATCTTCCACAAGAGAACCCAAGTTTCCAGTAGTAGCAGGCTGTCTGAAAGGTCTAACTGCACTGATGTATAACTTTACAAAGTCCATGGATGAAGGTGTAGTAATTATCTTACTAACTTATTCTAAAGAGCTCAAGAGTATTATATTACTCAGATTTCATGAAATTGTTTGTGCATTCTAAACTTCAGAGATCTTGGGTCACTGCCCCCTAATCCAGAAGCCCTGTTGGGCTCACCGGACCAGATTTTACAGGCGCTTCTGTTTCTGTGCTACTTCATAGGCAGTCTGAAGTACCGAGGCCCACAGGTGTCATGGACTGACTCTCCCACTGCTTCTACCAGTCCTGTGGTGCATTCCTAAGCAGAGTTACACCATCCCAAACCCCTTAACTTCAGTGGACTTAGAAGGGTGCAACTCTATTTAGGAATGTACTATTGGTGGCTTTGGTTCTGCTAATATGGGCCACCATTGGTCTGACTGTTCAAAGATTCACTACCAGTTAAGATAAGAAAACTTTTTCATACTCCTGCTCTTCTGTTTCATATCTAAAGGAGCCCTTATGCCAATTTAAAGTTGTGGTGATGAAGCGAATCAAATGTTTCCAATAGATTGTTTAATCCAGACTTTTGTCCCAAGCAAGAATATCTTTATGCATTAACATACTTAACTGATGTTTGCCCAACATTTCTTGGAAGCCTCTAGAGATGGAGACTTTGTAGTTTGGGTAGTTTGTTCCAATAGTCAGGAAGTTTTTCCTGAGTTTTTAACCTTAATATATCTCCTTGTACTTTATATAAGTTACTGTTTGTAGTGCCTTTAGTAATAGAATGAACAGTATTTTGTTCTTCACTCTGATATTTTCATGTAGTTAAAATGCCACATCATTCTATCCTCCAATTTTATTTTCTCCATCTAATTTTAATTACTTGATTACTCCATGTTCTGTCATCTTTGGATTTGCATTTTAACTAGGAGTGTGCATGCTGAAAATATTTGGATTTCCTGCTTCGGGAACTCCTCGGCCCCGACACCAATGGGCAAATGGAGCGCCCGGTGGAGAGCCTGGCAGGGAGATGCAGGCTTATGCCTACATCTCCGCCGCCTTTTTCAACCGCTGGTGTTTTGGTTAAAATACCACATCATTCTATCTAGGGGTGTGCATGCTGAAAATATTTGGGTTTCCTGCTTCGGGAACTCCTTGGCCCCGACACCGGTGGGCGAATGGAGCGCCTGGCGGAGCACCTGGCGGGGAAATACAAGCTTATGCCTGCATCCCTGCCCTCTCCATCGCCCGCCGCTGACGGGGCCGAGGAGTTCCTTGGCCCCGACACGGGCGGGTGTACGGAGCGCCCAGCGGGGATGTGCAGGCATATGCCTACATCTCGGCCGCCTCTTTTGCCTGCTGACACTGGTGGGCGAACAGAGCACCCGGCGGGGATATACAGGCTTATGCCTGCATCCCCACCGCCTCCTTTGCCTGCCGCTGACGGGGCCGAGGAGTTCCCTGGCCCCGACAGCGGCACCGGCACTCAGCCGCTCGTTGGGGAAGCCCCCGACGAGCAGCTGATTCAGGGGTTTATATACCCTTTCCCCTGCTTCTCACAGCGGCAGGGAAACAGACATTTAAACTACTTGACACGAAGCTTCCCGAAGCATTACGAATGCTTCGGGAAGCTTTGCTTCAGGATTTCCGAATCTGGCCCCAATTTGGAAATCCTGAAGCTTTCCGGTTCGGGTCCGATTCGGGTATTTTACCTGAATCGGATTCCCGAAGCGCACATCCCTAATTTTAACGCTTCAGTCATGTCTGTTGTTCTCTTCTCAACTCTTTATAACTTTTAAAATTAGGATATGCAGAATAAAGACACTTCTCAATTGTCATCTGCTTCGTTCTGATAAACTTCCGGGTGGCTTCCATACAGGAAAACTTCTTTTACCTCTGTTTATCTTTTTAATAAAGAACTGCAATAATGGGAAGTTCTGTTAAAAACTAGAATACGGCTTTATTGATGCATTCACTGATCCTACACATAACTTTTTTCAAATTCCCTACATCTGTTATGTAACTATATGGAGGATTGGTTTAGTTTCACGTGGTAAAAGAAATATAACATGGAGCTATGTTAACATATCATCCTTGAAGAATAGTTTTTTGCAAAGATCTTATTTCTTAAGATACTGACAAGAGGATCAATGTCACAGCAACCACATTGTGACTGTTTGAATGTTTTCCCCATAGATCCACAGACCTCAAAAGAGATCTTTGATTTTGCAGTGAAGGCAATAAATCCACAGGTATGATGTAAGTTTATTCAAAACTATCATTCATTATATGTTAAGTAGTTTGAATAACAAGAGTTTTTTTTATAACAAAACTTTTGATATTGCAGGTAGACTTAAAGCGATATGCAGTGCCTCTGGGTAAGAATTTTATTTTATATTGAATGCATCAATGTAAGAAGCATATTTTTAGAACAGCTTATGTTTTTCCTTCTGGAAAAAGTGTTGTGCATGGAACCCTTTCATTTGTTTACGAGAAGTAAAATCAAAATGTTTTAATAATAATAAAAATGAAATATGAGCAAATAATTTTTTCATTCCTAAGTTCTGTCCAAGTTTCTAGTTGTATAAATATATAGTTTATTATAATTCACCAAGAAAGGTAAAACTTCTAAACTATTAGAACATGTTCAGTTTTCTAGCTCGAACAGAAATTTAAATTAAACCTCTTGCTTTGCAGCTGGTCTTCATTTGTTTAGTAAGCATGCTGTTCAGTTTAGCACCTGCCTTCTGGACAACTACGTCTCACTGTTTGAAGTAATGTCTAAATGGTGTGGCCATCTGAATGCAGAACTGAGGAAAGCTGGCAATTCAGCCCTAGATGCATTTCTTAAGCAGGTAAATAAATGCAGCCTATGATCCAGTATTTTATCAACGGCTTGATTCTCAAACTAAACTTTTTATTTTGAAACTTTTTTTTGTTTTATACAAAATTAAACACAACATTTCAAACCCAACATTACAATATAAGAAGAAAGTCAAAATAAATTAAATAAATAGTCCGGAACCGGTAGCCAATCTTCCCAGAAGCTTGACTGGAGACTTAATGAATTTGCTTGTTTATTTTCTCCATTAAAAAAAATCCCAGATTTTGTTACGCTATAATTTGATTGAGGGGGGCTGCAACTAATAAAGAGGCTATTGAATTCCTCGGCCCTCCTGGTAGGCCTGATCCAACCAAAGATTAAGCAGAACTAGTTCAGGTTTTAGGGAAACCTCACATTCTGTGATTTGTTTGATGCATATAAGTACATTTGACCAGAACTTCTCAGGTTGCCATCCCCTCCGTCACATCTCCTGTGCACAGAGTTTGATACAGAACTTCTCAGCACTGAATTGCCATGCTATCCAGATGCAGGTGCCTTGGCAAATTGAAGTTCAGTTACATCCCAAAAACCAGGATTTTAATGTCAGTTTGGAGATCTGGCTTGTGGGATGTGAAAACTTGAATTTGCTAGGACACCTGCATATAGATGTCCTGATAAATTGGAAGTTGACCAAACTGGAAATTCTGTGTCAGTGTCTCTGGATGAAGGGAACTGAAGGAGCAAGGATAGTGTGTTAGCATGAAAACAAAATAATTGTGCCCAAGTACCATTTAATACCAACTTATCATAATGTCTGAATGCAGCTGTTGTTCAAAATAGGAATTCATGTACAATGGCTTTTTATGAGTGTTTCTGATTATTTGTTTGTTTAGTTTTTATATTCATATAATAGGACACATCTTTTTTTCCTCTTTCCATTATGATACTGTGTGTAGGTGACATAATGTTATTATCATTGCCAGTGTGGTTTGAGGAGACTATTGAATAGCCTTTGTGTATAGTGATTAATTTAACTGCATAATTTAACAACAGAATTTAACATTATGGATAACAATAACAATTTATATTTATTTGCAGATCTCTGTTATGGTTGCAAAGGATGCAGAAATGCACAAGAACAAGCTGAAATTCTTCATGGAACAGTTTTATGGTATTATCAGAAAGATGGACTCCAGCAACAAGGAACTGTCCATTGCTATTCGAGGATATGGCCTTTTTGCAGCAGTATGTAATTTAGCTTCTTACATAATATGTTGAAAATCTTGAATGCTGGGAAAATAAACACAATTATGTTACATGGCAGACAGTTATGCTGTCTCTGTACAGGAATTTCAGCTGCATCTTCGGGAATGCATTTTGCTTAAGCCTTGTGATCCATTGCAGGTGATTCTCCCAATGTCTTGAGTGTAACACTTCCCTATGACTTGAAATTATTAAGCGTTTGTGAGATACTGTACTTCTGATATAAGGCTTTTTGTTGTCCCTTAAACTTGATTGGTTTTGGTAAGGATCTCCCATTTATACTAATCTGCACTGTCTGTCTGTGCATCCATATGCATGTGTAGTTGGAGAATATAATTCTTTCAATCTATAGAATCTTCAGTGCATGAGTCCTCTATCTGTGAGGACAACTGGTCCAGTGAGGCGAATCATGTCCAGTGATAACTGGATCACTTATTTCAATCTTAATTCTGTTGTGTAATATTCGTATTATTTTTCTTAAAAGCCATGCAAAGCTATCAATTCTAAGGATGTTGACTTCATGTATGTTGAGCTCCTTCAACGCTGTAAGCAAATGTATCTCACTGAGGCAGAAACCATAGACGACCATGTGTATCAGCTACCAAGCTTCCTTCAGTCTATTGCAAGTGTCATATTCCACTTAGATACTGTAAGTAAACAATTTTATGAACCTATTCTTTTATAATTTAGGGGCTGTATGAACCTACTGATGATTAAAATAGTGGTATCCATTTTTTCTCTCATCCTTAATATTTTCATATTTGAAAAAGCTTAAGTATTTTTATTTTAGTAAACTTGCAGCTGCTATTTCCTAATACACCATTCTTGTTCTTCTAGGTTCCTGAAGTATACTCTCCAGTTCTTGAACGCCTAATGGTGGTGCAGATAGATAATTTCCCACAATACAGTATAAAAATGCAATCTACATGTTATAAATCCATTCTAAAGGTTTTTTTAGCTCTTGCTGGCAAAGGCCCTGTATTGTGGAGTTTAATGAGCACTGTGGGTAAGTTTTTTAACCTGGGCATATTTTTAAATTTTCTTGCTAGTTCAAGTTTAAGAGATGTTTTCAAAATACTCATTGAACTCCTGAAGTTGTTGGAGTCTTGTTTGTTATTCAGTTTGCATTTTTCCCCAAAATTAAATTTATTCATGGTGCCCTTCCAGTCAGTGCCTTTTTAGGTCTTCTGTTTCCCCATCTCAACTTTTAACTTCCAGTGCACATGAGTAATTAATAGAGCAGGATGTTAATGACAACTGTTGCTGATTGTAAATGTTCTTTTAAGTTTTACTAAGAGTTTCTTTTAATATGTTAGAATATAGAATAGACTTTAACAACTTGTTTTTTAAAAATTAAGTGTTAAAATATCTTTATTTCCAGTGCATCAAGGTTTGATCAGAGTCTGTTCTAAGCCACTTGCCTTTTCAAGGGTAAGCTAAGCTTTTTTTGAGGGTTACTTTTGGTATTTTTTTTTTAAAGTATGCATATAATTGGAAACATTTTGTTCCTTATAATAGTTGTATATGTTTGTTGCCTATCATAGTTTTATACACCATACTCTGATTTTTTAAAAATTTATTTGAAGTATCAGAGATTCTCCACTTCAAGTCAAAGTTAATTAGCGCAGTTGGTGCTAAACCTGTGTAAGATGTACCTTTGGATAACCCTTACCTCATGGTAACAACCCATTTGTTAAACATTTTATGATTTAAGTGAAAATTTCTCGCCAGGCACCTTGACCAATAATGTGAAATAGTTTGCCTTCCATCCATCATATGGGCCATACAGATGAGGCAGTATAAATGCATTAATGGTTCTGGGGTGCTTCTGGTGTCTGTGTATACTGGTCTTTTGTGGGTCTGCTTAAATTATATTTTGCATTGGAGGAAATGAAACCGTAACTCTGTGAAAGCATTAGTAGTGTATTTAGTTTCTTTGGAAGAGTCCTTAGCATCTCCATAAATCTACTGTTTGCAAGTTTAATTTGAGATGTTCATTTCAAAACATTTTAAATTTGCTTCTGATCTTCAGCATCTCATGATACTATTATTGCTTAGATTTGTTATCTTGGCCATTTTAAGTAATAAAATGTTGAAATTGTTAGAAAGATGTACATGAATTCTAAAAGAATTAAGGAAATGTGTATTTTATGTTCCTGCAGTATCACAGAATAAATAGCTAGTATATGCTAGTAGAATGGTCCTTTGTGCTTTGTCGTTCTTCTGAAATTATACAACTAAGAGTGCAATCATATGCAAAGTTACTACAGTCGAAGGCCATTAAAAGCAGTGGGCTTAGACTGGTGTGATTTCTATTGGAGTGCACTTAGTTTTGGTTTCTTCTATTGGTTTCTGCTATAATAGTATCCTAAGGCTGATTGTGGATAGCTGAATGCAGTGCAACTTCATGTACATTCATTTCAGTATTGTGGTAACTTGTAGGAAAATTCTGGGAAAGGTATTTCTGCATCAGAGGAACTTCCTGCCTCTGGAGAAGTAAGATCTGGGAAATGGAAAGTGCCTACCTACAAAGATTACTTGGATCTTTTTAGAAGTTTATTGAGTTGTGACACAATGAAGGTAAATAATGCTGAGGTATACTGTCTGGCAGAGAATTACTCTGCCATCCAATACATCCTTCCTTGTCTGTCTTGTATAATTTATCTCTGATTCTCTTCTTACAGATTTCTGACATGCCTACTATATCTGCATCTGTGATGTTAATCCACTTGTGCTTCTATCATATCTTCTGAGATACTTGCATATTTAATACAGCTTACGATTTATACTTTAGCCTTACTATCTGAATTATTCTTTTTTTCTTCCAAAGGATTCTCTATTGGCAGATGAAACCTTTCTAATGGCAAATTCACCACTACAGTCTTTAAATCGTTTGTTGTATGACGAACTCATAAGGTCAATCCTAAAAATAATTGAGAAGCTGGATCTTACGGTTCAGAAACAGAATGTTAATGAAGGGAAGGTAAAGATGTTTTGACAATAATTTGTAATAAAAAATGTTTTGCCCCCTTTTCTACATACAACTTGTTCAGTACAACTTGCTCATGTTCACCTATAAAAACTGTAGACTATGTACTGTATGTCACTTTAAGTGTGATCCTGCTGGGTAGTTTCTGCTTTGTTTAATATGTCAGGTTTAGGATACCTTATGCTCAGTTTCAGCATTATTACAGCTCTGTATCAGATTTCCGCTTCTTTTCAGATCTCTGCAGATTTGCATTTGCATACCCTATTGTATTGTTTATTGAACATGTCAGTCACTGATCCTATTGACTTACATTATGTGATCTACCTTGAGTCTCAGACAGAAAGGCAGACTATAAATAACATAAATAACAATTTCACACTTCTTGTTTTCATTACATTTTACATGCTCCCTATGACCCACCCTAGTAAGCATTTTTACCACAGCATTCTGTGCTAATTGTATTTTCCAGACATTCCCAAGGGCAGCCTCATGTAGAGTGCATTACCATAGTCTAATCTAGATGTTACCAGGGCATGCAGCATACTGGCAAGATTTCTTTACCTTGGAAAGGCCCCAGCTGGCTCACCAGCCAAAGCTGGTGGAAAGTGCTTCTAGTCACTGCTGCGACTTGATTATCCACCAGAAGGTCCACATCCAGCAGCACCCCTAAGCTGTGAACCTGCTCCTTTAGAGTGAGTGCAACCCCATCCAGAAGAAAAGCCACCTCAGTTCCTTAGTCAGTCCTTGCACCCACTAGGAATACTTCTATGTTGTTTGGATTAAACTGCAGTTTATTAGTCCTTATCTTTCCCGAAACTCTAGCTTCAAATATGATAGGTCTTTACTTATTGATAGGGTTGCCAACCTCCAGGTTTGGTCTAGCGATGTCCCTGAATTATGGCTGATCTCCAACTAATAGAGATCAACTCCCCTGGAGAAAATGGCTTCTTTGGAGGATGGACTGTATGGCATTATACCCATCTGAGGTCCCTTGCCTCCCCAAACCCTTCCCTTTTCTGGCTGTACCTTGCCAAATCTCCAGGATTTTCCTTGCCCAGAGCTGGCAGCCCTAGTTACAGACCAGTTAACAATGCCTTCATCAATAGATTGTTGCACAGATATTATGATCAAAAAGGTATCCTTATTCAGTTCTGGTTTGTTTAAAAAATTATAGACATGTAGGAGCGTCTCTTGGTCTCAGTTACTGAGATTGGGTATGGAGAACTCTGATACTCCTAAGAGATTGTTCCAAGTAGTTCAGATTATAGCAGGCCACAAACAGCAACTGTTCAGTAAACTGTACAGTGTACCTGCAGAACAAGAAAAAAGTTCATCTGCTTGGCTGTTGCCATCTAAAAGCTATACATTATCTTGTTTTTCGACAGGATGCAGGTGAAGCTGACGTTGATCTTACAATTCCTACTTCTGATCCAGCCGCAAACCTTCATCCTACCAAGCCTAAAGATTTTACAGCATTCATCAACCTAGTGGAGTTTTGCAGGTATGGTATACTCTGTGTATTTTAGGGAAGCATCAAATAGAGTTGTAACCTGCACTGTGCTGTGCCTTGAGTTGGCCTGACCCCCTCTGTTGTTTGAATGTAGCTACACTTTGATAAGCCTCAGCTTTACCTGGGATCTGGAGACTACATGGCCCTTGGCCAATTTAATTGGCTTTAAAAGAGGATTAGACAAATTCATAGATGTTGGGTCACCACAGTGATCATTAGCCTCAATTACAATAGGGGAACCTCCATCTTCAGAAGTAGCAACCAGTTCTGGAAGGTAACAGTGTGTGGGGGGAGGGGGGTGGAATCTGTGGCCTCCGAGCCTTACTTTGGGCTATTGGTTTGATCCAGCACAGCCACTCTTATGTTCATGCATCATTTGCTAGCATTATTTGCAAGTGGTTGGAATACTTGTAGTGATTTGGAAAAGGGCATATGCAGTATTTCCCACTAAATATAATAGTGTTGTAGGCTGTCGTACAGTGATTGGATTTTGCAGATGCATGAGATGATACAGCGGGGCAAGGAGGTACAGTCGATTGGTGAACTGGACACTTGAGAAGTTTCTGTCCTTACTTATAAGGCTGTACTTGATAGAAATTTATCAGGAAATTACAAGGAGCTAGTATTAGAGATGTGTAAGGCCAGAACACTCCCAATGATAGTTTTTCTCCCCCACCTCCTGGTTTTCATTTTTTCTTTGAGGATCCTTTTCCTATGTGGAAAAAGTTTTGGAAAACACTCAAGAAAATGATTCACAATAAGAAGCAATTTAGAATATTAGGTATCTAATTTCATTATTTTGTAGATCTCTTCACTTGTTTTAAATTCTTCTGCAGCATATGAAAGAAATTGATACATGTCTGGAAATCCATGTGTCAGATCAAGAAATAAATGTAGTTTCAAGTGTATTAAGAGAGTTTCTTTAATCTTCAGTTTACTGTATTCAAAGTATATGTATGTCACAAACATTGTACATCGTGATAAAGCCTAGGTCAAGCATGGCTTGTACTGTATACATTTGCTACTCTTACTGTCTGCTCTGTCTGGTCCCTATTCCTTTCTCTCCCCTTATGCTTTCTTACTTTATCATTTTGATGAAAGTTTCTTTGCTTTAACTTTCTTCCTCCTTCTGTTACTTTTGCACCATTTGTCGAGTTGGGACTATATTCCTCTTTCTGTGTCAATGCATTGGAGTATTAACTCTAGTGACAAAGCCCGAGCCATAATGAGTACCACCTCTTGTAACAAAGGTCCTGCAGACAGACTCAGCTTCTGTTAGCTTAGCTGATTTGTTTGAGGCATTTGTTTTGTTCAGGTCACTCTTTGTTAAAAAGAATCTTGTCAAAATGTCTTTTGCAGTAGCAAAATTTGTTTCAGTCCTTCTATTCCTTGAGTCCAAAAAATGGTGAATAGGAACTTTCTACGGCTCAAAATTTGTTAATCAATGAGCTTCTAAGGCAATAAAAGGAAAGGGAAAAAGGAAAGATCCATCTTAAAATTCACCTGTAAAAACTCTCTTCTGAATACAATAGCCTTTCACTTTTCTGTAGGGATGTGCGATTCGGTACTGTTATATTGAACAGATACCTGAATAATAGCTAAATTGGCATTATCCAAGTATACTAAATCGAATTAGAGGAATCCCAAATAAAATCAGGATGCTGAATACATTGAGAGTGGCTGGGGCAGCTTGTTCAGGAACCCATAGAATTGATGCAATCTTCCTGAAACTGGGCATCTTTAGTGGACAGGAAGGACTAGGTTCTCTGCAAATTTGGTGGAGTTTGCTTGAAAAATGCCCCCATAGGAAATAATGGCTGAATGTATTCAGGATTCTCTGATAATACTGAATTCAATTAGAAAATCTGACCTGAGTATCAGGTATTCCTGATATTCAGATTCAAATTATTGAATATTTTTGCTCCATACGCCTATTTTTCTGTACTTTCTGCTTTCAATTACACCTCCTCTGTCCCTGAATGCTATTCTGATACCAAGTTCCCACTTCAGGAATGCCCTGACTGCCTTAAGGGACTTTCAGTGCAGTCCTAAGCAGTGTTGTACCCTTTTAAGCCTATAGACTTCAATGCACTTGGAAAGGTGTAACTCAATTTAGGACTGAACTGTTAGTGCCAAAGTGGAGTTTCAGGAAAGGTTGTTGTAAAAAGCAACCATACAGTACATCATTCGTTTATTCGGTGTTTGGTGTTTATTCATGCCACATCATGCCACATTTATGTAACTACTGCATCACTGAATGTTAAATGGTAGTAATAGTATCATTTTTAAAATTCTGTTGTGTATACTTGTTTTCCATCCTCACTATAACTCAAAAAGGATATACACAAATGTCATTTTAATACTACTTATACATTTTCTCGATTGAAAACTGCTACAACATATCATTAATCTGTTTAGAATGGTTCCCATGCTTACTCTTTGCAGTGTAGCATAACCCCCTTTTTTTGCTGTTCTTTGTCTTTACAGAGAAATTCTTCCAGAGAAGCACACTGAATATTTTGAACCGTGGGTTTATTCATTTAGTTATGAGCTGATTATACAGTCAACACGGTCACCTTTTATTAGTGGATTCTACAAGCTACTTTCCATTGCCATGAAAATTGCTAAGAAAATAAAATATTTTGAGGTGAGAAATCGTATCTAAGCAGAAGAATCTTTTTTTAAGAGAAAAGTTTTGTGTATATAAATGAAAAGATCATGACCAGAAATTTCCAAAAAGAGTATTTTATTAATGTTCTGTAAAGACTGATACCTAAAGTTAACATGGAACAGTACATTTCTTAGCTATTAGGGTCACTTGTTGGAGAAGATGCTCTGGAAACAGCTTTTTATTGTTCTTTAGAGATTTTGTAGCTCTACCTTTTCCATCTTTACAGATTTACTTTAGTATATTTTCCCCACCCTTCTTGCAACAATGCCTATGTGAATGGTTGTGCTGAGAGAGAAAGTGACTGGTCCCAGCTCAATCAGCAAGTTCATAGCATAGAGGAGATTTGAACTTCAGTCTCCCAGATCCTATACCAACACTGGAATGTGGCACACTGGCTCCCAAGAATCGAGGGCCCCAAACTGTCCATCCCTTAAAACTATATTTAAAGGATCATTATGTTGGGTTGTGCATATTCTCCTCTAGCCCTTTCCCTCCTGTGTGTTACTTATCGTTGTATTTCCCTACTGACCTTAATCATAGTAATTTTGTCTGCAACCAGTATTATCCAGGTTGAATGCAAAAGATTGGTTCCTAAATAGGTTTTGAAATTGCTTTTAAGTTCTGAGTTAATACAGAGGCAGACATCACAAAGCATAGTTAAATTTGAATAAGGGAGTATGTAATCCCATGACCCATGAGCAGTCTTGTGATACTCTTTTTACAAATGTCGTTTGTAAGAGTTTAATAAGAGTGTGTGGATGAAGTGCATGTGACTTGGTATGAGCATATTGCTCTTCTCCAAGTAATGCCATTATCCAGAATCTTCTTTTCAAAAATTAAGAGTATTGAAACGATTTTTTAAAAGTCTGACAAAATCTGTACTGTTCTGCATATTTTATGTTTGACAGAGTGTTGCTTCCAAGAGCAAAAAAAAGTGTCCTGAAAATCCTGAGAAGAGTTCCTGCTTTGCATTATTTGCAAAATTTGGAAAAGAGGTGATCAGATTTCTGTTGTCTTTCTTTAACGTATGTACTGAAAGAATCTTGAGGTTATGGACAAGAGAGAAACTTCTGGCTGTGTGGTTTTCCCAAGGATAAACTGTATGCTTCGTACAGTTCACATTACTTAAATACAGATACATAGACTTTGCATCAGATGACTCCTTATTCAGATTATTTCTGCTTAGTATATCAGGGCTGAAATGAGTTGATTTTAATGGAACTTGGATCTAAGAAAGAAATCTGAGAATTTAACCTATTTGATATAAAATAAGATCTTTGTACGTTTTTTGGGTTATTATACATGAAAGCTAGGACTGTGGCTTAGTGGTAGAGTGTCTGCTTTGTATGTAGAAGGCCCCAGGATTAATCACTGGCATCTCCAGTTAAAAGGCAGTCTCTGATGTGAAATCCTGGAGAGCTGCTAGGAGTCAGAATAAACAGTACTGACTTTGATGGTCATTATGGCATGACTTAGTAGAAAACAGCTTCATGCGTCTTCAAAGTAGTATTTTCCAGAAGATTTGAATTTTAGGTGGTTCATTTACAATGTGTATTAATATTAGCTATTTCTCACATTAGGTAACAGCAAAGATGAAGCAATACAAAGATGAACTTTTAGCATCATGTCTGATCTTTGTGCTTTCCTTGCCACATGACATCATCATGCTGGACATCAAGGCTTATATTCCTGCTTTGCAGGTGTGTTATAGTGAATGAGGAACACATTCACTGTGTGTGTTTAAATCCTTGTCCTGTTTTTACTTATATAACCTGCATATTTAGTTTGTGGGCTTTAATGCCTGTATTATCCTTGGGCCAATGGGTGAATTAATGGGCAAATATATACTGGCTTTATTGTTAATAGGAGTTATCCCATATGTTAACCTGTTACATCATTCCAGAGACAGGTTTATTTAAAGTGTAAGGCATTAGATGCATATTTACCCAAAAGGAAGACAAATCTGAATGCAAGATCATTTCACAAAACAGCAACAACAACAGAAAGATTTACACAAAAGGTTTTTTTTAATTATATGTGGATTTAAGATGCCCCCCTCTTTTTCTTTCTTTTGAGTAAATAGAATATATAACCATATAAGTAGAAGGGATGCTTCTATCCAGAGACAAGCATCAGAACATGTAATATTTTTCTTTATGCTTACTGTACAGAATGCTTTTAAGCTGGGCCTTAGCTATACCCCGATGGCTGATGTGGCACTGGATGCCCTGGAAGATTGGTCATTCCACATTCCTCGACGTACAATACAGCCTCATTACAAGGATATATTGCCTTGCCTTGAGGGTTATTTGAAAACTTCTACATCAACAGGTATATACTAAAAAAGCATACAGGGAACTGGAAATAGTAAACTTAAGAAACATTTATCAGCTATTGATGTTGGACCAGTTTGCAAAAATTGTAGCATTTTGAAATGTTCTTGTCATTATTTTTTATTTATTTATGTCATTTATAGTCTGCCTTTCTCACTTAGACTCAAGGTGAGTTACACAGTGTGAGATTAGTACAGTCAGTATCAGGAACATTTCCATAAACAGTGCCATAGGGTAAATAGATACAACCTGGTGTTTTTTTTTCTTTTATAGCTGAGAACTTGCAATTGATTTTATTCATAAATTTTGTGTTGTCAGGTCTCACAAATTTTGGTTTGATTCAGTAGACATTTATTTAAGTATTTATTTATTTAAAATATTTTTGTGCCTACCTTAAAAGAAGCATAGGAAATGCCTTTTTTCTTGTTCTAAATCTTGCTCCAAATCCCCTTTGGAGGTTTAAAGAAGCTGGGATGAATCTATATCCAGCTCTTCCTTACAGAGCAGATCCTCCTCACTCCCAGCATTGAGGAGGAGCAAGTAACTGTTGTTACAGACCTACAGCCGGACAGGCAGAAATACCTTAAAAGGTGCTCCTTTGGACCCCAATAATAAATGTCTTTGTATCCCAGGAAAATTCCAATTCTAGCCTTTTTTAGTGGAGATGATGTCATCAAGCAAAAGGAATCAACATGTTCATGTGCAAATGGCTAGGAGGGCTCCTCTATGTCTTCCCTCCCTTGAAGCTCATCACCAAATTAACACAAAGATTGATGGATCAAGATGTAGAGGTCCTTTTAGTTTCAGGATCTGCTCAATTGGTTGTGTCCCCCTCCCTTGTTGATTCCATCCTGCACTAATCTTTTATTCCTGGGTGTGATGTAACATTTTAACCCGGGTCTCTTGAATCTAGCTGTATGGAAATTGGGAGGGGGCTGTTGCAGGAGCTAGGCTATCAGGATTCTGTTATCGCTACCTTGCTAGCTTTCTGTAAGGCTTCTATTAACGGGGCTTATAATACCAGGGTATTCAGGGACTTTTGATGTGCAGGTTAGGAACGTGCTCAGTTTCCTTCTGAGCAGTCCTGGTAAAGGGCTTAGCTCTAGTACTCCTAAAAAGGCAAGTGGCAGTGATATTGGCAGTTGCAGGAATTCACAGGAGATACCTGTTTACATGCACATGTGTGCGGTTCTTAGAGGGGAGTATCAATCATTAGTCTATCCATTGTACTCAGGTTGCCCACTGGGAATCTGAACATGATCCTTCTGGTCCTTACAAAATACCTTTGGCCGCATGTCTTTTAAAAGAACTAACCTTTAAAACTGTGTTCCTTATGGCCATTGTCTAAAAAAAGAGAATCTTTAAAATTTGTTGATCAGCAGGGAGCTGTATGTCTTCTGTGAAGATGTATGAGTACACAAGACTTACTCTTTCATTCCTAAAGAAAACTCATACTTTCCAATATCAGAGATAATAGTGTCCTCTTTTTGCCCCAAAGCAGTACACAGGCATTGTTCAGATGTCAAGCAGGCTTTTTCTATCAGAAATCCTTCTTGGGGACCAAAGTTTCCATGCCTAATGTGGGCTGTTGGATTAAAGGATGTATTTCTTTGGCTTACAAGGCTCAGAGCCACCTGGGGAGCTAACGGCTTATTCTTTCAGTCAGGCCGCCACTGCTGCGGTTTACCACTCAGTCCTTTCAATGGAGATGATTTACAAGGCAGCCATTTGGAAATCTGTTCATATGTTTACATGGGACTGCCTTATAGACAAGTTCATGCCCTTGGAATCTGCCATGGGAGGAAGGTTCTCGAATGCTCAGCTTTTCTGTATCTCAGGAGTCTAGACAGCAGGACCCCCGAAATCACCAGAGAATGGGAAAAATTTTGTTCAATTTCTATGAATTTCCATTCTTGGTGGTTCCAGGGTGCTGCTGTTTCCCTTTCCTAGTTTGAACGTACTGGGGCTACTAAATTGTCTTTAACAGAGAGTGGCTTCCTTGGGGAGTGCACGTGTACTTGCTGTAAGACTAGACAATTTGAGTTGTGAGGGATGACTTTTTCTCTCCCTTCGTCTTGCTCTGAGTATTAGTTTGCATTCATTGCCTGGATGTTTTGTTAGTAGTTGGTCAGTTATATTTTCGTGTCTTCTGAGTTGATTTGGTTAGGGGCTTGATAAGGTCATTCTGGGAAGAAAGAAGCCCCTCCTACTGCAGTTGGAGAAAAGCTCCCAACTCTGGCTGTGTTCTTCCAGGGGGCGCTTCTCCCAGCAATCTAGACTGCAGCACCCTGGAACTACTGAGAAAGGAAATTCACAGTAGGTGAAGAAAAATTCATTACTCTCTTCATAGTTGCTAGTTGTTTGACTCTCTGGGCAAAGGAGCCACTGGCAAAAATTCATAGGCTTAAACACTTGAGAGAAATATAACATCTATCTAGAGTCATTCATTGCAATGCTGGGGCCACCCTGGATTGGGTTAGAGTCTATATAACATATCAAGCACAATCTCTGCTCATCTTTTCCCAAACCATTGTCTTGAGGAAGAAGTCGAAGATCACCTTGCACAAGGACATTAAAGTGCACACAACTTAGTCATAGAGACTAGGCAGTGAGGCAGTATATTGGAGGATGTGATAGTGCTTAGGTACAGGGAGACTGTTGTCACCACAGTGCTCAATATTTACTGGACTTGCTTGAAGGAAACTTGTAAAGCAGTCTCCGAGGTGTCTTCGTTGGTCTGATATAGCAAGCTTTCCCTATTTGCTTTAAGATCCTTCCTCAAGAAGGGCAGTGCACTTGGTAATTAAAAGCTGGAGAAGGGTCATGGAAAGGGACAGGGTGCCCTTTTCTGCTAAAAAAGAAAAGAATGTTGCATTAAACTATGGATGTTTGTTCTTGTCAGTGGGTGGAGGGTATTTTGACTTGTCAGAGTATAAAATATTGGCAGTACATAATAATATCCCTTTACAAATGCACCTCCTAATTCTGGGGCAAGAGACCTTTGGTCTGTGCTTGAATGGATGCAAACCTGGACAATACCTCAGGAAAGATTTGTGGTAGCAGACAGAGATGAAAACCGAGTTTTAATCTTCATTTACAAAATTAAAAAAACTGAAGAAAAAGTCAGGGAAATGTAGGCTGGTTGTTGTGGGTTTTCCGGGCTGTATTGCCGTGGTCTTGGCATTGTAGTTCCTGACGTTTCGCCAGCAGCTGTGGCTGGCATCTTCAGAGGTGTAGCACCAAAAGACAGAGATCTCTCAGTGTCACAGATTGTCACAGCTGCTGGCGAAACGTCAGGAACTACAATGCCAAGACCACGGCAATACAGCCCGGAAAACCCACAACAACCATCGTTCCCCGGCCGTGAAAGCCTTCGACAATACATCGAAATGTAGGCTGTTTGAAAGAGCAATCTAAAATACTAAGCTTGAGGAAATTACTGAGCTGTAAGTGACGAGATGGCATTTGGGGACTAGGCAACAACAAACAATCAGAAGCTTCCTAGTGGAAGCCATTTCAGTTACGCTGGTCCAAAGTTGAGCTACTCCAACATCGAACTCAAAAGTTGTAATAACAGTTCGTTGGTAAGAGGGCAAGGGTATCTGAGAGGCACTTGGAACAGAGGAAAGGAGATCATGAGGAGATTCCTGGATAGTCCCAAAGGTTTGCTTATTGTCCACAAAGCTTGACTGTTAATCATATCTTTAATTTTGATGAGTCTTCAGGAAGCCACAGACTAGAGCTATTGTCAGGGCATATCTATTCTGCCGTGGGAACCTGATTACTTCCTTATGAACTGGCATTTTGGTAGCACATAGTCTGGTCTTAATTTCTCAGCTTTATTATAAAACTTTGACATCCTGTAAATCTCAGACTTTGCAAGCCTGAGAAGTTGCAGGGAATCAGAGGGGGGGGGGTCATAACCAATGGCCTTTTGTCTTTTGTGGGATGACACTGCATTATTGTTAGTGGTTCCCTGCCACTCTTAAAGTAGGAGGTTTCGGAAATGATGGGTGAAGCATAAATTGTTCTGGCTTTCTAATACTTCCACTTGCAGATAGTTCCTACTTAAAGTATAGTTATCTCTTGCCACCACCCCAGTAGGCTTTTCTTTAGCCTACTAGAGATGTCATATTTTCTCATAGAAACCCCAAATACCTTTTCATCATTAGAAAGACACAACAGGTTAACTTTGGATACACATAGAAACATTATAAAGAAGTCTGAAAACTTAAGTTTGTTCATTATAAAATAAGAATCACTAGATATTCTAAGTAGAAAAGCAAGTACTTCTATCTTGCCCCTCTAGTATATCAAATAGTCTCTTTTTTAACTTTTAAAGTCATAGTGGTTTTAACCTCATTAGAACTGTTATGGCAATGTTGTTTTGTCAGCTTTTCTCTTGCAAACTGAAATATAACTTGAAACTGGGCTGAAAGAATAAAGTCACACAGCCATGTCTCTGGCTTCCATCCTTTGAAGCCCAATGTTTCTGTCTCTCTCTGTATCAACACCAGTTTAAGAAAAAGTACAAAGGATAACTACAACTACTGTGTTATGAAAATATATATTATTATGAAAGTGTTTCGTACTTCCTGGTACAAAATAAGAATTATTTCTGTGAATATAATGCAAGGACATTAATAAACTGTGTCTTATAAATTAGATGAATTTCAGAACAACTGGGAAGTGAAGAAATTTTCGCAGGCCATCCAGAAGGGATTTAACAAAGTAGTGATACAGCGTCTGAAGAAAGCAAAGATTCTTGCATTGGTAAAGTTTCCCTGTACCCATTTAGAATGCTGTCTTCTGAATTGGAAGACACCCAATACACAAGTACCATTCTGACCTTACTTGCATGATGCGTAAAAGTGGATATTCAGTGTACAGAAATAATCTGCTTGCAGCCATACACACTGAATAATTAAACATTCATAGCACATGCATAGCAGAGTCTACTCTGAATGTCTACTCGGTCTACTCTGAGTGTACTGTGAATGTCCTCATACTGGGTTTATCCAAGGTCACTTTTGAAAATACAGCTTCTTTGCAGTTCACATAGTACGTTTTTACAATGTAATGTTTTTTGTGTGCTACTTAATATCATGTCATTAGGGAAATGCGATTCGGGTTTGGGGTTTGCTGAAAAATACCAAATTTTACCGGATTCGGTATAATTTTGTATTATTGAACTCATTCCACTATTGCCGAAGTAATTCGGCAATACTGAAGTGAAGTTTACCAGTAAACTTCAGTAACCACAGCAATGTTTCTTGCTGTCAGCAAGAAGCCCCCCAAGTTCTTGTTGTTAGCAAGAAACTGCTTCCCACCTGTTTCCAATTGGAAACACAATCCAGGGTTTTCTGGGAGCCTGAGGGGGGCATTTTTGGACCAAATTTTATCAAATTTACTGGGGACCTACTCCTAACAGACCTCTAAAGACCCCCCAGGCCCATGAAGATTGGGGAAAATTAGGGGAGCTATCTAGGGAGCTATAAAATGTCCCCCCAAAGTCCAATCTTCATGAAACTTGGGGTGTCATTAGAAGACCGGAGTACGTAAAATACAATCCAAAAATGCCCCCCAGGCCCTCCGGAAAACCCAAATTGTGTTTGCATTGGAAAAAATGGTTGAATTTTAACAAATTTGTTCAGTATTGCCGAGCTGAACTAGGGAATGAATTCAGCATTTGGGCAATGCTAATTTTTTCCCCAGTTCGGTATATCGAACCCAAATCAACCGTATTTTTTTTAAGTGCACACCCCTACATACTATAATCATCTGATGAACATGTAAATCTCCAGCATTTGGATACTAAGAGAAGCTTTTGCCGCAGAATTCTCCTCAGCAATATATTTTAAACATTTTTAGCCTACATAATTTTCGAAACAATGCAAGTGAAATTGAATTCTAAGTCGTAATATGATAATGGTAGGAAGAAGGAACAAGTGCACTCCACCGTCCAGAAGCATAGAAGCTTGTGGGGTGATCTTGGGACTGTCAGTGTCTCACAGCCTGACTTGCCTCAGAGGATGGATGTTGTGATGATGGAAATGGAGAAGAGAATTATGGTGCAAGCTGCTTTGGGGACCTCATTGGGAAGAAAATGGAGTATAAGTATCTAAGTATCAGACAATGTAAGGGGAGGTATATAGTTTAAATTTTTACAGATATTTTACTTATACAAATAAACTCCACTTAAAGCACTGAATTTGTTTGAATGTAACTTTTCAACCATACTTGCTTTATTTTTTCCCCTTATCAAATATTTTAGTTCAAGTATTTGTTACTGTTGGGACATAAAATTAATATGGGGTACCTGGTTAGCCCTGATGAGTACTTGGTTGGGAGACCACCAAGGAAGGCCAGGATAATGCAGAGGCAGGCAATGGGAAACCACCTCTGAAGATCTCTGGCCTTGAAACCCTGTGGGGTCACCATAAGTCGCCTACAACTTGATGGCATTTTCCACCACAACTTCTTACATATTGTTTATTAAATATCAATCAAAATGAATATACTAGATCAGATCACACACTTTTTAGGGCAGCAAAAATGTCTGGAAAACTTTCCCATTCAGTTATCTTGGGGAAAACCCACATCACTTATTTGAAATAATGGAGTTGTAGAGAATTTAGAAGAAACCTAATTGTTCCTCCTTATTTTCAAAGAACTGCATGCAAAATGCTTTCAAACTAAAGCAGGTATTCCTTATTTTATTCATGTTCATTCCTCTTTTGCAATTATATTTTTATCTAGGAAGAGGATAATTCATTGGAAGCAGTAAGAATTAGAGTGGTACACCTTCTTGGGTCTCTGGGAGGACAAATCAATAGAAATTTAGTTACAGGTGAGGGCTTAAAAACCTTTCTTCAAATGTATAAAACTAGACCAGTGCGTTTTGAGATGTTGCTTTCTGTGTATTCTCTGCCTTCCTTGCCTGTCCCCTCCAGTATCCCAAAATGCCCTCCCTCAGTCCTACATCTTGGGGACGTGGGTGCCCCTGGAGCAAATGAAGGCGAGTCAAAGCTCTATAGCAGCAGGAGAATCAGCAAAAATTGCCCCTTCTTCTGTTTGTGGAAATCCTCTGCAGGATCTAGCCTGGTTTCTAAAACTGAGCAGGACTTGGCAAGATCATGGCTTGTATTTTCTCCTGTGCTTGCCATAATGTGTTGTTATTTCGGAGACTGGCCAGGTTCCTAGAATTTGTTCATATGGTTTCTTGGTGAGTATTCCTCAGAACTTAGTGTGTCCAAACAAATTTGCTTTCTTTGTTGGTTAGAGCTTGTGGAATGACTAATAGTAAGATCTACGTATGACTCTGGGAGTTGTGTGGATGGAGCTCCCAGTATTTTTTCCTTTAAAAAAGTCACATCCAGGTTAGAATTCGGGACTGTATTCTATCAGGAGGACCACAAATGGGGTTGAGAGGTGGTGGTAAGCCTCATCTTTTGCTAATCCATCTGCTGCTGCTTTAGATTTCATAGCTCTTACTTGAGATTTGCAATTGACTTTTTATTCTGCTTGAATTCTGTATCTCAGAGTGAACACCACTCAAGCAGCGCAGGAAGGCAAATAATCTGAAATAGAGTGCTTTTGAATTTACAAAGCACATAGTTTGAAAAAGTGTTAGTTTTCCAACACATAGCTAGAAAAAATGTGTAGAGCTAAATGTTAGAAGATGCAGTATGTTACTTTGGAAAAACTTGCAATATTATTGGGTTTTTTTATACAAAGTGAAACAATTGTTTACAATGCAATCCTATGCAGAGTTACTCCAGTCTAAGGTCCTTTTCACACAGCCTTTGTAAATGGTTTTGGTGGCTGGTTGCTAGTGGATTCTTTTGTGCCATTTGAGACATGACCAATTTGGCTGCCACTGGCTAACAGATTTTTTTAACCTTTTCAGACAAAGCTGCTTGTGTTTCTTTTGTAATACGGTGTTGGGACATTTTTTTAAAAAAAGTTTTTTCCTGTTCTCAAGTTTTTGGTGCAGTTTCCATTTGCTGCAGAGTACTTTTTGAAATGTCCATAGTGCTTCTGACTGTGCACCTTTTTATTTTCCCACTTAATTCTAGTGGGAAACATATACATATCAGCATTGTAATGATAGGTATAGTATGTTCACTATATTCCCCACGTTTATTTTTTTTTTAAAAAGGCTCTTCTGTTACAGAAATATAAGAGGAAAGTCATATTTCCATAATGGAAGGTGCTAGAGACTTTTTAAAATGAAAGCTGAGGATTCAGAGAACCTGACAGACCTCTCACTACAATGCTATAGTGGTATTTTTGTGCTGATTTTTTTTAAATGCAAAAGCCTGGGTCCGGTGCTTTTAAACTTGTTCATTAATGATTTGGAGTTGGGAGTAAGCTGTGAAGTCGCTAAGTTTGCTGATGACACTAAATTGTTCAGGGTGGTGAGAACCAGGGAGAATTGTGAGGCACTCCAATGTGTACTGTGTACAATTCTGGTCAGCACACCTCAAAAAAGATAAAGCACTGGAAAAAGTGCAGAAAAGGGCAACTAGAATGATTAAAGGGATGGAACACTTCCCCTACGAAGAAAGGTTAAAGCGCTTGGGGCTCTTTAGCTTGGAGAAACGACGACTGAGGGGTGACATGATAGAGGTTTACAAGATTATGCATGGGATAGAGAAGGTAGAGAGAAGTATTTTTCCCCCTTTCTCACAATACAAGAACTCATGGGCACTCAATGAAATTGCTGAGCAGTCGCGTTAGAACAGATAAAAGGAAGTACTTCACCCCAAGGGTGATTAACACATGGAATTCACTGCCTCAGGAAGTGGTGGCAGCTTCAAGCATAGACAGCTTCAAGAGGGGATTGGATAAATGTATGGAGCAGAGGACCATCAGTGGCTATTAGCCACAAGGTATAGATAGAACTCTCTGTCTAGGGCAGTGATGCTCTGTATTCTTGGTGTTTGGGGGAGCTGTCAGTGGGAGGGCTTCTAGTGTCCCTTCCCCACTGGCAGACCTCCCGAGGACACCTGGTTTTTTGGCCACTGTGTGACACAGTGTGTTGGACTGAATGGGGCATTGGCCTGATCCAACATGGCTACTCTTATGTTCTTAAGCCCTCGTCGCCCAAGGAAGGCAGCTGTTTCTGGTGCCAGAAAAGGTTGCACTGCTTGAAATGACGGCTACACTTCATATACAGTTCAAAACTGATGTAAATGCTGTTTGAAATTGCTGCCTTCACATCGCTTTATACGAAGTGGGGTCCACAACGGTTATCAACTGGGTTAAAATGGAAATATGAAAGGAGCCTAAGTAACTGCATAGGATTACACTGGAGTAACTTTGCATAGGATTGCACTGTAAATGTGTTGGGTACTTTGGGACACACAACCCAGATTCATAATGATATCTTATAAACTAGGCTGTTTGAAAAATGTATTGCTAGCAAGGTTTGGTTTAAAAGTCTGGCTATTTGTTAACATAAGTTTTTGGTGTTCTCTTCCAATTATGCTAGCTGCTTCTGAAGAGGAGAGGATGAAGAAATTTGTGTCTTGGGACACAGAGAAGCGCCTGAGCTTTGCAGTACCGTTTGCTGATATGAAACCCGTTATCTACCTGGACTTGTTCTTACCTCGTGTAACTGAACTGGCTCTTTCAGCTAGTGACAGGCAGACAAAGGTATTGGATTCATTGATTTTCTACATTCAGTAGATATTTAAAAGGTAGTTTAAAGGTGGATATTGTAAAGAAATTTTTGAGTAATGCTCAGGGGTAGAACAATTAAACACAAATAATTCATACAGTTCATGTGTCCAGTAAATATCAGAAAAGGAACCATTTTGCAGTCCCTCAAGGATGGTGATAGTGAAGACATATTTTCATTTTTGTGGCTGTTTGGATGGTCTACTCTACAGCAATAATGGTTAGGGCCAGGGTTTTTTTTCTGGGAAAAGAGGTGGTGGAACTCTTAAGAGGGAAATGAGGAAGAAACACATGGGATTCTTTCAGAGGAGTTAGCCGTGTTAGTCTGTAGTAGCAAAATCAAAAAGAGTCCAGTAGCACCTTTAAGACTAACCAATTTTATTATAGCATAAGCTTTCGAGAATCAAGTTCTCTTCATCAGATGCCTGATCAAAACTGATCAGTTTTGATCAGGCATCTGATGAAGAGAACTTGATTCTCGAAAGCTTATGCTATAATAAAATTGGTTAGTCTTAAAGGTGCTACTGGACTCTTTTTGATTATGGGATTCTTTGAAATCATATTATTTTCAAGCACTATTGCTGAGTATTTTCAAGAGGTGCCGGAACTCCGTTCCCCCGCGTTCCCCCAGAAAAGAAGCCCTGGTTAGGGCCTAAATAGCTCAGGATGTGAACTGAAAGAACTTCCACATGTGCATGGTGGAATTACTGGGTCCCTCTTCTGGTTGTTTCTTATTCTGCATTACATGTTCTCAATACTCATGGGAGCAGGTATGTAAGAAATTGTTGTGGGAAAGGAGGGCAGAAAAATTGTTTTGTTCAAAGAGCTACAAACCTATATTTATTTTGTGCTTCAAGCCTCTGGTTCCTGCCCTGCTTTGCTGGAAGGGGTGAGAGAAAAGTATTTTTTTGTTTGTTTGTTTTGGTTTAATGGCACTAATGAATTTTCATGGGTGGGGATCATAATGTGTGGTGATAGACTAGTTAGCTGAAATTCTGAAGCAGAAGTTGCAGAAAGAGAAGTTAGGTTTTATAACTGTATCTTGCATATTTGGGGCTTAGTATGCTTTCTTTGGGGCAATGAATTAAGCAACACAAAGCAATGGATTCCTTTACTATAAGAAAATTCATGAAATATAGTGGTGGCAGAGTTTATGGAAACAGGTTTATAAAGGAACTCTTTCAGATTATTTAAAGTACTTTTGTTATAGTTTGGAAATTATTCCCGAGAGCAAGTGTCCTGTTTCCACCCACATTGATGTTGAATAGCTACTTAACCAAATCAGATTCTTTTTTCTAGGTTGCAGCCTGTGAACTTTTGCATAGCATAGTTATGTACATGCTGGGGAAGGCGTCTCAAATACCTGAAGGACAAGAAGTCTCCCAACCAATGTCTCACTTATATAAACATACATTTCCTATACTCCTTCGACTTGCCTGTGATGTGGACCAGGCAAGTAAATCCAGTTCTACTGTTTGAATTGGTTTAGGTGGCTAGGTGTTTGAAAGGTTTTTAAAAAATTATAGAAGTGTTTTTGCTGACCTTGGTTCTCTCAGAATATGGCTTTCCTCCGCAAAGGGGAGTTTTATATGTTGGGGTCCATGGGAAAAAGGAGAAAGGGGAAGTGTATTACAATGCTTACAGCATAGCCATAATGGGTTTTTTTTTCAGGTTTGTTAACTTGGCAGAAAAAAATGACAACAAAACAGTTTTTTAAAGGTCCATTTGATGCTACTTCAGTGTTAATACACTACAAATATGCTATCACCTTACTCGGGTGGTGTGGATTTAATTGATGAATTAATAACAAGCAGGAGGACTAAGGAGTTTAGTACTTCTAGTTAAAATATTATTAAGAGGTTATATCTTTTGAGTTTATAAAATTATGCATGGAGCCGAGAAAGTGTTTTATGCAATATATAATTAATTTTGGGGAACATTCTACTACAGGATGTTGTGATAGTAGCACAGGTGGCTTTAAAAAGGTACTAGTGCATTTTAGGACCATCATGTCAGTCAAGACAGTTAATGGAACCGCCATGTTCGGAGGTAATATGCTTCTGAATACCCGTTGCTAAGAGGACACTTGGGCCTCTGTGCTTTTTTCTGGGACATCTTGTTAGGTACCACAAAAAAGCAGCTTCTGGCTTAGGTAGATCACTAGTTTGAACCAAAAGCGCTCTTACGATCTTACTGTTGCAGAATGCTAACCCGAATAATGCTAATGCAGATATAATTCAATACTGTTTATTTTTTTTTAGGTTACAAGGCAACTTTATGAGCCTCTAGTTATGGAGTTAATTCACTGGTTCACAACCAACAAGAAGTTTGAAAGTCAAGACACTGTGATATTACTTGAAGCTATTTTGGTAGGCAACTGATATGAGTGAAATATTTTTAAAAATTGAAATATTTTTGCCAGAAATGTGTAATCTCCTCTCATTCTCAGGTCTTAGTAGCTGAAAAGTCAAGTTTATTTGCCATTGCATATACCACTTTTTCATTTTCAGTTTATTATTCGGAGGTGGACAGTCTCCCTGATCACATCATTTCGTTTTTGATCATTTTCAGACTATCACATTTTATAAAAGACAACAAAATTCTTGTTAACTTTTTAAGAGATCTGTATGCAATGATTTTTTTTTAAATCCCTTTTTAAAAAAGAAATACAAAATATAGGTGATTCTGCTCTTAGCTTCTTCACAGGAAATGTTAATAAAATACAGGGTAGTTACTTGAGCTAAGGGGCGCATGCTAAGTGTTTAAAACTCACTGTGAAAGGTGCAATGTACACATTTAGGGTGTGGGAAGTTTTTCCTTATCAAACCATTCTTCGTCATCACACCTTAGTTATTGAAAAAAAATTGCTGTCATTTCCTGGCACCAGGCATTGAGCAGGGAAGAACCTTTTACAGTACAATTCTAAGCAGTTACAGCCTTTGAAGTCTGTTGAGGTTAGTGGGCTTAGAAGGATGTAACTTTTCTTAAGACTGCACTGATAGTGAACCAAGTGTGCTTTGTTTCAGGATGGGATAGTGGATCCTGTGGACAGCCCACTGAGGGATTTCTGTGGTCAGTGTGTCCGAGAATTTTTGAAGTGGTCCATTAAACAGACAACACCACAACAGCAAGAGAAAAGTGCTGTGAACACCAAATCTCTGTTCAAGAGGCTGTATAGCCTTGCTCTCCATCCCAATGCTTTTAAGCGGTTAGGAGCTGCACTTGCTTTTAACAACATCTACAAAGAATTTAGGTGAGAGACAAAACTTAGGATTTTTCTGAGCAGGATGAAATATATTACAGAAATGTAGGTACCGTGCACACAGAGTGCAGTAACTACTGAAACATACAATTTTAAAAAAGTATTTCTGACAGACCAGTTAACAGTTCTTCTCTGTGAGCTGATATTCAGCTTTAGACTGTAATATTTTTCCTTCCTCTGTGGACAAGAAATTGCCATAACTGGATGAAATGGGTAGGATGAACTTTTACAGGAAGAAAAAATCATGGGGAGAGGGTGTGTGTGAATTTACTAGCTTGTTAGCTTGAATATTTTTTGTCTTCCCTGATGTATACAGCATGAGCAATTTGTTTTAAATATTGCAGGGATTATATTTCAGGCATTTCTGGAGTGATGAAGCTTTATTGAACATAACTCTGTTAGTGATGTGTTTATTTAACATAACTCTGTTAGATCATATAATCTATATCATTTAGGTTAATTTGTACAGGGATTGGCATTTGGAGAAGACACCCCTTAGGGTAGGGGATTGATGAGATTAAAATCTGTTCAAGTTCAGTAGTTGTGGTGTTGTAGCATGCAATATCCATGTCTGTTACAGTTCCTCCCTCCTAAATTAATTCTGCTTTAAAAAATGTTTCAGACATTGTAAACATTATGCTTTCTTGTTCTATATAGGAAGTATTTTTAAACCTAGTTTCCAAATAATAACCAAATCCTTATTTAATTATTTTTCTCTTGTTTCCTAGGGAAGAGAATGCTTTGGTGGACCAGTTTGTCTTTGAAGCACTGGTTGTGTACTTGGAAAGCCTGGCCTTGACTCATGGAGATGAGAAATCTTTGGGTGCCTGTTTACCTAAAGCTTCTTTCAGAGTTTTGATGGATAAAGCTAATACCTAGCACTTTAAAATGTTAAAGAAATATCAGCAGCAATTTTTTTTTGAGTTTCCTGTTAAAATGTTTCAAATTTTAAAATATTTCAAATATCTAACAAGGATAAAATGGATATAAAAACATGCTAGGAAATTGGCTGTCACATTAAAAAGGACATTTCAAGGATCTTTCATTTTATATACTTCATTTTAAATACTTATGTTGATATAAGTTGATTCTACCTCATAGCATAAGCCTTTAGAGGTGATTTATTTAATTAAAATAATAATAAACACAATAATAATACTTAATTAAAATCATAATAAAACAAAGCAAATTAGCAGAATCACTGGGAGTAATAAATATGAATAAAATGGCAGCAGGTCAGCAGTAAAATATTAAGCTCTAAAACACTTTTGAATAAAACTTACACAGCATATACATTTTCTAATTAATTAAATAAATACCTTCCAGAGATCCTCAAACTGTTACTATATGCCTGGTGGTAGTCCCCTAACACCATCTTCTGGGTCCAGTCTGCCAGAGGGGAATAGATAGAACTACTAGAAAAGGGCGTCCCAGATATCTGTTCCAGCTACCCAGTCTAGAAGTATACTGTGGTTGATAGTATCAAAAAGTGATGAGAGGGAGGTTGCACTCCTCCTGTCTGTGGCTCAGAAACTGGAATATATGTCTCTCAAAAATCTTTTCTCCAAGTACAGCAAATCTATAGCTGGATGACTGGTTACTGTGGGGCCAGGGGTGGTTTTGCATTTTAATGGCAGCTTCTTTCCTTCCTTATTGTGCACTTGTTTTAAACACACAGTTGGTAAGTGAAGTGCTTTATCATCTTACATGTTTCCAGCATTGAGTATAGGACTAGAAACAGCTGTGATCTTTTAAAGAATTTTTATTTGAGTTCTGTTAATAAACAGAACTTTTCCATTTGAAAACAGGTACAACCCAGCAGTGTTGTGATGCAGTTGACCACTTGAAGCGAATAATTAAGTACAAAGCATCTACCTTGAACAAAGAACTCCCGCGGCGGTTACCTCGGTTAGTAATCTCTTCCGAGTTCTCAGAAACACTGTTTGAATGGGAAACACCTGCACAGAATTTAAAATGTGTGCCTGCTCCCTCGTATACTTTTTGTGTACACTTAATTGGGAGTGAACCCCATTAAACTCTATGATTTCCTTCTAAGTAATGTGGATAGGATCAATCTAAAAGTGCTTCTATGTTGTGTAATAGAAGTTTCTGACAAATTGTATTTTAAGGATAAAACTTTTCATTTGTTCTGCAACTTGCTTGCTGGTGAGAGAGAGCTTCCTGCCTTTTTTAGACCGGGGGAAGTAGAAAATGTATAGCTATTTTTTTAAAAAATAAATCTTTTCCATCAAACCTTTCGTAAGCAAACCTTAGTAGAAAATGTATAGCTACTTTTTAAAAAAATATTTTCCATCAAACCTTTCATAAGCAAACCTTAGTCTTTCAAGTGCCTAGGATAACAAAATACCTTTACTAGTAAGGAAGGCTATTTGTTCTGAGGAATGCAAGAAGATACTGTGGAATGGGAAAAGATAGTGGTTACCTACAATATTGTTTGCATGTAGACAAGGGAAAGAAAAAAAAACATATTTCCCACGCTAGAAATGTGAAAAGTTCAAGGCACGGAAATCAGCTTGAATAGACTTTTCTTGTGTGTGTGAATTGTCTGTCTACTTACTAGGCCACTTGGAATGTGTATTGTTGGATTTAAATTTGTAAGAGTAGTGTTTAAGTAACTACTACTATGGATTCAGTTAAAAACATCAGCTAATATTCAGTTGTTGCCTTCATACAGGGGATTTTCGCCTGCTAAATCAATATGTTTGGTGGATGTTGTCATGTGGCTTTTTCTGCAGTGTGGAAGACCCCAAACTGAGTGTCGGCATAAAGTCATGGAATTGTTCTTTGAATTTATTCCATTGCTACCAGGTTTGTACACTGCACAGGTAGTCTTCCTGTTAATGTGTCACAGCGACTAAGAGGCTGAACTATGGAATAGGAAAGCATTATTCAAACTGTACCTCTTCCATGACCTTACCGATTGATTTTAGACAAAACACCGATTTTCTCACCTTCAGTCTTCCATCTGAATCTGCATTCTTCAGGAAAGTATAGTGATTATTAAATATTAAAACTGCAAACCTGGACACAATGAGAATGTGTAAATCCTGCTGAATTCATTGGAGTTTCATCATTTTATCTGTGTGCAGCAACTTAAGTCTGTTACGTGCTAAATAAAAGTACTGCAAATTATCATTCAAACTTTCTCACACCAACCTATGCATTTTGGTTCATTGTTCCAGGGAAGATATAAAATTCCTGTCTTTACTAGCTGTGCCACAGTGTTCTCCAGGTATAATTCTGGATGGATATCTCTTAAGCCACCTTCTCTGTTGGTCAGGGAGAATTTTCTAAATCGGTCATCAGCATGTGGAATAAGTTTTCATAGATTGACCCTGTATTTATAGGACAAAACATTTTGCTGTTGCATTCCTGACTACTAGTACATCATTTGATACTACTAGCATACTATCTGACTTCTTATGTTTCTGTATTAGGAAACAAGTCCCCATCTTTGTGGCTGGAGGCTATTCTTCAGAAACAAGGAATCCTTTTTCTCATAAAGAAATTTGAAGGAGGTGGCAATGAGGGTAAAAGTGTGTCTGGAATCTTGTCTCATCCAACTCTTTCCAGTCTGCAAGAGAATTTTAGTTTACGAGCTGTAGGGCAGTGGATGGATATGCTTCTGGCTGCTTTGGACTGCTACAATACTTTTATTGAGCAAGGAGTGATCAAACCAAGTGAAATACTAGGTAGGTGAAATAGCTTATCTTTCTAAATCCATTGCACCATCAGAAAATCTTTTTTTGTTTGAAGTTGACATTCTGTTTGTTTCAAATTAAGAAGTGCTGAGGTGTGTGGGGGGGGGATTACTATTGGTTCACCGACATGAACCATGTATGACAACCCAAGGTGAAGTCAGTTGCATGAGGCAAAAATGGAAGAGGCAGCTGTGGTGGTGGTGGATACTTTTGGTCCAAGTGTACCAAAGGGAGAGTGCCAGAAACTGGAGAGGGTAGAGACCTCAAATATTGGGGCTGCTAGGGTTGCTGACTTCTTGGGGCAGTGGGCAGGGTGAGTATTATTGAAAGAAAAGAAGGGAGGGGAAGATTCAACCTCTACAACATACTAAAAAAATGGAAAACTGTTCAAGTCAGGCAGAGAAGGCAGAAGCACTGCAATATAAGAGACTAAAAATACAGTTAAATGCCTGAAATAAAGAAAGTACACCCTGAGACCTCCCCCCTTTTCTAAATCAGGGAAGACGTTCTCTTTCCCCAAACAAAGGTAATTAGTACCTTTTTATTTTCAGGGCAGAAATGTTGAGCTAAGTGCTAAGTTAGTGCTCGTCTAGATTCTAAGACTGGCGTGCACTGTATGTAGCCCACAACGGGTAAGCCTCACATTTTATGGTGCAGGCACTTATAATCTGTTCCCCTTAGGAGGGCAACACACCACCTTTCAAAAGAGAGATAACTCAGATAAACTTCCTCTCCGTCAGAGCTTCTGATGTGTCCCTGCTCTGGATGCAGCAGATTTTTCTTGGGGGCAGGGGCTTGCTAGTGATTGCAGGTGACCTCCTGGCGGGGCCATGTGACTCCTCCCATGAGTTACAGCTTGTTCATCTGCCCCCCCCCCCCCAAATATGAGTTACCGCTTGATCGAAAAGGCTTGTTCCCTCTCTTTTTTTGTGTTTTACTGCCGGGGTGGTTGCAAGGCTGCTGTCTGGGGGTGATGTCAACGGGAATTCTGCTGTTTTATTGATGTTTTTAAATATAAATTATGTTTTATTGTTGTAACCCGTCCTGAGCCGGCTTGTGGGGAGAACAGGATAGAAGTCCAATAAATAAATAAATGCCTGGGATTAAATGGAGAACTTTTTCCATTGAACCCTGAGTGCTCGTGAACACAAGTCTCCAGGATGCAACAGAATCACCCCCCTCCTTTTCCTAGTAAAACATGGTGGGTTTAAAGTCTGTGAGAATATTATATACTCTTCAGCCCTTTAATCCTATATTTTGAAGGAGATGAGTTACAAGGGTATCACAGTGCCTATGCAGCAAGTAAGAGCTGATCTGCCTCTGTTCAGAAGCACTCATTCCTTCACACAGAAAGAAGCTGCAGGGTAACTAATGATGACTGATGAATGATCAAAAATAGAATAAGTAAGACTTAAGACTTATTTTTATCCTCTTGTCCTTGCCCTTTCCAATGGGATAACTTACTGTTGGAGTAGTTTCCTCCTGAAAATAACCAAAGCAGTTCTGAAATAGTATATTTCTCACTCAGGTTTTTTTTGCCTAATCAAACTTGTTGATGTTGACACTAAAAGGAAGAGCAAGCAAACAAGAAAGAAGGAAAGGGAAAAGGAGGAAAGTTTATGGAACAGAGCACAGAAGAATTAATGCAGCAAGTCAGGAGTTAGTTGAGTTGGGGGACAAGCCAGCGCTAAAGCTCTCTTGCTGCTTTCCCTTACCTTTCCTTTGCAAAGCAATCTGATGGGGCGGGGGGAGGCTTGTACATTTTCTCTTGTATGAAACAGGATTAGAAACTTTAAAAAAAATACTGAATTCAGATGGAAGCATTTCTAAGCGCTGCTGCTGAGATGCTTCCTGTTCTGCCATATTATGCTTTCCTGCTCAGGTGTTCCAATGCTGTCCCTGTCTACCTGTTCTTCCCAGATCTTTCTAGAGGACTCCAGTACTTGCTTTACTTTCCAATAGGCAGTTCCAAGCAACTATCTATAGGAGTCTTCATTACTTGCGTTTGTCCTGCACTATATCACTGTTCCTCTCCACAAACTCTATCCGTGCAAGACGGATATGTGAGCCACACTTTCTCAATGAGGAAATTAACCATCTAAACCACGCACTTCAGGCAAATGGCTACTCCAGAAATGAAATCCGAAGAGCAATCAAACCCAGGATGAATCAAACAACCAAGGAAAAACAGTCTCCTACAGGAAAAGTGTTTTTGCCATATATCAAAGGAATTACTGATCAGATGGGAAAGCTTATGAAAAAGCATAACCTTCAAGCAGTATTCAGACCCACCCGAAAAATACAACAGATGCTGCGATCAGCAAAAGACAGTAGAGACCCCCTCACCTCTGCAGGAGTATACCGTATACCCTGCAGCTGTGGACAAGTTTACATCGGGACCACAAAGCGTAGCATCCAGACAAGAATAAAAAAACATGAAAGACACTGCAGACTTGGACAACCTGAAAAATCAGCAGTGGCTGAACATAGCCTAACTCAAACAGGGCACAGTATCTTATTCCAGGACACCAAAATACTGGACAACACTTCCAACTACTTTGTCAGACTGCACAGGGAAGCCATTGAAATTCACAAGCATAAGCAAAACTTCAACAGGAAAGAAGAAACCTTAAGAATGAACAGAGCATGGTTTCCAGTTCTGAAAAACACCAGGCTAACAAAACATTCTATCCCCGACAATAGCCCTGCAGAGAAGATGAGCACATCAAGTACCAATCCATATGCAAAAGAACCTCCTCAGGATACAGTGAAGCCTCCCGCCATTAGCATTCCACACCCTGGGAAACTCTCACAGGATGACTCAGCTCAACCCCACCCCTCCTGAGTAGATACAAATGACCCACATCTTTTCCACACTGTGACACTGAGAGATCTCTGTCTTTTGGTGCTACACCTCTGAAGATGCCAGCCACAGCTGCTGGCGAAACGTCAGGAACTACAATGCCAAGACCACGGCAGTACAGCTCGGAAAACCCACAACAACCATCGTTCTCCGGCCGTGAAAGCCTTCGACAATACATCGTCTGTTTCTTTGTTTATATTTGTAAATACAGTATTGTACCACTCCATGTTCAAAATACAATATAATTGGCAAGAAAGAAATACAGTTTTAGAGGGGAAACTTAAAGGAATATCTCTAAAATGTTTTTGGGGGGGGGGTAGAAAAGTTAAATTTGCAGGAATATGTTTTGTATTTTAAGTATATAACGCTGTTAAATTCTTTGAAGCTTCAAATACAGAATCCTCATTCATGAGATCATTGGAGTTCTTCCTTGAAAAAATTGCCTTGCATGATGTGTCTGGTGCAGAACAGTGTTTTAACGCTGTGTCAAAAGGCAACATGTTCAGCCCACAAGAAAAAGAGGATTACAATTACAGCAAATGCACAATTATAGTTCGCATTATGGGTTTTGTCAGCATGATTTTGGAGACCTGCTACCAAGATTTCTGGAAGGTAGGCTTGGATTTGTTGAAAGAAGTTGGAGGGCCAACAATAAAATTCCGAAACCAAGAACACAATCCATGTAATACCATTTATTAACAGTGTGTGAGCTTTCGACTTCACCAGAACTCTTCACCAGATTGGATGTTACACAGAAAACTTGTTTAAAAAGAGACTATGCAAAAGAAAATGCCACAGGATATGCCTGTTAAATCCTGCATTGTGTGTTAGTTGCAGAGCAGATTCAGACAGAGCTAGTTTCAATTCCAGGTAAGTGTTAGTAAAATAGCATTGAGTTGGTCCTAATAAAAAGATATTGCATGGATTGTGGTCTTGGATCTGTTTGCCAAGATCCAAAAGTCTAAAACTAATTTCCTGCATCTGCATAACTTTTGAAACTTTGAAACTTAAATAGAATTTTTAAAACGGTTTGCAATGTGACATAGATGTCCAAAGGAAAAAAGTTAAACATTCCACAGGACCTTTGCATGAGCCTAAGCAGCTCTTAGGATTCACCTGTTGCATAATAACAGATTACCTCTGCAAATTGGCCTGACATTGTACTGGTGAATAAGCTGGAGATTCTGTTCTGTGGAATTAATTAGTAGCTATAAGGAGCTACTACATTACGCTAAATATGTATTTGTTGACACTTACTGGAATTTGGTATTTACTTTGTTAATTAAAGGAGAACTGATTTTCCCTTTACCAGATTGCTTAAATGATGTATTTTCTTTTAATTATGTTGGTTATTTATGGTTGCAAGGAGCTGTATAGGCTCCTGCTCAGTGCAGGAATCCCAAGGTAGAGCATCTCTGATGGCTGCCATGCCTCTGCTTCAAAACCTTCAGGGAAATAGAGCCTCCTCCTAGCTAATTGGCACCATTGTCAAACTGTTCTCACCATCCATTAGGAATTTTCCACTAATAGTCAAGTGACATCTACTGTCTTTTAATGTAAACTTCTGTGAATATATGTATGCATGTGTATGTGTGATATAGATACATAGTAAGCTCCAATGGTCACTAGTTTTTAATGTGAAATCTTAATGTAAATGAAGATGGTTGGATTGTCTAACTTTAATCTTATTGTTTCTAGTTGCTGGAGAGACAGTTGCTTAACAAAAATCTGATAGAACTCATTGTAAGAACAGTATGTGATCCTAAAAGCATAGGCTTTAACACAGCTGATGTACAAGTCATGGAAAAACTCCCAGATGTCTGTGTGAGGCTTATAAAAGCACTGATGAGATCTTCCTATAAACAGTCTTTAGAGGCTGGCATAAAGAAAATAATAACATCAGAAAGGTAGGATGTCTCCTAGAATAACGGTTTTTGTGAAAGGGCAGATGATTTTTTTAATGTGACATTAGTATTTTTAAACAGCACAGTCCTTATTTTATTCACCTTTGCTTTGCCAGTATTGAGGAGATTTGTAGCGTTGAGCTGTACAATCCAGATGCCCATTTGAATCATGTTAGACTTGGTGCCATTGTGTCTGCATGCAAACAGCTTCACAGAGCCGGTCTGCTTCATTGCACCTTGCAATCTCAGGTAAAACTATAATTTAGTGCACATACTGACTTTAATATTTTTGCAGAGTAAAAAGAAGTTATAAAATGTTGTGTGAGGGGGAGAGGTTGCTGGAGTAGTTTTGAAGTAACTAAGATATATGCATCACATTAGCAGAACAAAGGTTCAGTATATACAGATTATATGGGGCTGGATCCTGTCTAGTATAAATAAAGTGAACTTTCTGTCTTCTACCCCCCCACAGCATCCTGCTGTCTCCTTTCATACCTCCAAGGATCACTGGACCCCCATCAATAATACAGGGACAGCAAAGTGGAGTATTTGCAGATCGGTTTCTTCTTTGAACATTTTTTTTCTCACATCTATGAATTGTATAACAAAGAGCAACCGCTTGTTAATTTATACATTGCTGAGTCAATCTAATTTTGGTTTTGTTCATATTAAAACATCTTTAGTGGTAATAATGAGTCTTAAAGATAGCACTGAAATTTTTCTAGTTCTGGTTGTTGGTTGTGGCTTGATAGGTGAGGAGGTGAAGGATAGAATGTTTCTTCTGCAGTTTCCCATAAAATGCTTTAATTCAAGAAAAGGTATAAAGGTGCTTCAGGTGAGCAAGAGAAGAAAATGTAGTGCTTGTTGAAGGGAAAAAATCAGCTTCGATTTAAATCTAGGTTCTCTCCTCCCATGCACATTCTAAACATATTTGAAGTATACTTTTTGGAATTTTTGTCCCCTTGAAGGGTTTCGGTCTACATTGTGAGGCTGGTTCTAAGCTAATTTTAGTTATATACAAAGGCATTGCACCAGGAGATGAAAGGAAGTCCCTCCCTTCGTTGGACATGAGCAGTAAACGACTGGCTGAGGGACTACTGCAGTTGGCTTTTGCTTTTGGTGTACAGGTAGGGGGGTGATTTAACTAATCTCGGTGCATATAATTTTGGATATGGCAGTGTTTGTAGAAGTCACACTTTATATTTTTAGGCATTTGTATACTTTTCTCCTTGTCTAGAGACTCAAAGCGTTTTACAGAATCAATGCAAAAATACAACTTTAAATAACAACATGAAATAAGCCAGCATCCCAGACTGTGGTTGGTTTCAGTAGTTGGTTCACTCATGGCCATAGTTGCCAAGCCATGGGTTAAGATCTGTAGGACCAAGACCCTTTTGCTTTATACCAAAGGCTCTGGTCATGCCCAGACTCAATACCTATAACAGTAGAAAAATGCTTGGCCCAGATCTCCTTCAGCTGTAAAAAAAATCCCCAACTTTCCTTTCTCTGATGTAAATTGACATGCAGATATGGAGTCTAGACTGTGTTAAATCTAGTTGAAGTTGTACAGTTTATAACTAGATGTAACTTTTAATTTAGGTCGAAAAAGATGTTATATGTAAAACAAGATCCTGAGTAGAAAAAGATACTTCTCATTCAACCAATGAAATTGGTACTCATAAACTAAAATCATTATAAAATACTCTGTCTTTGATATTTAACTGCTCGGCTCACTGATTAAACAGAATATACTGGACCAGTTGTAATAGACAATGGAACTGGTTTGGTGAATTGTGACGGCCTATGGCTGTAGACAATAAACTGTTTTGACTTGACTTGACAATGGAACTGTGGCCAAGTTTCAGCCAAATTTCTCCATGAGTGACTCCAAGATACCATAGTATGGTATAAGTTTTATTATATGCTGCATAATTAATTATACTTAAATACTGGCAAATCTCTCAACCCTTAATATTAGGGCAGAATGTGACAGTTTGCTAGGCTCTCAAAGCTTGAAGAAATCATGAGATTGAAAGAAGGAAGAGAACTGAAAGCAGTATTCAAAACTTTGGTTGGAAACCCTTTTGCAATTTTGAATCCAAACTTTGGTTCTAATAGCATCTCTGTTGTGTTGGATATCATTCCACAAGATAATGTAGCTCTTTATATTCCTCCATACCCCTTAGAGGCTTAAATAAGCCTTTTTGTGACAGACCAAACTTACACAGGGTCATTGTTTCCATGTTGTTTAATTCCTGCCGACAAATTCATGTGTATGTGAGTATAGCCCCTGGTTTAATCAGCAGTAATTCATCTTCCAGCAGTTACCCTCAGTGCCTTCTTTTTTCCTGTTTTTTAATCTTATGTAGTTTGAACTGAGGGTTTGGTCAGTGATACACATTTTGTTGGTATCAAGTCTGAGGTTTGTTAGTTTTTTAAATAGCAGTCTCCTGAAACTAATTGAGGCTTCTCCATCATAGTTGTGCCTGTGTATGGGGAAGGCAGGAACTTAAATGTCCCTTTCTCTCTCTGTTAAGCAGAAGGAGCAATCATATAGAATATCACATTCTTCCCCCCCCCCCCATTAGTACCACAGATGGTTGAAATCTTCCAGTGCTTAATGATGATAAAATGGTCATCAGATGTATTGTTGATCAAAAGGTACATTCATAATAACTGTTGAAATGCATGAAGGTAACGTTTTGCATTCATTTCTCATAGTGCACGGAACTTGTGAGTCTCTTGTTGAATACATTGATGTTATCTGTGCCATTATCTGGAGTATCCCCGAGGAACCTTATCAGCTTTTCTCATGGAGAGTATTTCTACAGCTTGTTCTCGGAAACCATTAATAGAGAGTTGCTGAAGAATCTGGATGTAGCAGTACCTCAGCTTATGAAATCGGCTCTAGACAGCCCCCAAATGGTACTAAGCACTTGCTTTAAAATAATCTCATTTGCAGATTTAGAGTTTCCAAAGTTTTATTCTCAAGACAAGTGAAAGGAGCAAATAATTTATCTGTCTTTTATAGGCATTACTGGTTTTTTAAATAATATAATGAGTTGATGAAATCCATGGAAATATTTTGCATATTACTGCTTCACCCCTGCCAAAGATTAGAACATAAATATACAATATGGATACGTCTGCTGGATCTTTGCTAAAATGATGCCACAAGCAATGAGTGCTTGTAAAGGGTTTTTTTTTTTTTGGCCTACTTGTAATAGTGTGGATATCTCCAGGCTATATTCCTTTACTATAGGATTGGTCACAGTGTGGATTGATAAATTAGGCTTTTCTGTGTTACAGTACTAATCTGGCAAATATCAAGGTATTTTTAAATGCACCTTGGAACTTATCTTCATGTGAGGAGTTTAGTTTTTTTCCAATGCTAAATTCTCATTCTTCTCAAAATACTTTTTCTGTCATTCTCTGTCGAATTCATGTCAAGTTTCTAGTGCCAGTGTGGAAAATATGGAGAATGTTCATACTATTCTAATGAATCTTTTGACTTGCATTTATGTTGCTAAAACTGTCTTGCATAAAATGCTGTTAATTATTCCACGTAGTAATACTTTGTGTTTCAGGTTGGTACCATTTTGAATGGCATGTTAGATCAAAGCTTTAGGGATCGTGCTGTTCACAAGCAACAAGGCATTAAACTAGTGACGGCTATACTGAAAAACTGGAAACATCTTGACAAGTGGTGGAACAGAGATTCTGCTTCCGAGAGCAAAATGGCTGTCTTGACTCTACTGGCTAAAGTTCTGCAGGTAAAGTTATTTTTGTATTTCCAAAGCTGTTATTTCTGTTGGTGCTAGTAAGAGAGTCCAAGCCCATTCTAGATAATTCCATGGAGTTGACAATGCCCAAGCAGCCAGCCCCCAAGAGGAAACATTAAGGAAAATCCAGATAGTATTCTAATTACCATTTTCAGTTATTTCTTCTTTAGTTCTCCATGAGAACCGCTTTGGCCATCTAAAAAGGTTATTCTGAGGATCACAGGACCAACATGGACAAAAATCAAATGAAATGGGGCTGTAGTAAAGACAGCAGTTGAGCAAGATTGAGTGAAGAAGCTGGCTGGATCCAACCCATTGTTTTCTGTGACCTGCATAGAAATTCATTTTCAGATTAACAGGAACTTGACTATTAAAAATACTCAACCTGAACGTTCTCATGAATACACAATGATTTTATTTATTTATGTCATTTATAGTCCGCCTTTCTCACTGAGACTCAAGGCAGATTGCACAGGATAAGATTAGTACAATCAGTATCAAGTACATTTAAATACAGTATCAAAGACATTTCCATAAACAATGTCAGGGTAAATAGATACAAGTTTAAAAGACATAGCATTAGCAAGAATCCAATACAGAGCAGAAAAAATACTGAAACAGAACATAATCAGTTCTAAGACTGACATTAGATGGCATAGAGCACAGGTGGTACATAGGAGTACATATTTAAAGCAACAGATAATACATAAGGCAATGTAGTGATGAAGTCTACAGTCCCTAACTCATTAGTGAAGCATCTGAGACCCTGTCCCTACAACACAGCCCTCCCATTTGAGTAAAAAGCCTTTTTGAATAATTTGGTTTTGCATCATTTGCAGAAAGCCATGAGAGTGCGGGCTCTCCTGACCTTCTCTGGCAGGTCATTCCACAGGGTCAGGGCCACCACAGAGAAAGCCCGTGTACGGGCTGCTGTTGATTTCACCTGTGTGCAGCCTGGCACCTGTAGGAGACCCTTTTCAGATGATCGAAGCTGCTGTGGAGGAACATAGGGTGGGAGACGGTCCTGTAGGTATACTGGACCAAAGCTGTGAAGAGCTTTGTATGTAATAACCAATACCTTGAACTGAGTGCGGTAACTGTTAGGTAGCCAATTGAGTGATTGTAGGATGGGAGTGATGTTCATGCTGCTGCTCGCTCCTGGTAACAGTCAAGCTGCAGCATTTTGCACTAATTAGAGCCTCCTGGTTAACTTAGATGGGAGACCTATATATAGTGCATTACAATAGTCAAGCCTTTATGTTACCATAGCATGGATCCAGGTGGCCAGGTCGGCCATGTTGAGATAAGAAGCCATCTTCCAGGCTAGAGTGAGGTTTTAGAAAGCATTTTTTGCTACTGCCTTAACTTGTTTTTCTAGTAATAGTGCTGGATCTAGTTATAACTCTTAGGCTCTTAACTGAGTCTGCAGGGGTCAGATGAACTCCATCAAAAGTGAGGAGTACAATATCTTTCAAGATCTCTGACTTGCCAACAAGCATCACTTCAGTCTTGTCTGGGTTCAGTTTCAATTTGTTGTTTTTCACCATTTGACCATGGCTGTCAGGCAGTGATCTAAGATTTCTACTGCATCTTGTGGGGACCTGGATAGCAAGATACAGAGTTGGGTACCATCTGCATATTGATGATATCCAACTCCGTAGCTGCAAATGAGTTCTCCTAAAGGTTTTATGTTGAGGTTGAATAACATGGGAGATAAGATTGTGCCCTGTGGAACCCCGCAAGATAGTTCCCATTCTGGAGATAGCTCATCTCCGACGGCAACCCTTTGAGTCCGCTCCATGAGAAACGATTTAAACCAGTCCAAGGCACATCCTTTGATGCCCACTTCTGTCTCTAGAGGCCTCAACGGGATTGCATGATCTACTGTATCAAAGGCTGCAAATAGTTCCAGGAGGAGCAGTAAGGAGGCCTTTGTCTAAATTCAGCCTTTGTCTAAATTCAGACGAAGATCATCCACTAATGCTACTAGTGCTGTCTATGTCCCATGCCCTGGTCTGAATTCAGACTGGAAAGAGTCCAGAGCACTAGAGTTATCCAAGAAGATCTGGAGTTGGTCAGCTACTGCTCTCTCAATCACTTTGACCAGAAAGGGCAGATTAGAGACGGGGCCAATAGTTGGCCACATCATTTTTGTCTAGGGATGGTTTTTTAAGTAGCGGATGGATAACTGCCCGTTTGAGCTGCTGGGGAAAGCTGTCCTGAGTGAGCAATTGATTTACAATAGACCTCAGTGGTTCACTTATGTGGTCCTTACCTGATGTTAACAGCCAGAGGATGGGCAAGGATCAAGCACACAAGTAGTGGCTTTCATAAACATCAAGATCCTGTTAAGATCTGTCATTGTAATTGTAATATAAGCTAGATAGTGTATTAAGCATTTCTTCTATCTCATTTGCATTATAGCTAGCATCTAGTTCTGACTGTATTTGTGCTATTTTATCAGCGAAAAACTTAGCAAAGGCCTCACAGCTACTTGTGTGTTCTTGGGACTGTAAAGGTTCAGATTTAGGTGTCTGGATATCTTAAACAATTGGGATGCTTGTGAACTATCCAACGCAATGGTTGCTTAGAAATAACATTTCTTTGCCGCTTTAATTTCCACTTCATAGGTCCTCCAGTGGGTTCTGTAGCATGCTTTATCTGCTTCTGCGTGAGTTTTTCGCCAGTGTCTTTCTAGACATCTTCCAGCCCTCTTTAAGTCATCCAGCTCCGTGGTAAACCATGGGGCTGGCATCCGTCCCAAGGGCTGGAGTGGTCAACAAGGAGCAATGATGTCTGCTATTTTGTCATATGAATTCCCCTCCCCACAAAAACCTTTAAAATATATTGGCAAATGTTCAATCTTGGTTTCTTCATTTTTCTCTAGATTGACTCTTCTGTGTCATTTAATACACGGCATGAGGCATTTTCTGATGTTTTTAATACATACACAAGTCTACTTACTGATCAGAATTTAAGTTTAAATCTTAAGGTAAGTTCTGTTTCTCTCTTTTTTCTGTGTGAGATTTTAGTAGTAATGCTGGAATAATTGGTGTTTACAGTGTTGTTCTTACAATAACATTAAAGCTCATTTTTTTGTCTTTTACCATTTTCGAAGCAAGGGGAACCAACCAATAACATACGAGCAGTGTAATCCTAAGCAGTTTTACACCCTTTGAAGGCTATTGATTTCAGTGGACATGTGCAGTTATTTAAAGACTTTCATTCATTCATATATATACATTGGAAAACAAAATTACTGAATAACTTTCCTATTATCAAACATTGTGTGGTGAAAAGTATATTCTTGTTTAATTAACAAGGTACAAAACTGTGATTTTTATAAATAAGGATTTTTATAACTAGTAGGTTAAAATACCATTAACAGTACTTTACAGTATGATCCTTAATATTATTTTGGAAGCAAGTCCCAAGTTTAGTGGGGCTTGCTTTTGATAAGTGTATTTAGAACTGCAATCTTAGTCCATCTTCAGGTTGATTTCAGTGGAGAAAGTCCTTCTTTTTAAAATATCTGGATATGTAGTATAGGATTGACAATCTTGAAACCTTTTATCTGTCAACATTATACCACAATCCAACCAGACCTTTAAGGCACTAAACATATCTGATAGCTGTTCACATAAAGCATTTTCAGCTTATTTCTGTCTACTGTGAATGAACATGGTGTAGCTGATTCTTTCCCATGTCAGTAAAGATACAGCCCTGCCATTACAATGTTAATCGTGACTACTGAATGTGGTATAGCAATATGTTCTGATAGCAGTTAATGCATTTTTACTTAGGATTATTCATTACTCAGTGGATCTAATAATAACATTCAATTTATATACCGCACTTCAAGACAACTTAACACCCATTCAGAGCGGTTTACAAAGTATGTAATTATTATCCCCACAACAACAAACACCCTGTGAGGTGGGTGGGGCTGAGAGAGCTCCAAAGAGCTGTGGTGAGTGGGTCTAGAGAGAGCTCCTAGAAGCTGTTTCAAGTGGAGGAGTGGGGAATCAAACCCGGTTCTCCAGATTAGAGTCCTGCATTCTTAACCGCTACACCAAACTGGCTCTCAGCAATGCTGTGCTGCAGCATTGTTGTTAGACATAAAGTGATCCTACAAACCATATTCCTCTTGATTCTATTTTGATTTCACTCCTGTTAATTTTAGAGGTCATAGTTCAGTAGTGGAGCACAGAAGGTCCCAGGTTCAATCCTCAGTATTTCCAATTAAAGGGTCAGATAGCAGATGATGCAGAAGACCTATATTTGAGACCTGAAGAGCCACTGCCTGTCAGAATAGGCAGCAAGGCTGCTTCTTAAGTTAATATGAGATATTTCCACTGGATGGTAAACAGGTAGTAACTTGCAACCGTATTTGCTCTATGCCTCTCCTCCATCCCAGGTTAACACTAACTTCTTGCTTCATCAACTTGGAACTTGTTAGTTGTAGAGCTGTAGGACAGAAAGAAATCTCCTGAACAATTTAATTAACCTATATTCTCTGTGGCTTGTGCAGACATTACCTTTCTAATTCCTGGAGAGAGGGAGGGAGCAGACCAGGGCATTGTGTTCTTCCTCCAATATCTCTTTTCCATGCAAATTTCCCCCAAAAAGTTTTTTTCAGTTTACATTAGCGGTGACACTCTCAAGGGTTTGCAATTAGCCAGGATTTGAAATCAGAGTTTGAGGTTATTTTCACAGCCAATAGTAAAGCTTAGCAGTTAGAAATCACTATAATTATTCCTGACCGATTTTTTTCCTCTTCAAATTCCTTGAAAGAATTATGACCTTTGTGGTCAGTGAACATATAATGTGATCTCATTCTAAATTACATGTTGATTTCAGAGTCAAGCTATCATTATTCTTCCGTTCTTCACTAATCTTGTTGGAGAAAGACTTGTGGACCTTAAGAATGCACTTGACCAATTTGTAGCATTTAATTTCCCTTTGAGATCTAATGAGTTTTCTAAAGGAACCTTAAGGTACAATAACTATGTGGACTGCACTAAAAAAGTAAGTGAAAATAAATGTGCAATTAACTCATGTTTTAATTATTTATTTTAAAATCTTCCTTTGACTGGGCCCTGTAGAAACTTGTAACATGCCCTGAATCCCCATTCCATACACACAGTCTCATAAATTATCAAAGAAAAGGTCTGCTTTTCTTCTTAAATAGAATAGAGAGCCATCCTAAGCAGGCCTACTCCGAATCCTACTTAGGTCTATTCCAGGGGTCCCCAACAGGGTGCCTGTAGGCACCTTGGTACCCACCAACATCTTCGTTGGTAGTCACCAAGCTATGCGAATTAAAATAACCACAATGCTTGTTTTATTCTCTCCATTGCCACCACAATGTTTGCTTTATTCTTTCACCCCTTTCCCAGTTTTTTTAAAAATTACTTCTTTTCTCCTCTGCATTTGAGTTTTCTCTGTATAGTTGGCTCTGCCTTCTGTGATAGTCATTTTATATATGACTTTGCCTCTTGTGGCAGCCATTTTGTGCTTGCACCCACCTCCCTTTGTCAGAATTCCCACAGGCTCAAAAAGATTGGGAAGCCCTAGTCTATTCAGTGGGGCTTACTCCCAGAATTGTTTTCTTAGGATTGCATTGATACAAAAAACCATGTCATGGCAATGGCCTAGTAAAGGGTAAACATCCTTGGGCCTGGCCCTGAGCATAATGGGAGGTTTTTTTAAAAGAACTAACAAATATAACATTAATTACTTGCACAAATGAACGATCTGTATGTTGTCAATTCCTTACAATAAAATAATGTCTTTTTCCATGTCACATTATTCACCAAGTAGGGATGTGTATGTGTGTGGCTTTTGGTTATCCTACATTAATCACATGGACTTCATATGTGACTTTTACAGTTTTCTAAGTGTTCCTTTTTGTGAGGTATTACCTATTTAAAATACATGGCTTGTACCATATATTACCAAGAATTACTGTATTCTGTAACCCTACAATCTTTTTAAAAATAGTTTCTAGATGCACTGGAACTATCCCAGAGTCCTATGTTATTGCAGTTGATGACAGAAATCCTTTGCAGGGACCATCGACACATAATGGAGGAACAATTTGAAATCAGCTTCAAGAGAATTGCCCGAAGGTAATCCTTATCAGTAGTCATGAAACAGAATTTCTCTGTAGTTTATGTAGTTTTCTGTTAAACTAATCACACAATGTAAATGTTAGGAATTGGATAACTTTTAAAGGAACAAGAAGTTAAGTTCTTGAACCAGAGAGCCTTGAGAACATGAAGTATATGTTACATTTTCCTGTTTTTCCTTTACTATCAAATGGTTCTCATAAACAAGAAAGCAGGTTAACTCTTCCTCAGTCATTATGAAGATGTAACTTGTTATTTGGGGAAATGATTCCATTCTCGATTCCTTTGATTCTTCATATATATTCATTTATTTACGTTATTTATAGTCCACCTTTCTCACGAAGACTCCAGTTGGATTACAGTGTAAGTTAGTACAGTCAATTGCAAGGACATTTCAATAAACAGTGTAATAGGGTCTATAAATATAAATTTGCAAAGATTTAAAGCCAGCAGAAATTCAATACAGAGTTGAAGAAATGCTGAAACAGCATAGGCAGTTTTAAGACTGATATATTAAGCAACATACAACTGTCCAGTAGGATCTTACCCAAAGCAATAGATAGCACACAGTAGCATACAGTAGTAAAGTCTGTGGTTCCTATCCCTCTGAGACTACTTTGTTACCGAACAGCCTTCCTATCTGAGTAAAAACTCCTCTTGAATAATTCAGTTTTGCAACATTTTGCAGAAAGCAAGTAGAGCTTTGATCCTCAGTAGTTGTTTTTTAAGGTGTCTCAGTCTTTTAGCAAATGGATTGTCCTGTAGACTTCTGTTAATATACAAAAATATTATCCTTACAGGGCATGTAGAGTCAGATAGTTTGCTTTTTTCCCCTTGAAAGAATCCTGTAGATCCAGATTTTGCATAGTTCGTTGTGTCAGACATTGTACCATATCTGGGGAAGAGATTTGGAAATGCAAGTGGAGTTCTAACTAGGATATGGTTGGTGATCACGCTTACTAGAAGATTCTCTTTTTGTGTTTAGGAGTAGCTGTTATAAACAAGTACTGTTGCTCGACACTGTACACAGAATGTTTCAAAGTGAAACCCTTCTCTCAAGTGCAACCTGTCAATCCTATGTAGATCGCTCGCTTCTCACTTTATTGCTACATTGCAGCCTAGATGCACTGAATGATTTTTTAAGTAAGATTATTGTGGAGGCCATGGACTCTTTCAGATCAAGATTTACAAAGGTAAAAGGAGAACCACATATTTTAAAACTAATATTGTTTTAACAACTTGGTGATTTGGTTTATATTTTATTTTGAAGGAGGGTGATGTTGAAGTATAGAAATATGTAGCAACTTGAGCGTTCTTGCCAGTCACTTGAGAACTCTGAATTTTTTATTTTCTAGTCAAATGAAACTGTGTTTGATACACAACTCACCAAGAAAATTAGCTACTACAAGATTTTGGAAGTGATGTATTCACGTCTTTCAAAAGAAGATGTGTATTCCAAAGATTCTAGAATTAACCAAGCTTTTCAGGGCTCCACGTGTGTAGAAGGAAATGAACTTACGAAGACACTAATAAAGTAAGGATTTCTTGTTTGTCTTTTTAACCTTTTATGTCTTTGGATAGGTTGATTTCCAAGGTCAGTAAAATAATACTTTTAAATGATCAATTAGGGTTCACCATGTAGTTTATGAACTTCTAAATGAAGACTGATCTCTGTGGCATGGATATGGGAAACAAACTGGGAATCAATGTAGTTACTGTTGAGGTTCCATCTCTTTTGTAATTGATATTTCAGTTAGTGAGACCACTGATAATACTAGAGCTTTATTGTTTTCACTGTTATTCAAGCTTAGGAGCTGGTAAAAAGTTGACATTTGAAAGGGGTGTTACAAATGACAAATATGCTGATCTGCATACAGCTTCTGGCTATCTGCTTTTCTCATCTGTTTTTTTTTTAAGGTCATGCTATGATGCCTTTACAGAAAACATGTCAGGTGAAACTCAACTGCTGGAAAAGAGGAGACAGTACCATTGTGCTGCTTACAATTGTGCCATTGCTGTTATTAGTTGTGTGTTCAATGAAAGCAAATTCTACCAAGGATTTCTTTTCACAGAAAAAACAGAAAAGGTGTGTGTTTAATAATGAAATTTCACCCCAAATAGAGATCAACATCTACTGGCCCTGTAACCATCCACTGGCCCTGTGACTCTTGAAAGCTTGCCCGCTAGCCTGCTAACCTAATAAGAAATCCTGTCTTACTAGATAACCATTAAGAACATAAGAGTCCTACCAGATCGTATCAGTGGGCCATCCAGTCCAGCACCTTGTCTCATACAGTGGCCAGACAATTACTATGGAGGGCCAACAATGGGGCATAGAGGCCGTTTCCTTAACGTTGCTTCCTGGGTTTTCTGCATCTGAATATGGATGTAGCTGGTGATGGACCTGTCCTCCATGAATTTTAAGTCCAAAGAAGACTCATAGGAGGCTTCATCCAGCTTGGTGCATGTTCCCAGGAAATTGGGAGAGGGGTGTAATGAAGGGTCCCTAGTGGCTTTTTTTTTAAGGAGAAGTGATGGCACTCTCCACCACCAACAAGGAACTGGTGGATGGATTTCTTGGAGTGCTGTGTGAGTTTGTCTCTGCTGAATGCCAGCCTTTTTGATGAAAACTGGGGATTTAAATGGTAATAGTATTTTTAAAGGATTTTGTTGATTGCTTCATAATCACAACTAGATCATTAAAATGGAACAGATGGCTAATCAGTATTTTTACAGTACTAACTTTTTAATCAGTATGATTGCTTTTAAATTTTCATATGTCCTTTTGCTCTGCAGAATCTGTTTATTTTTGAAAACTTGTTGAATTTGCAACACCGTTATTCATTTCCAATTGAAGTTGAGGTAAGAGGAAGTTAGTTAATAACAACAACAACAACATTTTGATTTATATACCGCCCTTCAGAACAATTTAACGCCCACTCAGTGCAGTTTACAAAGTATGTTGTTACTTTGTATTGTTGAAGGCTTTCACGGCCGGAGAACGATGGTTGTTGTGGGTTTTCCGGGCTGTATTGCCGTGGTCTTGGCATTGTAGTTCCTGACGTTTCGCTAGCAGCTGTGGCTGGCACAAATGACCTGCCAACATCTTTTCCACACTGTGACACTGAGAGATCTCTGTCTTTCGGTGCTACACCTCTGAAGATGCCAGCCACAGCTGCTGGCGAAACGTCGGGAACTACAATGCCAAGACCACGGCAATACAGCCCGGAAAACCCACAACAACCATATGTTGTTACTTGTTTACGCTTGTTTTGTGTATAATTGAAAATCGCAGTCATTTTTATACTGTGTATTAGTAAGTATAATATAATAGTAATTTAATATTCTCCTTCAGTTTTTAAAAGACAGAACAGAATTAACTCTGCTCTTCAGATACAATCTTCCTGCCCAAGACTGCCCAATTATGTTAAATGCTATGACTAACAGTGCAATCTTATTCAATAATTCAGTAATTTCAGTGGATTTAGACTGGAGAATCTCTGCAACGGATTGCACTATAAGTCCCTGATGACAGGAATCGAGGCAGGCCTGGTTAAATTAGTTTTTATGTAGCCTGCACAAATTCCATTCTTTAGTCTAATTTTTGTCCCAGATCCATGCCTTCACATTCTTCAGTGGATACCCTGACATCAGTTCTTCTGTATGCCACCTCTTGATCCTCATCACCACCCCATAGTCAGAACTGTCTTAAACATCAGGGTCATTGGAAGGAAGTCCATACTTACTCCCATGACCACCACAGCTGTGTTTCTCTATCCTAAACACTCTAGCAACAAGGAGACTGTGACTTTAATGGATGAGATGGACCTCTGTTTACAGTACAACACTGAGCATTCTCACCTGTGCTAGGCTAGCTGTGAGCCAAGCTACAAGTGACGCCTTACACAGGTTGGACACTTGTCAGCTTTCCTCAAGTTTTGATGGGAAATGTAGGCATCCTGGTCTTGTAGCTGTAATGGAGAGCCAAGCTGTAAAACCAGGGTGCCTACATTTCCCATCAAAACTTGGGGGAAGCTGACAAGTGTCCAACCTGTGTAAGGTGTCACTTGTAGCTTGGCTCTGAGATTGTTTAGTGGTTCAGTAGAGGTAATTGGAAGAAGCTCATTAGCCACTGAACATAAGACAAAAGTGATATAATTTCTGCCCAGAGGTCTTATTGCAAATTAACATAATCCTGTTCCCTCAAAGAAGTTGGACTCTAAGCTGCATTCTTTCCTGACCAACTAAATATTTTACCAGGCTAACCAATCACCATGAGAGCGTTCACTGGTAACATAAGCAAGTATAAACTGGCAATCAGTAACATAGAGAATAATACTCTGTAGTTATCAGGTTCCAATGGAAAATCAATACAAACAGTGGAGTAACTGTTAACAATCTGCTGCCACAAAAACAAAAGGAGTCGTGTGATACTGTAGACCAGTGGTACTCAACTGTGCTGCTTGTAGAGAGCCACATTTGCAGTTACCATCAACAAAAGAGTCACGTTTACTTCCATCCCTTGCAACTTGCGCATTCCTCTAGCAGCAGCTGTTCCAGGCGGAAACCACCTGCCCACCACAAGCTCCACCATGCAAGGGCCTTGCCCACTTTCCTGAAACATGGGGCAGGTGCCACATTGGGTAGCAGTGCTCAAAAGAGCCACATGTAGTTCTCAAGCCACTGAATATGACTGCCCTACACTATCAGTCAGCAGATAGACATGTGCACATAAAGAGCAACACATAATGACTTGGAGCACAATTTCAGGGGGAACAGGTGACTTTAGAGAGAGGGGGGAGATACTGTTTGTGTACTAGAATTCTGCTCACACTGCATTAGTTGCAAGCCATTGTGAACAGTAGGGATGAAGACCATGAAATATCTGACATATCTATGCAAAATTCATGGTTTTACAAGATGAGCACAGAGACCATTCACAATAGCTGTAATATGTGGTAATCTAGTTATGTAAATGCAACAATAGGTGATAGCATGGTGATAATTCCTAATGGGTAGCCCTGTTAGTCTTTGGCAGCAAAACAATACAGGAATACAGTGGCACCTTAGAGATGAACAAAATTTATTCCAGCATAAAGTTTTGTGAGTCAGAGCTCACTTCATTAACTACTTAAAGGGTGCATCGATTAGGCGGATACATTTAAATGCTGTGAACAATAGTAAGATTAGGGAAGAGGCTGTTAGAAAGAGAGGTCAGTTTAAAACAAAGTCAGACGAGTAGTCATTCCATTCAAAGTGAATGAGGACCACTCATAACTGGAGATAGCCTTTGCCACTTTCTCTTTTGGACCTGCCACAACAAGAATATTTTATCAGTTCCACTCTAAGACAAGGCAGAAGAAATTTTATTTTTGTGGGCGCTGTCTTTCTGCCAGTAGACTCCCCCACCATGTCTACAGTAAACTTCTCAATTACATCTATATTTGATACATTCTTTGGATATCTAGCTTTAGTAGTACCATAAATAATTCTTTAATTTTATACTTATTAATCTGCAAGCAAGCCAGATATCTTTTTCTTTCTTTCTTTGTTTATTGGTATATTCTAGGTTCCTCTGGAAAGAAAAAAGCAATATATTGCCATCAGGAAAGATGCCAGGGAAGCAATGAGTGGAGATTCGGGTATTGTTGTTGTTGTTGTTGTTGTTGTTGTTGTTGTTGTTGTTGTTGTTGTAAGAAAATCTGTATTGCTGAGGATTTATTTGTTAAAAGGCATCAGTGTATGTAGTGCCTTGCAGAGTAATATCAGCCTTCCTCAAAGAGACCCCTCCATCTTACTGCCTAAATTTTGGCCATAGGGGAGGCAACAAAGTATAGGGAAGGAAATATAGTTAAAATTGCTTGTGCTTTATTTCAGTTTGGGTTAAATACTAAAAAATATGAGTTTTGAGGAGAACTTTGCAGGAAGGGAATTGTAATGATTTGCTTAGTTTTGAACCTCCCTGTTTTAAAAAACCTTTGGTTTTGGACCTTTAATTCAGCTTCTTCTTACATTATCTTAAACTTACACCTCAGGAGGGCTCTGGTCACAGCCAACACACATTTTAATTTCACACACAGAGCTTAGGTATTCTCTATTTCACCAAAGCTTTTATCTCAAGAACACCTTACCTGTTGTTTGTGTGACTATATATCGCTGTGTTCCTAACTCCCTCAAAAGATTTTCACTGCCACCAAAGGCTTTTGCCTTAAGACCTCCTTGTTGTAACTTGTAATACAGGAAGGCTTTATTATACATGGTAGTTTAACAGAATGGTCAGCATGTGAAGGTGTTTGTGATGTAAAAAAAGATCATTTTTTTTTAACAAAAGTAGAATTTATTTATTGATACATATAAGTGATCCACTCTGAGCCTGCTTGCAGGGAGAGCGGATTACAAATTTAATAAATAAATAAATAAATAGGTGAGATGGTTGCAGAGTTTTGATAAGTGTATTGGTTTCAGAATAGTTCTTAAGCTTGGCAGTTTCAAATATAATCATATCTTCTCAATGATATTTTTGCAGATGAAAGTCACACAAACTAATTTTCCACCCAGGTCTTCACTGACAGAATAAAGTTTTTCACATCCACACAGGCATAGATTTATTCAGGCTTTTCCACACAGCTTGTCTGACCTAAATGAATCACTCTCTCAGGTATACACAGACTATTCCAGGCACATGCACACTTAGCCTCTTGGACAGAATTTAGCTCTCAGGCTTCTACACCGCTTGCCTGATTTAGCCAGAATACTTTCTCTAAGGAAGACTCTCTCAGGAACATAGTTTCATTGAACTTGGCAAATACTTTTTCTCAGAAGCACACAGACAGTTCAGGCTCTACTCAGGTTGTCTAACTTAACTAGAATAACCTCTCTCTAAGATACACAAAGGGTGACTCAAAACTTCTTCCCTCAGCAATGACTAAAAACTCCCATTTCACTCTGCCCTCTAGGGTAGAGCTACTGTCCAATCAGATTATTCTCCACTCACCTATCCAGCCCTCCCTGAAGCCAACTGGGTGACCTTGGGTCAGTCACAGCTTCTTGGAGCTTTCTCAGCCTCACCCACCTCACAGAGTGATTGCTGTTGTGGGGATAATAATGACATACTTTGTAAACCACTCTGAGCGGGGTTAAGTTGTCCTGAAGAGTGGGATATAAAATGAATGTTGTTATTGTTATTATTCCCCTAGAGGCCTACATTTAAACGCACAGCAAAAATGTTAAACACCCCACATTAGCAAGAGAAATAAAAGACTCCTTAATTATATGCAAAACATTACAAGACTGAATGAACACTATAGAAATTCTGGGAAGAAGTTCTAAATATAGGAAGTTAAAATGTTTGTTTTGTTCAATTTAAAGTGATGTTATCAAATACAAATTTGCAGTTAATAGCAGTAAAAACATAACTTGGTGGGCTTCTATTAATACATATAACATTTTTACCAAAAACAAATACTTTAATTATTATATTTATTATATGTTAATGCACTAATTCATTCTGAGGATAATCCAGTGCTTAAGTTTTGAAATTAATAGAACGATTTAACCAGAGCTAATTTATGTTCCATTGAATGTTTGTAAGTCATCTATTGCATACAGCTAAAGTGACATGGAGACAAAGGAACTAAGTTCTAAGATATGTTAACCCATTCACATTCATGTCATTCAGAGAGGGAGTGGAGAGCCTAAAGTATTTAGTGTATATATAGCACTTCATTAGGTGACCAGCTTTTTAGTCTCCTGATTAGTCTTTTAGTTTAACCAAACTCTTTCTTTTATAGCTGAGCCACACTATTTATCTTCTGCATCATACATGATAGACAGTAGCCTGAGTGAAGAAATGAGCCAGTTTGACTTCTCAACTGGAGTGCAGAGTTTTTCATATAATTCTCAAGAACCTACTGCTTCTGCTTCTCACTTAAGGAAAAAGGTGACTTGTATGTTCTTTGGAGAAACTATAAATGTATATTAATTTCTGGATTATCTTACTTTTTTGTTTTTATGAGGTTCACATTTGAAAAATTATCACTTTCTCAACCTTTATATTTTTTGGACTTGATATAGCATTGGAGCATATGGCAATGAAAAATGTCTAGACAGCTTGATTATATTGGATAGGCTCAAGCAATTAATCAGAAGGAGTCTGCATATTTTCGCTGCCCCCCGCCCCCCGCACCCACAATCCCATTCTGACCCCTGCAAAGTTAATTACAGGATCTGGGTTACAGGATCTGTGTTGATAAACTGCTGTGTGTTGGGTCCCTGCAGTGAGAAGCAAAAGGGGATGAAATTGCCCTCTTCACCAGTCTCACTGCAGCCTCCCCTGCATAAGAAAGCACTGCATAAGAAAGCTCAGTAGGTGGCTTGGGTAAGCCGCTCCAGCTCCCCAGCTGTATTGTGGGGATAATAATAACACTAACTTGTTCACTGCTCTCGGTGAGACACTAATCTGTCTAGAAGAGCGGTATATAAGCACAGTTATTATTATTATTAAAAAAACAGAGGTCCTGATGTATTGTCGAAGGCTTTCACGGCCGGAGAACGATGGTTGTTGGGGGTTTTCCGGGCTGTATTGCCGTGGTCTTGGCATTGTAGTTCCTGACGTTTCGCCAGCAGCTGTGGCTGGCATCTTCAGAGGTGTAGCACCAAAAGACAGAGATCTCTCAGTGAGAGATCTCTGTCTTTTGGTGCTACACCTCTGAAGATGCCAGCCACAGCTGCTGGCGAAACGTCAGGAACTACAATGCCAAGACCACGGCAATACAGCCCGGAAAACCCCCAACAACCAGAGGTCCTGATCATTATCTCTAGGCCCACTGAAATTTGGCCTCTTGATTTGGAAGTTTACACCCTTTTGATCAAAAGTTCTACCCTTAAGTTGGGGGGGGGGGCTGTCTCAACCAAAAGAACCCAATAAGAGCCTGATATCATGTTTAAACTGGGCAGCCTTATTTTTGCCACCATACACTTAAAAACCAAAGGGACTGGATCTCCACAACTTTCGACCCATCAGCTTGTTGGATATCGCCTCTAAAATTTACAGTAAACTTTTATTGAGAAAACTGGAAGACAGGGAGGCAGACAACCAGGTCATCCTCCCAGAACAAGCCGGCTTTAGGAAAGGCCAAGGTACCATTAACCACTGCCAGATATTACACCAGTTAGCCACCATTTGCGTAAAGGGTCCTACTAAACACCTATACGCAGCCTTTGTTGATCTAGCAACAGCCTTTGACTCAGTCAATAGAACAAGGCTGTGGACTAAACTGGAAAGAACCAACATTGATAGGCGTCTCTTGCATCTAATAAGGGAACTCCATTCCAGCACATCATCAAAAATAAGAGTGGGCATCTCAGGCTCAGTGACTGATAGTATCCCTGTAACCAGAGGCATGAAACAGGGCTGCATTCTCGCCCCTCTTCTCTTTAACCTTTATATCAATAACCAGGGGTCATTTCCTAGAAAAAGAACTGAAGGAACTCATTAGCATCTCATTAGCATAGCTCATTAGCATATGCCACACCCCCTGGCATCACCAGAAGTGTGTCAGAAGGCAACATCCACCCCCCCAGGCCCCTTCCCCCCCACACAATGAAAGTAAAAGAGCAGAGCGGAATGAATGCAAGCAGCTTGCCTTGCTTTGCAGCCCAGCACCACTTGGCATTTACTAATTCTCTCTCCCCCCCCTCACAAATGATAGTAAGGAGCAGAGTAGAATGAATGCAAGCAGCTTGCCTTGCTTTGTAGCCCAGCACCACTTGGCATTTACTAATTTTCTCCCCCTCCCCGCCCCCATCACAAATGAAAGTAAGGAGCAGAGTAGAATGAATGCAAGCAGCTTGCCTTGCTTTGTAGCCCAGCACCACTTGGCATTTACTAATTTTCTCCCACCCCCCCCGCCCCCGTCACAAATGAAAGTAAGGAGCAGAGTAGAATGAATGCAAGCAGCTTGCCTTGCTTTGCAGCCCAGCACCACTTAGCATTTACTAATTTTCTCCCCCCCCCCCCGCCCCCGTCACAAATGAAAGTAAGGAGCAGAGTAGAATGAATGCAAGCAGCTTGCCTTGCTTTGAAGCCCAGCACCACTTGGCATTTACTAATTTTCTCCCCGCCCCCGTCACAAATGAAAGTAAGGAGCAGAGTAGAATGAATGCAAGCAGCTTGCCTTGCTTTGTAGCCCAGCACCACTCTCCCGCCCCGCCCCGCCCCCGTCACAAAAGAAAGTAAGGAGCAGAACAGAATGAATGCAAACAGCTTGCCTTGCTTTGCAGCCCAGCATGGCTCGGCTTGCACTCGGAGGAAAAGGAGTCACGTGGGTGGGGCCAAAACCCACGTGACCTCTTTTGAGACCTTCCGGAACGCCGTTCCTGTGCGTTCCGGCTCCAAATGAGCCCTGTCAATAACATCTGTTGTTCTTTATGCTGACGACATGGTCCTACTGTCCATGACTTGAACTGGCCTTAGAAGATCTTTGTTGAGACTTGGAGACTTCTGTAAAGAAGATCGCCTAAAAATAAACTACTCAAAGACTGAGGTGATGGTCTTTGGAAATCTGAGACTCACTTTCCATTGGTCAATAGATGGAGTTCCAATTGCTCAAACTCAAACCTTTTTAAATACCTGGGAATTACATTTAGTGACACTCTTTCTTGGAAGGCACATACAGAAATCATAAAATCATCAGCTCTCCGTTCAATAGGGGCAATTTTGAAATTCTACCGCATGCTGGCCCCGCTTCGGGAATGCTGAGGCTTGCCGAATCAGGTCCGCTTCCGGTAACCTTACCCGAAATGAAACCCGAATAGCACAGCCGAAACGAAACCCGAATAGACCATACAAGGGCACAATACCTAGTTAAGATTTCAGTCAGCAAACTACGTGTAGCTCTCACCTCAGTTCGTTTTCAGTCAATGCAAACAGCCATGCTTGAAGGTCATTATGCCAAGATCCCAGTTGCTCAGCGCCTCTGCTAGTCTGGAGGCTCCAAGCCAGAAGACTTGTGTCACTATCTGCTACACTGCCCACTCTATACATCCCATAGAAAGAAATTCCTAAGCCCAATCCTGGCCAGTCTAGGCTCCAGACAAGATAATGAAAACATTGTTGCCCTGTTAGCAGATGTGGACCCAGAGACCTTGTATAAGGTCGCTCTTTTTGCCTTTGCAATAGGCTGCAAGCACAATAGTATAACTCTTATAGCGGTTTATTCAGCTTGTATTGTATATTGTATTCTGTATCGTCGCTGGGTGTTTAAGCACTCAGGGATCTAGGGAATTATGTTGTGTGTATATATGTTTATGGGGATGTACCATTTTCTCTCTTTCTAGGCTCTTATTTTAGAAAAGTATGTACATTTTGGACGATACATAATTTAGTCCAATTTTGCTTACACAAATTAGTGTGGCAACTTTGAAACTAATTGGGTTTGGTTTGGTTTCCAAAAGGAACCCACAGAATCTATGGGTCCAGGTGATGTTATGGAATTGGAAATGGATGAGCTCAACCAGCATGAATGCATGGCCTCTATGACAACACTGGTGAAACATATGCACAGAAATAACATCACACCCACAGTGGAAAAGGTCAGTATCCATTTGTAGCTTCATATGTAGTTAACACTGTATCTGTTCCTTTCTGACGTCTTCTAGTAGGATTGCCAACAAAGGGGCCTGCACCAAGAGATTTTTCTGTTCCTTTCCTGAAGCAGGAGAAGGGTAAGAGAATCTTCTTCATTAGTGGGTTATATCTCCTCCTTGTTTTGAAGGCAGGACTTGCGCAGATGAACTTGTCTGCTCTACAGTGGTCAAGCTTCCTCAACTCATTTGTTTAAAATAAAAGAGAGAGAGAGAGAGAGAGAGAGAGAGAGAGAGAGCAAGAAAACAAAACAAAAAATCAAAAACACAAGAAGTCAGCCACCGTTTCCTCTGTCTCCCATTTAATTGCAACAATGATGGGGATGAAGAGAAATAAATCTTCTCATTCTCAGCAAGCGTATCCAGCCTCTCCAGGAGTCGAGTTGTTCCTGGAGCCTGGCTCTACCATTTTGGAGCAGTAAGGCCATACAGTGTCACTACATTCTAACTCAGCCTCTGACTCCCTGACTTCTGAAAGAGAGGAGGGGGAATGGTCAGAGGAAGATACTGCAGCTTCATGCCCAGCTTCCATCAGGCTTTTTTCATTAGGAGGACTTCCTAGCCTTCTGGAAAATGTCCCATCACCCCTCAGGTTACTACCACCACCCCTCAGGTCACATTTGATTGTGGTCACTGATTGTGTTCCTGACTCTTTCAGTGACGCCTTCTGTACTGAATAGGCTGTGTCAGCAGAGAAGAGAGGCTTATCATCCATTGCAAAATGAATGCATTCATTACATGCACCACCATGAAAATACTCAAGGTTCCCCTAGTAGACACCCGAGTGGCTGTCATCATCTCTAGCACTATTCTTTCCAAGGATGGAGATAACATTCATAAAAATCCCAGCAATAGGAAAAACAAGTTATCCCTTAGAAAACACACGAAGCCTTAGCCCTCACTAGCAGGATTAGCTCTGCCTCTTTGGGTGAGTTCCAAACCTCCATAGGTTTCTGAGGGTGACCTGCACATCTCTATCCACCTGTCATCCTAACACATGCCTGAGGAAGTGTCTGGTACTACTAACAAGTTGCTTAGCAGAAAGGAAGAGACTCAGAAGCTGGCTACAGTATTACTTGGCTGTAATTGAGAGTGATCTGACTGGGGCTCCTTCCCTGCCAGCATGTGATTTCTGGGAACAATTTCTCATCCTTCCCAACATGTTGAAATCCCCAGTAAACCATTACGGAGGGGCTCAATCACACTCCCTTCACTGAGGGGCACCTCTTCTTCACTTGGCCACCTCACCTCTCTTGGAGCTCATCACCTTCAAGGAATCTACAACCTGAAGGCTGACTGGTTCAGCTGTCAAGGATAGTGGGTCCTCAACCCCAGAGTGTTTTCAGTGATAACCAGGAGATTGGGCCTCCCTGCCTGGATTTGTTTACGTCTCTGATCAACAACGTTTGAAGATTCCAGTCAAGGTTTCCCTTGGAAGGGGCAAAGGGCAAGGATGTGCTCATAGTCCTCTGGGGCTTCTCTGTGCCCTCCCCTTGACACCTCTTATAATCAGGATACTCCATAGAATCAGAAGAGAAGCAGCAGAAGTCATCTTTATCATTCCCTACTGGGCCTGGAGACCTTGGTCCTCAAACCTTGTGGCAGTTGATCATTCCACCAGCTCATGACATTTTACTGTAGGGGCCTTCTTTTTCAGCCCAAGCCAGAATGGCTCTCTGCCTGGAAATTGAAATGTGGCAACTAGAGAGTCATGGCTACCCAGCAAGAGTCATAGACACTCCAGGTGTCTTTCACCCTTTCACCCACAGGATCTACAAAACCATCTGGGAAGCCTTCGTCAGGTGCTGTTGCAGGAAGAAGGTTAAGGCCTTTTTAACGAGTTTCACAGAGATTCATCTCTTCTACCAAAATGGTCTAGAGAAGGGACTCCAATCTAACACCCTCTGGCAACAGTCAGTAGCCCTGTCTTTGGTTCTCAGGCTGATGAGCATTTGCTTAGAGGAAAGTCTTTGTCCAGTCTTCCTCCTTGACATAGGTGCCATTTGTGGGACCACCCTATAGTGCTCATAGTTCTCCACAAGCCTTCTTTTGAGCCTCTGAAATCCTATTTGAGGATTCTGGCCTTCAGGGTAGCCTCTCCCATTGCCATCACGTTGGTTTCAGAGTCTCTGCTCTCTCAGTTAGGAAGGGGCTTTGCTCTTTCCAGAAGGTCTCCATGACCCTACACATGGACCCATCCTACATGCTAAAGGTAAACTCCCATGTTCCACAGGCATCAGGACGACACATCTTCCCTCCCTCCTGTCCTCAACCCCGTCATGCTAAAGAATAAAACTGACACAAAGCAGACAGAAGAACACAATGTGCCTACTTCTGATTGCAAAAGTGTTGCAAAATTCATAAGGGTAAGAAATAGTTGGCAACAAATGAGTAATCAGTGCACTTATGTACTCAAAGATCTGCACCGGTCACCCATCTGTTTCTGGGCCCAATTCAAAATGCTGGTTCTTACCTTATGGCCTTAAAGGGCTTGGGGCCAGGGTGCCTGGACTGTCTTTTCCCATACTATCCAGACAGCCAATTAAGATCTACCTTCACGCCCTGCTTTCTATACCACAAGTTCAATGCTGTTAGGAAGAAGAGGTTAGACAGATGGTGACTAGAGACAGGGCATTTTCTGAAGTGGCACCTCACCGTTGGAACATCTCCCCTCTTGATGCTCACTTAGCTTCTACTTTACTTTCTTTTAGACATCAGGTGACAACATCTTTTTATCTAGGCTTTTAATTAAATGTTTTATTTTAGCAGATTTTAATGATCTGCTTTTGTTTAATGGATGGCTTTTATTTCACTTATGTCAAATGCTTGTTCCTTAATGACTTACAATTAAAAATCTCAATATTAAAAGTAAGCTGCCTCAAGCAGGACTCTGAGGAGGCAGCATAGAAATATTCTAAACAAATAAATTTGCATAAGCTGTGTCCATGGAGCAAGGAGAAGTCTAATATCAAGTTCATCTTCCAGTCCACTGACGAGAAGAATCCCTCATGATAAATTCTGTGTTTTGTTTCAGTTGATGCCCTAACTAATCCAAGGGGGCTTGCTGACTTAGCTGTTGACTTCTTATTTGGTAAGCTTCCCTTGGGTTTGGGCACAAAAGAGGATCAGGAAAATCTTTGTTTTGTAAGTTTTCCTCAAGCACAACACCAGATCTGGGGATTCCCAGCTTTTCTCTTGTCTTTGGAGGAGTGCTGGAGGCTTCAGTTTCTTTCCATGGCCTATGAGAGGGTCATGCATGTGCCATCTTCTGTTTATTTTGGTGGAGGAGACTTTAGAGAGGTGAAAGCCAGATTCTCCTGCATATTTAGGGGTTTCCTCAGTTACACAGAAATCTTCCCTTTGAAATCTAAAAAGTTCTGTTGATTTTAAGTGTTTGTGAAGGCAACAGTTTCCATGTTAGAACATTTGATTTCATATTCAGCAATATACTTGCAGACATACAGATTCTCCTTCTGAGGCGGAGAACATCATGAAGCTTGGTGATTCCCACTCTCCAATTTGGGAGGCAGGGACTAAGTTGAACTTCCTGTCTTCCTGGTGGTGCCACCCTTCCATTCAGTTTTCATTCCTGCCTCATAGGGAGAGCAGCTTTTTTGTAATAATAATAACAGTAATAACATTCAATTTATATCCCATTCAATTTATTGTCCCTTCAGGACAACTTAATGCCCACTCAGAGCAGTTTACAAAGTATGTCATTATTATCCCCACAGCAATAATCACCCTGTGAGGTGAATGGGCCTGAGAGAGCTCCTAGAAGCTGTGACTGACTCAAGGTCACCCAGCTGGTTTCAAGTGGAGGAGTGGTGAATCAAACCCGGTACTCCAGATTATAGTCCCACGCTGTTATCCACTACACCAAACTGGCTCTAGCACTAATGTGCACTATTTGCTCCTTTCACTTTCACTTTTCATTTCTCATTTCTTAATTCAATCTAGCTCTGCTGTCTGCTTTTTTCGCCTTCTCTTCCCCAGCAACATTTCTCACCACCGGGAAAGCTTCAGAGATTGCTACTGCCTCCTCCCACCCCTGCTCTTTCTATCAGCCACAGTAGCGGCCTCCTGAGCTCCAATCAAGGCCCCTCCTGGCATGGAGGCAACTGCAACTGATGGCTTCTCATCAGAGGGAGAGCTGGCAGCTTCCCTCCTCGTCACACCCAATGCTAGAGCTGATGACTAACCAGAGGCTACAGGTACAAATCACGAGGAAACTGGAAGCAAGGCCAATAGGTCCGCATCCCAGCCAGAGATACAGTAGAGGGCCCCGACGCACACCAAAAAGCGGTGCCAAACCCAAGCCTCCCAGAACAGTGCGGCAGCCATCAAAGGCTTAACCGGCGTGTCTTCCTCTGGCAGCAGCGCGGCAGCCATCCACAGCCTAGCCAACGCTCTTTCCCCTTGAGGCAGCATGGCAGCCACTCATGGCCTAGCCAGCACAAGGTTGGCCTCAGCTGGCACAGCAGCTTCCCAGGGCCTAGCCCTTGCCCCTTCATTATGTGTGCAGAGGGGAGAAGACAAAGTCAATTGTCCTAGAATGTCAAAGGCAACTTTCTACCCAGAGACTTGTGATGCCTCCTTACACTTGCAGACCGTAGTTAAGATTTCAGTCACTTTCACTTTCAATTCAGAGAGCTTCCCTTCGGCCTGGCCACAGCCCCCAGGGTGTTCACAAAGCTCCTAGTGGTGCCCATAGTCAAGCTGAGGGAGAGGGGCATCCACGTGCACCCGTACTTGGACGACATCTTAATAAGGTCTGCTTCCAAAACCGATTCAGACAGGGAGACGGTGTTCACCATGCGTTTTTTAGAGAACCATGGCTTCCTGATAAATCACGAAAAGTGCTCTCTACGCCCTTCACAGAGGCTAGAGCATCTTGGCCTGATAATAGATACCAAAGAGGGCAGCTTCTTCCTACTGGAAGACAAGAGAGCCAAGACCAAGAAGCTCGTATCCCAAGTGATCAAACAACCAGTGTCCCCCTTGATGGAGCTGTCCAAGCTAATGGGTCTGCTAGTGGCCAATTCAGAAGCCATCTACTGGGGCAAGTTCCACACCAAGCCCCTTCAAGCCTTCCTACGACCCTTCCAATGGCAGATTGCGCAAAGAGCAAGCATCAGACTTCAGGTCCCTTGCTCGGTGAAGGAAAGTTTGGGTTGGTGGACGAGCGACTCCAACCTTCAACAAAGCAAGAGTTTCCTTTCTCCACAGCTCACTCAAATCTTCACAGATGCCAGCCTGAGAGGCTGGGGAGCAACTCTGCAGGACATCCCTGCCCAGGGGGAGTGGTCAGAGTCGGAAAAAGTTCTTCCAATCAACGTCCTAGAAATGCGCGCCGCCTTCCTGGCGCTACAACACTTCAGCAGCATGATCAGTTATGACAACATCCTGATATGGACGGACAACATCGTAACCAAGATATATATAAACAAGCAGGGGGGGACCAGATCCTCACGCCTGCAGAGAGAGGCCAGCAAAATCATGTCTTGGGCAGAGATGAACCTCTCTTCTATCCAAGTGGAACACATCAAGGGTGTTCAGAACATTCATGCCAATTGGTTGAGCAGAGAAGCGCTTCACCCCGGGGAGTGGTCCATCAAGAGGGAGGTCTTCTTAATGCTGACGGAACACTTCGGAACGCCGGAAGTGGACATCTTCGCGTCCCATCAGAACAACCAAGTTCTGAGATTTTACTCCAGGTACTTCCATCCTCCAGCAGAGAACACAGAAGCGCTCACAGCTCATTGGCCCAACGCTCTCCTATACGCCTTCCATCCTCTGCCAGTGATTCCAAAGCTATTCAGAAGAATCAGGGAGTTCGGAGCAACGGTCATAATGATCGCTCCGTGGTGGCCGAGGAGACCTTGGTTCTCTACTCTGGAACTTTTGTCAGTTGCTCCTCCTCTTCGTCTGCCGGTTCTACCGGACCTATTGCAGCAGGGCCCGATTTGGCACCCTCGCCCAGAATGGTGGGCGCTGACCGGATGGAAATTGAGCGAAACATCTTCCAACGTGCAGGTCTTTCCTCAGATGTCATAGACACTTTGTTAGCGTCACGAAAGAAGTCCACTATCCGCATATACAATTGTGCCTGGAGAGCATTTCATAGATGGTGTAGACGCAAGAAGATACCTCCACTGAACCCATCAATACACTCCATACTGAGTTTCTTACAGGAGGGCCTTGACAAGGGGTTGAGTCCGGCAACTCTGAAAAGACAGCGGCCATAAGGTCGGTGTGGACGGACGATAGAGGTGCGTATCTCGCAGCTCAGCCTTTGATTCAGAGATTCCTCAGAGGGGCCTCCCTGCTGAAACCTCCTACAGCCCACCACTTTCCCACGTGGAGGCTTAATGTCCTTTCAGCCCTAACCAAGCCACCTTTCGAACCAGTGAGTAACATAGCTCTCAGATGGTTGAAGCTCAAGACTGTCTTCCTAATAGCTATAACATCTGCTCGCAGAATTTCAGAGTTGAGTGCCCTGTCTTCGTGCTCGGACTTGTGTGTTTTTCACAAAGACAAAGTAGTCTTGAGGACAGACCCGACCTTCCTGCCCAAGGTGTACTCGGCTTTTCATCACTCTCAGGAGATCAATCTGCCATCCTTTTGCCCTAATCCAGGACACCCTAGGGAAAGAGAGTGGCATAAGCTGGACGTGAGAAGATCTCTCAAGATGTACCTAATCAGGACACAGGAACTTCGACAGACGGATTCCTTGTTCATCAACATCTCGCACCCTAGGAAGGGTCATCGCATGTCGCCGTCTGCGATTGCGTACAGCATCAAGTCCTGCATTAGAGAGGCCTACATAGCCCAAGGGATCGACGTTCCACCTGGTATAACTGCCCACTCGACAAGAAGTGCGGCCACCAACGCGGCTCTGAGAAAGAATGCTTCCGCGGAAGAGATTTGCAAGGCGGCCACATGGTCATCCCTGACCACATTCATCAGACACTGTCGTCTTCACACAAATGCTTCAGCGGATGCGGCCTTTGGAAGGAGGGTGCTACAGCATGTCATAGAAGACGAAGATGCAATCCCACCCGAATCATGAGGCACTGCTTTAGGAGCACCCAAGATGTCCTCCGCCTCAGAGGGAGAACGGCCCCTTGGATACTCACCGTGAAGGGTCCTTCTCCTCTGAGAAAAGGAGGACATCTTGCCCGCCCATGATCTTCGTCCTCATCATGCTCATCTCCATACCTTCCTGATACACCTTTGCCTCTCTATAGTGATTCTTAGACGCTATGATGTTTCGCGTCTATGCTCACGTTGCTGTTATGTCTGTTTGTTGTTTCTTACACGTTACTGTTACTTACCTGTTTAAAGTTTCTTCTCTTAATCCACTCATTATCCAGTTTTTTCTGTGTGAGGGATCAGATACTGCTGAGGGGAGTCACCCGAACTGAGAAGCCAAGGGTGATCCCACCCACCAGAGGAAGAGGAAGAAAGGTTTGTCAACTTCCTGCCTCCCCGATTGGACAGTGGGAATCACCCAAGATGTCCTCCTTTCCTCAGAGGAGAAGGACCCTTCACAGTGAGTATCCAAGGGGCTGTTTCCCCAAGATCCAATACATCGGAGAAGGTGTTTCCATTCCCTGAATTCTTCGAGAAGCAACTGAGGGCAGAATGGACTGAGCCAATGGCAAAAAAATCCTCCCCTGGGTATAGTTAGAAAGTTGTACTCCTTAACATCTTTTACCAACCAGTTTTTACAGCTGCCTCTCGTAGGTGCCCCCATCTTGGCTCTACAATCATCTGGTCTCCTCTCAGCAGACGGGGAAGGCTCCATCTGTGATAACATGGACAAGAAAGCTGATTTTGTCCTCAGAAAGGCACATGAAGCTACCGCCATGGCCATAAAAGCTTCAGTCATTGCCTCTGCGGTCACCAGGGCATCAATTGTGTGGTCACGGAAAATGCTACAATTTATTCCTTCCAACCACAGAAGGCTAACTGAAGGAGCCAACAGGATTCTTACAGCCAACTTTCATGGTGGACGTGACACCGGAGTCCATGTACTTTTCTGCCAGACCCATGGCTTCTGCCGTGGCCACCAGACAGTCTCTATGGCTGAGAGCATGGCAAGCTGACTTCCACTCTAAAGCCATCATCTCCTCCTACCCCTTCCAAGGCGACAAACTATTTGAGACTCCCTTGATAAGATCTTAGTTGAGACTAAAGACAAGAAGAGTGCGGTCTCTATATCATCATGACCGGAGGCCATCAACGCATCATTCCTTTTGTTCTCAGGGTGTTCTGCCAAGATTTGCCTGAGGTAACAAATCCTCCCCTGGACCTCGTACAAGCAACCTCCTCAGAAGGGGAGGCTTCTCTTACAACTGCTCCAGAAGGCAATTCCACAAGAGAAATGACAGTCCAACTTGTGACCCCCAAGCTCAACAAGGCATGACTACCAGGAAGTTCTGGTGGAGGGGTGCCTTCTGCAGTTTCAGGACATGTGGATCAACTCCCAAACAGACAGCTGATCGCTAGAAATAGTTTGCTCAGGATATGTCCTCGAATTACTAAGCTTCCCACCAGATTGCTTCCTTCTCTCTCCATTTCGAACAGGATCAGAACATTCCCTAAAAACCCTGGAAGCCATTCACCATCTTCACAACATACAGGCCATAGAACCAGTTCTAAGGGCAGAACAAGGGACAGGCGTATACTCCATCTTTTTCACTGTCCCCAAGAGGAACGGAGACTGGAGGGCGATCTTGGACCTGAAATTCCTCAACAAGTTCATGAGAGTGAAACATTTCAGGATGGAATCTCTGTGATCAGTTATAGAAATGCTGCTGCCGGAAGAATTCCTCATATCCCTGGATATAAGAAGAAGCCTATCTTCACATCCCCATCTCTTCCGATCACAAGAGGTTTCTGTGATTCTGCGTCCTAGGGGAGCATCTGCAGTTTTGGGCATTACCTTTTGGCCTGTCTACAGCTCCGCGGGTGTTCACGAAGATCTTAATACATCCAGTTGCCAAACTCAGAGAGGGGGGCATCTACAAACATCCTTATCTAGACAACCTCATTTGTTCCAGTTCCAGGTCTCAAGCACTAAAAAACACAGAAATCACAATCAGGTTTCTGCAGGATTTCAGTTTTCAACTCAATCTCTTAAAGAGCTCCCTCAGGCTCAGTCAAAGGCTTGAGCACCTCAGAGTCATCCTAGATACAAACCAAGAATGCATCTTCATGACCAAAACAGAAACAGAAAAGATCAGACAAATGTCTGTCACAGTCATCAAAGCCAAATCCACCTCAGTGATGATCTTAGCCAGGTTAATGGGACTCCTCATCTCCAGCATAGATGCCATTCAATGGGGACGATTGCACACCAGACATCTGCAGCATCTTCTCAAACCATTCCAGTTCCGGATCATGCACAAGAGAGACTTATCTATCCAGGTTCCAGTTGTCGTGAAAGCCAACCTAAAATGGTGGACAACTCTCCTTGAAACAGACATCAACAGACACCAACCTGATGGGCTGGGGAGCCATCCTGGAGGGTTCTCTGGCACAGGATCAATGGTCAGAAGCAGAAAAGCAGCTCCCAATCAATCTCCTTGAGCTTCGGGCAATATGACTGGCCCTCCTACATTTCACGCCACAGATAGTGGGTCATCATGTGCTAATCTAAATGGACAATGTATCCGCCAAGGCCTACATCAACCATCAGGGAGGTTCCAGGTCAACATCCCTCCACGGGGAGGTTCTGGGAATCCTCTCATGGGCCGAAAAGAATCTGGCCTCCATCAGAGCAGAGCACATTAAGGGTGTATAGCGAACATGCAAGTGGACTGGCTCAGCAGACAACCCTTTCAACAGGGGGAATGGTCCCTACGATCAAATCTATTTCACCTAATCACAAATCAGTTTGACAGTCCTCAACTAGACCTGTTCGCCTCCCTGACAAATCACTAGGTAGGTGAGCAGATTCTTCTCCCAGTACTTACACTCAGAAGTGGAAGTGAAAGATGCATTTGTCACAGTGTATGCCTTCCCACCCTTTCCGGTTCTACAGAAGTTGCTGAGGAAAATCAGAGAACAAAGAGAAGACTTGATAGTGGTGGCACCATACTGGCCCAGGCACCCATGATTCTTGACTCTGCAGAAGTGATCAGTCCTTCCGCCAATGACAATCCCAGTTTCTCCAGACATACTCCACCAGGGCCCTGTATGGCACCCACATCCGGAGCACCTCCACTTGACTGCATGGAGATTGAATGGCAACAACTTGTACATCTAGGATATTCACAGGAGGTGGTCAGCATCTTACTGGCTTCCAGAAAAACTTCCACCAACAGAATTTATAATGCAGGGTGGAAAGCCTTTGTCAGATGGTGCCAGAGGAAAGCCATCAACACAGCTCGCCTCCGTTGGAGTCCGTACTCCTCTTCCTGCAGGACCGTACCAGTGGTCTGCGGGCAGAAACTCTGAGATGTCAAGCAGCAACCTTAGCAACAATTCTGCCACTATACCAGGTTCACAGCCTCCCAAGACACCCTCAGCTATGCAGATTCCTCAGGGGAGCCTCTCTCATGGATCCCCCACAGTCACACAGATTCCCTACATGGTGTCTTCACCATGCTCTCAGCTGTTGCCAAACCACCCTTTGAGCCTTTTAGGGAGACACACCTCAAATGGCTAGAGATGAAGGCCCTCTTTCTTATAGCAGTCACTTTGGCATGAAGGGTCTTGGAGTTGGGAGCCTTGTCAGTCGCTCCAGATCTTTGCATATTTCATAAGGACAAGGTAATACTGACACCGGATCCCACATTCATTCCTAAGGTGAATTCCACCTTTCACAGGAACCAAGAAATGTACTTACCTCATTTTGTCCAAATTCATCTCATCCCAGGGAAAAAGCATGGCACACCCTAGACATGAGATGGACTCTGAAGGTGTTCATCTCTAAAACAGAAGACATCAGAAGGACATCATCAATGTTCATTTCTACTACGTTGCCAAACTAGGGCAAGAAAATGTCCAGGACAACTAGCAGTCAGACGCTCATATCGTGCATTGCAGAAGCTTCTAAACTTCAAGGCTTTGACATGCCTTTTAGGATTACAGCCCATTCAGTGCACAGTGCAGCAACAAATGAGGCCTTTTCTAAGCATGCCACCGTGGAAGAGGTTTGCAGGGCAACTATGTGGTCTGCCATAACCATCTTCGTCAGGCATTAGAAACTAAATACCTACGATTCCACCAACGCAGCTTTCGGCAGAAGAGTTCTTCAACATGTGTTCCAATCAGAAGGCAATTACTCGCCCAGAGAATGGGACACTGCTGTGGGAGGTCTCAGCTTCAAGATGTCTTCTGTCTCAGAGGGAGAATGGACCACTGGGTACTTACCATGAAGGGTCCTTCTCCTCTGAGGAAAGGAGGACATCTTGTCCCTCCAGAGTCATCGCCAAGCCTAGTCCAAATTAAATCGCAGTTTTTTCCTTTCATATCTATTTATTGCGTTCTTCCTGTTCTACTGTGTTCAGTCTGTTCTCTTTTTCAGAGTTACTTAGTTAATAATACTAAAGGTTCACTACTGCTTTTGGAGTTACCAAACTGAATGGAAGGGCAGCACTACCAGGAAGACAGGAAGTTCAACTTAATTCTTGCCTTTCTAATTGGAGGGTGGGAATCACCCAGCTTCAAGATGTCCTCCTTTCCTCAGAGGAGAAGGACCCTTCATTGTAAGTACCCAATGGTCCGTTTTCAGACATTTTACCATAAGCTATCTGATACTTATTTTCTCAGACAACTGCTGTTTCTGTGGAATGACATCTTTTTATCTGTAGGTTTGTTGTGAGGAATCACTTGTTGCCATCTGTCGAGGGAGAATTGTGGCTTGACTTCCTTGATTGCTGATTTGTACATGGTGTAGCCTTCTCTCCTTGTCGTAGTTAAAACAACACTATAGTCTCTTCTGACAAGCCCAAAAAGTATAATTAGTTTTCTCAGCAAAAATCCCTAAACTATACATTCAGTTATGCTTTGGTTGGGTGATTTAAGTCTAGATTTTAGTGGTTGTAGTTGCTGAAAGCTTTCATACAACATTTTAAAATTTTGGGTCAAGTTATCCTAGGCTGAAATGCAATAAAAGAATACAGAAGAAACCCAATACAAAAAAAGTACAGAAGTTTCCACATATTTTTCTGAAACTGCAGTTTACAAGTAACATTTGAGGGGGTATTAATTCAATTATTTATTATACGTATATGTATATTTCTTGTTTTTAGGGTGCCGTTTTGCCAGATCTTCCCCCATGGATGAAGTTCCTACACAGCAAACTGGGGAATCTATCTGTACCACTAAACATTCGCCTCTTTGTGGCAAAACTAATTGTGAATACAGAAGAAGTGAGTCCATCTTTGTTTTTGATAACTATAACGATGCTTCATAAATAAATGGGATGTTCTAACTTTGTTGCACTAGAGTGTTAAAACCAAAGCAGTCTCTTTGCTTCAATATTTAATGAATGAAGGTAGTTGAATATACTGTTTATGAATTTGCTTGGGGATTGTGTTATAATGGAGTATTCCTTTTTTTCTTTTTTCCCTTCTTTTTTGCCATATAATATGCCATCCAGTTAAAGCCAGAAAGAAGGGGAGCAGGATACCCCATATTCACAAATAAAAAAGATTAGGATAGGTTATTTGAAATAATAGACTAGATTCTTTGAAAGGATTCTTCTAGCCTTTTTTAGTGTAACTTTTAAAAACAGGATGTACTCTAGCAATGCAGGGATTTGTTTGCTATTTTTGAACCTGGTATACTTCATGAATTTTTCATGAATTTTCTGTTTAAAAAACACAGTAGCTGGTGTTTACAGTATATTATGAAAATAATTCCTCTGATGGTTTAGCAGAGACTTGAGGGTACTAGAGACAAATTAAAAGATGGTAGATTTTGTAGGTGGATTAAATTCTGTCAGTTGAATTATAAGGTGGTTTGTCTTTTCATGTAAGAAACATTGGAATCCAGCACATTCCATTATCAGATACAGGAAGTGAAACTTCCTACGTGTGCTTAGACTTTTCTGACTCATAGTCAGCAGCATGACCTTCTGTGTTCATACTCTTCTGTGTTGCAGGCTGTGTGGTAGTATAATTTAGTACAAGGATGAAATCAGGAGGGCAGAAAGTGGTAGTTTGTAGGGGTGTGCTAATTTGAAAATTAATAATTACATGCTAGTGTTCTTCCCTTTCAAAGCGGGGTAACTTTAGTAAAGTGATTTTCATTCTCTTTTAGTTTTCCAATATCCTCTTAAATTGCTGTTGAACGTCTGCTGTGACGAACTTCACTTAATAACAGGTTTCCGAAGTGCAGCAAAATCAGAGAGCTGGAAGGGGAAGGGTTAACCAAGGGTTAACCTAAAATGGAGAGGTTGAGTGACAGGCTGCTCCCTTTTCTCTGATTGGTCAGCACCAGCTGAAAAAAAATATATATGATCAACCAAGTGCTGAGGAGAGGGTTTTTAAAATTGTATTCCATACCATAGTTTCTGTCAGTTAGAACCAGTCTGAAGACAGTTGGTTTCTGACAAGATTTGGAGACAGGGAGTCTGACAAGAAAAGTCAGACAATTCACTTTTAGAGTGAAGGAAGAAGACTCCTTTGCCTATTTCTGAAGGAAGAAAACTCCTTTGTCTATGTCTTGTCTAAGAATTCACAGTGTCAGCATAGGGTGATGTAAGTTTTACACAGATACCAGAGAGTTATGAGTGTGTTTTGGGCGAGAGTGATTGGGTAGTGGGTTGAGACTCCCTTTCAAGCCAAAAAGAAGAGTGGTTATATCTTCTGAGGAGAAGAAGATTAATTCCTACCCAGTTTTTAAGGGGGTTTGGCTCTGTGGTGGACCCCGGGACTATTGTGAAGAGAAAATCATTTTAGACTACTCAGAAGATAGAAATACCCTCTAGTTTCAGGAAAGAAGCTAGTTAGATGCACAAAGTGATGAACTCCAGAAAACCTAAACTGTAATAGGAAACTTCTTGAAGAAATGTTGCTGTAACTAAATTACGAAATAAAACACCTCTCACTGTTAAGAACTAAGAATATATGAAAATAAGCTTTAAGGACACTGTTTTGCCTTTTACTAGGGGCATGCACCCCGCCCCCCAAAATTTGGGTTTCCTGCTTTGGGTTTACTCGAAGAGGGAAAAAATCTGGAATTACCAGAATCCCAAAGCGGCAAGCTGCTTTGGGATTCTGGCATTTAGCTCGCTTCGGTATGCTCCGTAAAGATTCGGAACATACTGAAGTGAGGGGGAGCAAACCCCCACCCCCCTGTGGAAAACTCATGCACTGCCACACACACGCCCCACTTACCTGACCGGCAGGGAGAGGGGAGGCCAATCAGCTGAGTGACAGGGAAGGCCGGAGTCGGCTCCTGCGGGGACTGCCCCGCTTCCTTCGCCGCGGCCAGCTGGGCAGCAGGGAAGGCCAGAGCCGGCTCCTGTGGGGCCCTCACTGTCTTTGCTGCCGCAGCGACCACCTGCGTGGCGGGGAAGCCTGGAGCGGGCTCCTGTGGGGCCCGCACCGCCTTCTCCGCTGCTGTAGCGGCCAACAAAGTGACAGGGAAGGCCCGAATCAGCTGCTTGGCAGGGATCTCACCGCCAAACAGCTGATCCATGGGTTTAAATGCCCCTTTCTGTGCTGCTTCGCAGTGGCATGAAAAAGGGCATTTCAACCTCTTGATCCGAAGCTTCCTGAAGTGATACGAATCACTTCGGGAAGCTTTGATTCAGGGTTTCCGAATCGGGCCCAATTCTGAAATCCTGAATCATTGTGAATTGGATCCGATTTGGGTACTTTACCCGAATCCAAAGCCCGAATCGCACACCCCTACCTGTTACACAAAGTTTATTCTGTAATACCAACAAAATTTTACCTCTGCATTTCCATCCTATGACTATACTTACTCAGTCCCTGCCTGTTAAATAAAGTTATTTCTCTGCTTTGACTGAGCAGCCCCAAGGAGCATGTTAATGTTTGTGGTTTTGAAAGTCAGTTTGTCCTTCCCTGACATGCAGATATAATTTTGGCTTTTAGCCCAGCCCAGGAACTTGATGGGGAAAAGCAAGAGCCCTCTTTTTTGTTTGGCACTAGAGACATTCAAAAAGAAATAACTTTATTGAAAAAATATGTGATTGCCATATGCATTCACTTTCTAAATATGAACCTTCTATTCAAACATTAATATAAGGTTATTGATATAACTATTTTTCAATGTCGTCATCATGAAATGATTTGTCACCAAAGCATCAAATGTTTTACTTTCAGTGCATCTCATTTTCTTGCAGAATGTTTCATTCTTTTAATTTACTGTTTAATGCTGCACAGCAGTTTCCAGAATGGCATTCTTTTATAGATTAATTTTTATTTTTCTTCTGTAGGTCTTCCAGCCATATGCAAAGCAGTGGTTAGGTCCCTTATTGCAGTTGATTGTTTCTGAAGATAATGGAGGAGAAGGAATTCATTACATGGTGGTGGAAGTAGTGGTTACCTTGCTTTCCTGGTCTAGTATTGCTACTCCCAAAGTAAGGAAGTATGGCATGCATGTTACCATAATTACCTGATCAGGTGGAGGTATATATATATTCGCCATTGACTAAGTCAAGTAGCCAATAAATTGGGACAGAGGCAGATTTTATCAGTTCTTTAAAAAAAGCATCTGTAGTAATTCATGGATAATAATTTTTAGATTAATTGATCCTTGTTCAGCTTTACTGATTGCTGAATAACTGTGAGAAAGTCCTGTGTTGCCTTTGTAATTGTAACTTATTTACTTGAAGATGTTCTTGTATGCAAAATGGCTATGCTGCATTGTGATCTCTTCACACTAGGGGATCGTTAAGGATGAAATCCTAGCTAACAGATTGCTTGAGTTCTTGATGAAGAATGCATTTCACCAGAAAAGAGCAGTGTTCAGACATAACCTGGAAATTATAAAGACAGTAATAGAGTGCTGGAAGGACTGTCTCAGCATACCTTACAGGTAACAGTCGAATAAAGATGCATCTTATAGTTGAAAACTATAGCTAGAGTAAATGAAGACTTTTGCAAAGATTTATAATTTGTGATAACAAAAACTCTCACGTAACTAAATTAAGCTATAATACTTATGGGTAGACGGGGAGGTGCATTTGACCTCAGGACACATTCGATGACTCCCAATTAGAGATGGGCATGAAACCAAACACGGAACAAAATTCTGAATGGAACAGTTGGTTCGTTTGCAAAGAAACACATTCTGTGTCTCCATGTTTTTACAGAACAAATGAATTTACCTACTGTTCTGTTTCTGCTTTTCTGGGAAGCCAGACACTTTGGAGCCATTCACTCCATCACCCAGGCAACGGTGGCAGTCTTTAGGTTGCCCCCAATCTGAGGCCTCCATGCTTGATTGGCAGCTGTCCTTGTCAAGTAGAGAACTCCCATTTCTGGCCAATCCAGCCAGGAAAAGAGGGGAGGGTGAGAATCTCTAAGGCAACTGAGATGGGCCTTCATCAGCCATGGTAACACCAATCTCTTCCTCCAAAACCATGTTAGGCAGGTCTTTCTGCCAACCAGAGTTCTCCTGGGTTGTCCAATCTTGTCTTGTCCCATAATTAGAGGAAGCCATGTGACTCCTGGTTTCATTTTCTCCAGAGAGAGGGGTAGGGAGCTTGCTGGCTGGCTGTATTGCCAGGAACTTGGGATCTTTGGTCTGCACTGCAGTGCACTTCTTGCTTCTTGAAAAGGGACTGAAAAGCCTCTTTTCTCTTGCTGCCTTTTCTTACTGGGGACTGGAGAGGTGTTTGGGAAAGGGTGCTTTTTTCCCTTTCTTCCCCCCCAGGCTAGTCTTAGCTTTTCACACACACACACCCAGGCTAGTCTTAGGCCTTTAACTGGATTCTTGCTTCTCTAAGTGAGTTTTGTTTGCTTTTTCTCCTTTTCTCCCTCTCTGCTTTTTAGAGGACCAGTCTTCTAGTTTGTTTTCGGGGGGGGGGGGTTGCCCCCTCTCCCCAGGTAGCCCTGTTTTATTTGCTTTTCTTCCTTTCGGCTTTTTGGAGGGTCTGTCTTCTGGTTTGGGTTGTGTCCCGCCCCACCCAAGGAGCCTCGTTTTTCTGTTAGCTCTTTGTATGTGCACTTGTGTGGTGTGGTGCAGTTTGCCATTTTCCTGCACACCCCTTTAGTGCCCTCTAGTTATCTTTTGAGCATCTTTACAGCCAGTGCCATTGACTGTGTGGTCTTTTGGGGGGCTTGTGCCTCTGGTGCGCTGATTTGCACCCGCATGGGGCTGTTTGCTCTCTATGTGGACTTGTGTGGTGCAGTGACGTTTGCCCTATTGTCTGTACACTCCTCCAGTGCCCTTTACTTTTATTTTGAGCGCCTCTGCATCCATTGCTAGTGACTGGGCGTTGATTTTGGGGGCCCGTGCCTCTGTTGCACAGACTCACACCCACACAGAGTTGCTCTACTCTCTCCACTGGGCACACCCATCAGAGCCCACACTGTTTTTCTATTTTTTTTTAATTTGCAATTTTTAATTTTATTCTATACAGTATACATAACACAACAATAACAGCAAATAAGGGAAAAGAACACATTCTACAACAAACTATTATCCAAGATAACATAACTTAAGTTGCTTTTATACGTAGACACTTTCTCTAATTTGTACTAAGTTGAGTAAAGGTATCTCTTCTAATAGTATAACAACTGTTTGTAATAATCTCCTTTAGAATTTGCTTGTAGTGATGCTTCATTTGTTGATAGGCACTCCAAAATCGGGAACCACTGTTCTGAAAAATAGGATCTATACTTCTGGTTGTCATAGTGAGCTAAACGATCTGCTATCTTCTCCAGTATGAAATAGTCCCAGAGTTGGTTACGCCAGTCTGAAGTGATGGAGGTGTTTTCTGTTTCCATTTGGATGCAATTACCGACATAGCAATTGACAACAAAATCCAGATTAACTTAATCCTGACTTTCGGTTTTTCATGATCTGTCCAATAATTCCTGTTTTTCTATTTTGAGCCCTTGTCCAGCCGGGGGCAGTGACTGGGTGGAGGTGGGTTTGGGAGCTGCCCGCTGACTCACAACTGCACGGGTTGCTCTACTGTCTGCAGGCTCCACACTTGCACGCTTTTCTAGTGCAGCTCGCTTGTGCTTTGCGCACACACCATCAGTGCCCACACTGGGGTTTTTTGTTTGTTTTGAGCACCTGTGTAGCTGGGGCCAGTGACTGGGTGGAGGTGGTTTGAGGGACTGCCTGCTGACTCACAACCACACAGGTTGCTCTATTATCTGCAGGCCCCCTCTTGCATGCCTCTCCAGTGCAGCTTCCTTGTGCTTTGCGCAGAACATCAGCGCCCACACTGTGATTATTTGTGAGCACCTGTGTACCCGGGTCCAGTGACTGGGTGGAGGTGGGTTTAGGGGCTGCCCGCTGACTCACAACCACACAGGTTGCTCTAATGTCTGCAGGCTCCCTACTTGCACACTTCTGTAGTGCTTGCACGCTTTGCGCACACCATCAGCGCCCACACTTTTAAAAATTTTGAGCACCTGTAGCTGGAGCCAGTAACTGGGTGGAGGTGATTTGGAGGGCTGCCTGCTGACTTACGGCGACCCCTGGTGGGGTTTTCATAGCAAAAGACTAACAGAGGTGATTTACCATTACCTGCCTCTGCAACTCTGGTCTTTGCTGGAGGACTCCCATCCAATTACTAACCAAGGCCAACTCTGCTTACCTTCTGAGATCTGATGAAATCAGGCTTTCCTGGGCTATCCAGGTCAGGGAAAGTCGATTCCCTTTGAAACTCAACAGTTAAAATCCCTACTATATGAAATCTTATTTTATTGGTTGAATAAATGTAGTCATTGAAAATTAGTGTCTGAAGAAATCAAAACACTGTCCAAGAGCTTTCTATTTCTTCAGATTCTGGAATAACTACAGCTAGTGGCAAATCTTTATAATTTGTTGCTCATATGTGTGTGTATATATGTATGTGTGTGTTTTTCAGTAATAAAGGGTAAGAACTGGCTAAAATACTAGTACTTAAACTTTACAGATTCTCTGTTTAAGGCTTAACCGAAAAAGGATATTTTAGACTCTTTAGAGTAGGTAATAGCTGGTCTGGCCTGTTAATCAAAGAGTCTTGTTCCCATTCGGGTAGGTTTTCAAAAGAGGCTAGAAAATTTGTTTCTATCTCTTCTTCTGGCCAGCCTGGGTTGGCTGTCGCCTTTTCAGGCAGATGGTCAGTATTTGATGGTAGTTGATATTTTGCTGTAACAGAGCCTCTCATCGGCAACGGTAAAGAGTCCAGTAGCACCTTTAAGACTAATCAACTTCATTGTAGCATAAGCTTTCAAGAGCCACATCTGATGAAGAGAGCTGTGGCTCTTGAAAGCTTATGCTACTATAAAGTTGGTTAGTCTTAAAGGTGCTACTGGACTCTACTATTTTGCTACTGACTAACACAGCTAACTCCTTTGGATCTATGACCATGGAAAGCACCACATTCAGCCAATCGGTGATGGTATATTTGACGGAGCTGCTTGGTCCATTATCAACGGAAAAGTTGCAGGAGTCCTGACAGCTATCTTTGGTTGCTCTTCAGTGGCAATTCAGTTTTGGTCTTTAAGTTTGTCAAGCCTAGTTTTTGAATTGTGGTGTTTCTAAAATGTCTTTGTGGTCTAATCCCAAAATTATGAAGTTCTACAGCATGTGAGAATAAGTATGATAGTATTCTACTCAAGTAAAAATACAATAAGAAATGTTCATGATGAAGAGGTCCTGGGAATCTTTCTAATTTGGAGATATCAATGACAGATGGAGCAGAGTTTAGGAGGGCTGCTAGGTGATTCCTTGCTCTCCATTTCATAGACCAGTCAATATAATTCTCATGAAAAGAGATATTCAGTATAACACCTTTCAAGTTAAAATGAGATTCTGGGTGGCTTTCTTGGTAGCCCCTAGATCGTTTAAATAAGTTGGGTGTCTCTTGTTTAAGAGCTCATTCCTATCAACATCAGTATCGGAGACCCTTTCCTTGTTGGTCCCTGGGGCATGTATAGTATGTGGCTGGTGGTTCATCGGGCCACTATTCTCTTCTGGATTGAATTTATAATTAGTTCGAGTTGCAAGAAGGTTTTCTGGACTGTTTCTCCTATCAGGGTAGTTTGATGTCCTAAAGCGTCCAGCTCAAAACTTCGCTCAGCTCTAGACCCAGTTTCCGGAGAGAATAGATATGGTTCTTGAGGCTTTGAATAGTTTAACCGAAAGGGCAGTCCTCCCCTTCGACATCCCCAACTCCATCGACGTCCACCTTAAGACAGGCATATTTATTCTGTAGTTTTACGGAAGCAAAAAAAATCTCCAATCCGGATTGCTTGCTCAGCGGAGGAGACCTGTCTTCCTCATAAGGACACACCCTTTTTATTCCCATAGTAAAGATAGTAACGTCTGACAGGTTATAAAAATCAGAATATATAAAGAAAAAAGAAAGGGATTCTATCTCCTCTTCACCTACTTTGCACGACTCACTATCTTTGAAGTCATTTCCACAGGCAGAATTAAGTTGATTAATTGGCTTCTAAAACTCCCTCTGTTGGACTGTCACACTCTTAGCTGGGCTGACCTAATAATAGTGACAATATAGTTTTTAAGTCCAACAAGGTCACTGTCTTAATTGGCCTGCCTGCTACTTCAAGTATGAGTGGGATGGAGATGCCAAACCGCCGAGCAAAAAAGTAGATAAGAGGGGAGAAAAAACTCCAAACTCCTCGTAGGTAACAGCCACTCCCCCTTGTGCTCGTTTTGGCTCACAAATACTTGCTGTGTGTTAATAATAAAACATTTTAAATGAGTCCTTTTTTAAGGGCTGTTAAATAATAAAAAACCTTTAAAATCTGTGGAGCAATGGGTCTACAGCAGCCAACACCAAACTATGCTAAGTATACTAAACTAGTCAAATTAAATAGAGACTTAAAATAAACAGTATTTCAGTAACCTCTATCAGTCTGAACTCTTATCCAAATTTACATTATTTATTTCTCTCCTTTATTTCTCATCTTTATCTACAATAGGCAAAGTAATTTTCCCATTTCTTTTCCAATTCTCTGACAGGTCTTTATATAATTTGTTAATTTTGCCATTGCCACATATTCTGTCATTTTATTTTTCCAGTTTTCTCTGTTTGGGCATTCTTCGTCTTTCCATTTACTTGCTGTTATTACCCTTGTTGCTGTTAGCATATACCTCAAAGATTCATGTACTATTTTTTCAATATTATCTGCATTATTTCCAACAGCATAATCTCTGATTTCATTGCAAAATCCATTTTTAAGATCTTTTAAATCTCTGTGTGTATTTCCAATTTTTTTTTTGTTTTTTTTCACGTCCACCACATATGGTAAAAGATGCCTTCTTCTTCTTTACACTTCCAACACACTCCTCTGTATTTCTTACCCATTTTTGCTATATCTTTTGGAGTTATAAATCACCGATAGAGCATCTTGTTCCAGTTTTCTCTTAATGTTTGATTTGCAGTAAATTTTATACCCTTCATAAATTTTCCCACTTTTGGAATGTTATCACTTCTCCAAAATTCTAAATCCATTTTGACATACATATTTTAACTTGTTCTGTTTCTGTGTCATATAGGAGTAGAAGTTTATAAATTTGCCCCAACATGTGGTCTTTTTGCTGAGTAATTATCTTTTCAAAATCCGTTAGCTCTCTTAATCAGCTTCTGTGATCTTTGACCGCTTCCTTTAGTCCGGAAATTGCCTGAAGATATACCAGCCATTGTATCTTCTTACCACCATCACACTTTTATTTTTCCTTGAGAGCTTATCTTTATCGGTTATGAAATCATTAGCTTTCCTCATATGTTTATCACAGGAGGCATCTATTGGTGACATTACTGGTGATATCAGTGGACTAATCCTCATTCCCACGTAAAAAAAATACATTGAGGGTGAGGTTAAGACTCTCCAAAATAATAAAAGCAGCACCTGTACCTTAAAGAAATGAATTCCATCTGCAGTGGCCGTTGTAGGGGTTGGTAGGCAACCACTATAATGTTACCAGCCTTCAAGCATTGGTTTTTCTCAGTAGAAAGCAAATGGAGAGGGTAGGGCCCTTTCCAGGCTAGTTTTGGCCTTTGAGAGAAGAAATCACTGAGGTCAGGCCTGGCAGCAACCACTAGCTGGCCTGGCTGCTTTTTATTGTACAACAGCAGCCACCACACAAAGCCAATGGGGTATAGTGGATAGAAGTTCAAACTAGCAGCTTGGAGACCCAAGTTCAGATTTCCACTGTGCTCTGCATGGTCACTGTGTGACCTTGGTCCAGTCACACAGCCCTAGCCTACCCTGCCTCACAGGATAGTTTAAAGCATAAAATGGAGGACAGGAGAACAAACTAAGTTGCTTGGGTTTCCTATTGGGGAGAATGCAAACATAAATAAAGCAAGTATAAATGAAATAAAGAAATAATGAAGATGGGAGGTAGATAAAAGGTAAGTTGACTAGAGGGTAGGCAAGAGTAGGGTGAGAATATGGGGACTGCTAGAAGGAGGGAAAGAGGAAATAGCGAGGGAAGAGTGTACAGTGTCAGTTTTTGTTCCATGTATCATCCCAAAAATATCCGCACCAATCAGATCAGGCAGAGACAGATTCAGTAAACAGATTTTTAAATTCAGGAATCACAGTACAACCAGCTAACATAAGGCAATTGCTGAGAATGACTGTTTGACTGTAACAATACTGACTGCATACTCCTTGCCCCTCCCTTTTCCTGTGGAACAGAACTCTTCGCTTTTACAGCCTTTCAACGCTAGAAAACTAAACTGTAACTATGTAACTTCCATATGTTAATCCCTCCCCTGGTACGTTTTCTAGTTCTCTCTTCACCCTCTCTTCCCAATCCATGGAAAGGGAAGGCAGCGGGGAAGTCCCCTTTCTAGTTTGGTTCCTAGTAACTTTTGCCCCCCCCCCCCAAATTGGGTAGGGAAAAACATTGTCTACCACCTCCTCTCTCTGGCTGGCATGCTGCCAAAAAATTCGACTTCTCTGGGAAGTGTTTAAGGGTGAAATTAAATCTGGAGAAAAACTCTGCCCATATTAGCTGCTTTGCTCCCAGTTTGCACGGTTTTCTCAAAGCATCCATGTTCCTGTGGTCTGTTCACACCTTGAAAGGTACCCTGGCCCCTTCCAACCAATGCCGCCATGTGCTTAAAGCCAGTTTAACAGCGGCTGCTTCCTTATCCCAGACCGCCCAGTGCTGCTTGGCATCTGAATTTTTTTTAATATATATATACGTAAGCACAGGGATGCATCTTCCCGTCTTCCCCTTCTTGTAATAGAACTCCTCCCATAGCCACATCACTTGCATCTACCTGTATTACGAACTTATGAGCTTCATTTGGGTGGTGCAATACCGGCTCAGAGGTAAACCTAGATTTTAATTCTGTAAATGCTCTCTGGTATTCCCCAGACCATACTAACTTTGCACTTGGTTTAGTTCCATTCGGGCCTCTCCCTTTGGTTTTTAGTAAATCAGTGAGCGGTAATGCAACTTGGGCAAAATTCCTAATAAAGGGTCTATAAAAATCCGCAAATCCCAAAAAAGATTGCAATTATCTCCTAGTTCAAGGGGCTTCCCACCCTAACACTGCTTCAATTTTTGCCGGATCCATTCCCAAACCTTTGTGGGACACCCAGTAGCCTAGGAAGTCAAATTCTTTCCTGTGGAATTCACATTTAGAAAACTTGGCAAATAATCGATGCTGAAGCAGGGTTCTTAACACTTCTCTTACTAGCTTCACATGGGAAGCAAGGTCCTGCATGTACACCAGTACATCATCCAAATAGACCACCACCCCTTTGTACAAATACTTATGCAGAGCATTGTTAATTAGGTTCATGAACACTCCTGGGGCCCCTTGTAGACCAAACGGCATTACTCAGTACTCGAATTGGCCCAGTGGGGTGTTAAGTGCCGTTTTCCATTTGTCACCCTGTTTTATTTGCACCCTGAAATACGCATCACGTAAGTCTAGTTTTGTGAATATCTTTCCGTGAGCGACTACCCTCAAGATATCTCTAATAAGTGTGAGGGGGTAAGCATTGGACGTGGAGACCGCATTAATTCCCCGATAATCGGTACATAACCTCAAACCCCCATCTTTCTCCTGAATAGCACTGGTGTGGCATGAGGAGATTTCGCTGGGCAGATAAAACCCCTAGCTAGGTTTTTATCTATGAACTTGCGCAATTCCTCCCTCTCCCCTAAACTTATTGAATACAGATTCCCTTTTGGTAGCTTTCCCCCCGGTATTAGTTCGATCGTGCAATCAGTTGACCGATGAGGGGGCAGTTCGTCCGCCTCTCCTTCTTCAAACACTTTGCTCAGGTCCTGATATTCTGGAGGAATCTTTTCCCTCTCTTCCATGGTTAAACATATAGCATCGGTGATAGGAGGGGGTTGGGACCCCCACTGGACATTCCACGTATGTTTATGACAATGTTTCAAGGAAAAATCCATCTCGCCTGCTTTCCACTTAACATATGGGTCACGATCGTACAGCCATCTCACCCCTAGCACCAGCGGGAACTTTGTGGCTGGGCTGACCACGAAAGTCCTGTCCTCCCAGTGGTACCCTATCCTCATTAGAATCGGTTTGGTTTCAAATCGGGGGGGGGGGGTCCCTTCATGACTGTACCATCCATTTGTTCAAACACTAATCGTTCTGGCAGTTGGTGTACATTTAGTCCCAGTTCAGTCACTAGAGAGGGGGCAATCAAATCTCTAGTACACTCCGAGTCGATCAATGCCCTAATTCGGAGATTGGTCCCCCGTCTCGGATTCAGCAGGGTGATGACACAGAAGAATAAAGCTCCATTCTCTCTCACCTTCATTGGCACCTGCTCCTCTGACCTGCAAACCAGTGCCCTTTACAGCATGTCTCTGTCATTTCCCGCAAGTGGTTTGGTGTCTCCTTTGTCAGTTGAGGATGACCCCCCCCCCCACTATATACCTCAGTGTCCCCGTGTGCTCAAGCTGCCGCCCCTACTGTCTCTTTGGCGTGACGAGTTCTGGGTCTAGGCCGCCTCTCCTGAGTCCTTTTTGGCTTCCATCTTTGTTCTGGGTACACTCTTTTTGTCTCGGGGCACTCTGCTATGAAATGGCCGCTTTCCCCACATCGTAGGCATAACCACTGGCTCATCCTTTGGCTCGTCTCGTCTGGAGGGAGGGGGCTGTTCCATTCCCTCCTTAGATCTCGGGGTTGCCCTTCCTCGAGGTTCTTTTGCTGTCTGGCCTGGTGTTGTAGACGCAGCAACTTCACCACCTATTCCCTATTTTCGATCTCACAAGCTAGCTGGACCCATCCTAATAAGGTTTTCGGGTCATCCTGTACCAGGGCCTTAGCCACCAAATCTGGATTTAAGCCGGCTCGGAAAAATTCAATTTTCACTCCCTCTGTCCAATCCCTCAGTTTAGCTGCGTGCTCTCTAAACTCGGCTGCATATTTGCGTATAGGGTGACTGCCCTGCCTCAGACGCTTCAGGTGGGTTGTCACTCTTCCTCCAAAGGGTCTTCATATTGCTCTTTAAGAGCTTGCATGAATGCGTTTACATTTTGTAGCTCGGGGGCTTGTGCTGCATAGAGTTACGTACCATTTGGCTGCTGACCCCCCTAAATGGGACCTGATATAGCTCACCTGGCTGAGGTCACTGGGGATGGTATGGCCCCACTCGTGTAAAAACTCCCCCATCTGTACCAGGAAGTACACCAGGTCTTCAGGGTCCCCCTCAAATCGTGCTTCTAACTTCCGCCAACTTGGGGGCTTGACCCTGGAGCAAGGGCCTCATTGGTTGATCGTGATAAGATGTTGTGTGGACTCCCTGTTGAAAGGGTGGTAAGGGAGAAGGGTCCCTGGGAAAATTGGAGCGTCACTGTGGCAAATTGGCTGGGGCTCTCAATACTTGGGTGCTTTGCACCCTCATTCCTCTTACTATCTCCCTCATGAGTTCCCTCATTCCTCCCACTATCTCCCTCATTGCCACTTTAAGCTCTACTACTTCCCCTCCTTGGAGCTTGTACTTCCCTGGTGTCATGGCCTTTGGAGTCTTCCCCCTTTGTTTCCTCTTTGCTCTCTTCCCTCTCATCACTCAGGATGGCTTCTTCCTTCCCCCCACTCGGCATGAAAAGCTTAGACCTCCTCCTGTCTCTAAGCTCTCTGTCTGCAGTGGCGCTAGAACGAGAAGCCCAGCTTCGGGGAGTCTCTGCCAGCCAGGGTAGGAAGTCCAGGTCTGTCTGCGGTATTATCCCAGGCCCCCTCACCTCCTCCACCTTTAGTTTGGATTCCTCCCACTGAGTTCCTTCGTCTCCTTTGGATTTCACCAGACTGCTCTTTCTTGGCTTGACTGCCATTTCACAGGGGCCAACGGTGTATGGGGTCCATAGGAGGAAAAGATGATTCTTGGCAAAATGTTAGTTTCTGTTCCATGTATCTTCCCAAAAATACCTGCACCAATCAGATCAGGCAGAGAGAGATTCAGTAAACGGATTTTTTAAAATTCAGGAATCACAGTACAACCAACTAACATAAGGCAATTGCCGAGACTGACTGTTTAACTGTAACAATGCTGACTATACTCCTTGCCCCTCCCTTTTCCTATGGAACAGAACTCTTGGCTTTGACAGCCTTTCAACGCTAGAAAACTAAATGTCCCTACCTTCTATAACTGACAGGCTAACTCCTGTCAGACATTAAACTGCAACTATGTAACTTCTGCCTCCTATGCCAGACAGGTTAACCCCTGTGTGACATACAAGGGGTAATGCCCTTTCAGATCCCCAGTTGTACCTAAAAATAATGGTAGCACTGGTTGATTTCTAATAGGAGTAACAAGTGGGGAACCCATGAGGACTTGTGGAGGGGCATCTCATTTTCACCTTCCCCCACCATGCCTTCCCCCCCCCATAGCCTCTTTCCCTTCCTTACTTTTTTCTTTCCCACCCACCTTTGTCTGCCCCCTGTCTTCACACACACTCCTGCTAGCAGCCTCTCCCCTATTGCCCAGCTGCATAGTGTCAGCTGAGCCGGGTCCAGTTGCATGGTAGAGAACCTGCAAGGGCTTGCAGGGGGCGTACTTCACTTTTCCCTGCATCTTCTTCCCCATACTATTTCCTCTTTCCCGCCTCCTGTCAGCCTCCATATGTTCACCTTTCTGTAGGTCCTTCTCTCCTTAATACCCATTAAATAACTCCTCTTTTATCTGTCCGTCATCGTCATCTATATTTCTTAATGTGCTTCATTTACACTCTGAGTTTCTCCTCAGTGAGGACCTAAAGTAGTTTATATTATTCTCCTTGCCTCTATATTATCCTCACAGCAACCCTGAGAGGCAAGTTAAGCTGAGAGTGTGTGATTGGATCAAAGTCACCCAGTGAGCTTCCACAGCAGAGTGGTGATTCAAACCCGAGTCTCCTAGATCCTACTCTGAAACTCTAACCTCTACACTTCACTGGCTTTTGTGGGTGGAGTGTGGTTGAACAGTAGCAAGCAGCCAGACCTGGGAAAGTCATGCAAGGTATATGGTATCAAGCGGTCCAGTGGTTGCTTCGGGGTCTAGCCCAATAAGTCCTTCTTCAAAGACCAAAACAACCCTGGAAAAGTCCTGCCCCTCCCCCTGCCATTTACTAACAGAAACCAAGCCTAGAATACTGGCTAAACTTAGCAACAGGCCCTGAGGCATCAGGTAACAACTAAATGCACTCTTTTTATCATTTTTTAAACCCCCCATGTATTTTTTTTTAATGACAGATTTTCTGCAAACCTGAAGTATATTTCAGGTTTGTAGGAAAAGCCTTGCAAAGATGATTGCAAAGGAAGAAAGATTTGTTTTGTCTGTTCATGACTTCAGTTTGTGGATTTAAGTATCCTCAGATCAGGGCCACTTGGCTATTAATATATACCAAATTATTATACCAAATCCTAACCTTATCATACCTGTCTGCCTATACTGAACCTAAAGAATTTGGGCAGTGGAGAATGAAGTTTGAAAAACTTGTATCTTAAGTCTTCTAGTCTCCTATCCTTCACTTACTCTTAACCTGCACCCAAACCGTTGTCATTACACAAGGAAAATCTATTAGTTGAGTTTTCCTTGTGGAATGTGGCTTTCTTCCTTTTTTTTTGCTGCAGCTCCAATACATTATCTCAAAAGCCACTGGCAAGGGTCAGTAGATCATCTGAAATGGTGGTTATGTGACTGTTTCACAGGTTTTGTTCCTTGCATGGGTTGTGTAATGTCTTCTGCTCATGCTAGGGCAACATTGAACTGAACGGTTTATTCATTGTCGGTCTTTCTGTGCAGGTACACATGGGGACTGTGCATGTGCAGGCTTGCCAGCTAGAGAATTTTTCAGTTTTTTGCTTCTCTAAAAGGGAGCCCTCTCTTCCCAGAGCGCCTGCTTGGCGATTTCCCCCCTCCCCTGACCCTCAGTTGCTTCTTTGACATCAGACGGTCCAGATCATCAGTAGGAACTTCTCTGTCTTCATGCATCTTGTTCATTGCATTGTTGATCTCCAACCCTGCGGAGAGACAGGAAGAGACAGTAAGCAAAATTAAAATGGTTGCCTAAAATAAGCACATACTGGAAGATCAAAGTTATCCAAGAGGAGACTATTAGACTTTTGAAGCAGCAAATTAATGCTTGCTGGAATGTGGCTGTTTCTTCATCAAGAGGACTGGCATCAGCAGTAGTCGTGAGAAGGCATGCATGGCTGCTTTCCACCACCCTGCCGATAGAAACCAGGAACAGGATAGAAGATCTACTCTTCAAGGGGCACACTTTATTTTCTTCTGTGACTGATGACTACCATTCGCAAAAACAAAAGGATCACCAAACAGCCAGATCATATAGTTTCTTTCCCTCCCAGCAATCCACCACAAAGCCCTTTAGCAGGCAACAACAGCAATATAAAGGAAGGCAATATTGATCCTAGCCTTATCACCAGTATCCTCAAAGTTGGTCAACCCTGACTAATCAGGGGCAATATCAAAGATGTAAAACCTCCCACAAGCAGTGACAAAAGAACCAAGCTTCTGACTCCAAAGATGTGCCACAGAGTTAGAAACAGTTCTGACTAGAGTATGATTCCAAAGTGATTTTTGTAGATAGGCTTATGCAATATATTTTTGAATGGGAGTTTATTACTGCTGACGTTTGGGTTTTGAAGATAGTTTCTAGTAGATACAAAATTGAGTTTGAGACCTTCCCATCTCTGAGTCTTCCTTGTAAGACAATGTACACATCACTGCAACTAGCCTTGGAATTGTTCACACTAATAGATAATGGAGCGGTACAGGAAGTGCCCCAGTCAGAATCCAGATTAGGGTTCTAATCGAGATTTTCCTAGTGGATAAAAAGATGGGGGAGCGCACAGACTCATTTTAAACTTGAGATATTTAAATATCAAGGTACGCAAATTCAGGATGGTAACTCTCCCTATGATTGTACAGTTACTGCCCCTCCCCAATTCTTGGTTTGCGGTCCTTGATCTAAAAGACGCATATTTTCATAACTCAGTCCATGAGAACTACAGGAAATTCTTAAGATTTTGGTTGAGAGATAAGACCAGCAACAGCTCCTAGAGTATTCACTAAATGTGTTGTGGTGGTGGTGGCAGCATTCCTTAGAACACAAAGGTGTTCCATTTACCCTTATTTAGATAATTGGCTGATCACTGCGCATTCAAGAGAGGTCCTTCAAACTCATATTAGTTTAACAATCAGAACATGCCAACTCTTAGGTCTCATTATTAACCTTAGTAAGTCTCACCTAAACCCAGCTAAAAGGCTTCAATTTATAGGAGCTGTTTTAGATGCTAATCAAAATAAAGTATTCCTACCTCTGGAGAGGGCTACAAAGACATGCCTTCCTGACATGTAGATTTCAGTCAGCAATGAAAATCCAGACACTGTTAGGTATGATAGCACCGACTACAGCAATCACACCACTAGTGAGAATGCATATGAGATGCCTACAGCTTTGGTTTCCATTAGTCCATGACCAAAGATGGCATTCTCAAGCAAAAAAAGTATTCCATACCTAGATTGATCATAAAGTCACTTTAAATGGTGGCTTTCCAATCCTCACCTTTTCAGAGGGGTTGAGTTGGTCAATGTCACCTCTGATTTTTCATTAGAAGTTTGGGGGGGGGGGCACATTGCCGGCATTTTGAATTCCATAGTATATAGCTGAGGGAAGATAGAAAGTTACATGTAAATGTTTTGGAAGTAAGGGTGATTCGTTATGCACTTTACCTCCTTTGCAGATACGATAGAAAACAAAAATTTACAGATATGCAGACAATTGTACAGACATGTTTTATGTCAACAAGCAAGGGGCTATAGCATCCAAGACACTTTGTATGGAAGCCTTTTCCATATAGGAATGAACAGTATGGCACAAAGTTACCTTACAAGCTTTCCATATTCCAGGAATCTCCAACAGTGTTGCAGACAATCTAAGCAGATTGGGTTCTGCTATCCACGAATGGCCAATCCTAGATTAGTACATATCTTCCAACTGTGGGGATTCCTGGACATAAACCTTTTTGCTACGAAGGAAAACAGCAAGGCCTACATGTTCTGCTGCAGAGAGGGGTGGGACACAGAATCCCTAGGGACGCCTTCCAGATGAAGTGGTCAGGAGAGGACACCATTTTTATGCATTCTCACCTATCCCACTGATATTGCATATGGTGGAGAAAATGCAAGCAGAACAGACTACATGTATTATAATAACACCTTTCTGGCCATAGCAACCATGATTTCAACATGCATGGCCAAAGGGCAATACCTCCTATTGCCAAGGTGCCAGATTTCCTGTCTTACAAGGGAGTCAAGTGCCATAATATTAAGGGAGTCAAGTGCCATAATATTCCCAGGCTGAATCTAGCAGCATGGTTAATTGTTCAGTAGATAACCTGATGAGGTGGCAGAAGTCCCACTCAATGCTAGGAAGCTTAAGACAAGATTATCTTAAACTAGAAAGTGGTCTAGATTTGAAAAGTGGGTGGGAGATAAAGGAATTAATTCTTACCCCTGTGCCCTGGTGTCAGAGTTAGAATATCTTGTGGGTGTAAAAAAGAAATATTTATCCAACTCCTCTGTTAAAGTCCACATGGCGACAATATCAGCCTTTCATTCCCCTGTGGATGGGAAAACTGTATTTTCTCATTACGAGTCTAAACCATTCTTGAAGGGTTTGAGTAACATGTTCCTACCAATCACTCAAATAGTTCCACAATAGTCATTACAGTTGGTTCTAGCTAAATTGATGAAGAAACCATTTGAAGCCTTAGTTAGATGTCCCTTGAAGATGCTGTCTTATGAAGTAGCATTTTTAGTGGCTATTACATCCACCAGGAGAATGAGTTATCAACTCTGAGGATGGACCAGCCATTCTTTAAAATATATTCAGAGAAAGTAGTCCTCAGACCTAGTCTTGAGTTTCTTCCTGAAGTGGTTTCCAAATTTCACATGACAAGAGATAGTGTTACTACCAGTGTTTATTCCGTCACCTGCATCAGAGGTGGAAAGAGCACAGTCCAATTTAGGTCAGACACCCAACTGTTTAATTGCTGTGCAGGACCTAAAAAGGGAAGAAGGCATCTTCACAAACCATTGTAAGATGGATGGTACAGGCCATCGAATTATGTTATGAACATTCTGACTTACCTTGTCCTTTGGAGATCACACACATGCCACTAGGTCTCAGGCGACATCGGGAGCACTCTTTAAGGGTGTTACACAAGATCTGCAAAGCTGCAACATGGACATCCACTGTTACTTTTGTGAAGCACTGCGTCCTGAATATGTTCAACAGGAAAGAAGCAGCAGTAGGTGAAACAGTCCTACAGTCGTTGCTCCAGTGAAGAGTAAATGCTCTTCCTGTTAAGTGGCTTGCTAAACTCCAGTGTGGCACTGCACACAAAGACTGGCGATGAAAACACAGTTGCACTTATCTGTAACTGTTGTTCATTGAGGTTTTCTGTGCAGGCACACATACCCTGCATCCTGCCCTGCTATATATTCTTCACGTAGTACTTCGGAGAGTTTTGGTGGCAATGGAGAAACGGAGGGTCAGGGGGTGCACTCCACTAGAACACAGGCTTTTTCAGCGGGAAATTGCCACACAGTTGCTCTGGGAGAAGAGTGCCCCCTTTTAGAGGAGAAAAAAGCTGAAAAATCCTGGCAGTCTGGCAGGCCTGCGCATGTGCAATTCTCATGTGTACCTGCACAGAAGACCTCAACAAACAACAGTTACAAGTAAGTGCAACACTGGTTTTTTGCTATCTTTCTATTGATATGAGAATTATCAACATGCATAATTGAAACTAATCCTGCAGAGTAGCCTACCTCAGTTTCTTTATGTCCTTAAGTAATGCAAACATACCAATAGAAGAACTGGAAGTGGAGACAAGGGGGTTGTCTATAGAGGATTTCTGAAGTTTTCCAGCTTATGCACTTTTAACAATAAATAAAAAAATTGTCCACTGAATTTTAAAAAAAAATCTAAGTTACTGTTTTTCATATATTTTTCTTCCATCTTTTTGTTTGCTCCAGGATAATATTTGAACAGTTTTCTGGTAGAGATCCAGATACAAAAGACAATTCAGTGGGAATTCAGTTATTAGGAATTGTTCTTGCTAATAACTTGCCTCCCTATGATCCAAAGTGTGAAATAGATAATGTGAGGTAAGAAAAACAACTTTTCTAATTTTAAATCCAGGTGTCTCCGTTCTGCTGTTGCATCATGTTCAAAAGATTGCATTCCAAAACTGCAGTGATAGCAGGGAGATAACGCTCATGTTTACCCCAGATTAAGCTAGGGTACATTTGCATATTTTACTTCATTTGTACCTCACCTTTCTCCACAATGGGGACAAGTTTACATCCTTTTCTATTCCAGTTTGGTCTCATGAAAACCATCTGAGGTAGCTTAGGCTGAGAATGTGACTGCCCAAGATCACCCAGCAACCTTCCATGATAGCATGGCAATTTGAACCTGGGTGTCCCAGATCTTAAACCGTACTCTACCTACCTGACCATGCTGGCTTGTATATATACTTTTAAGTGTATGCACATATGTACTTTACATACACATAATTTTCATAATTGTTAAGAGAAACTTTCCAAGATATCTTCTCTCATTATTTATTAGCTGTTAAATGCTGTATCACACCAGAATTTATTTTTAATGTTAGATACTTCCAAGCTTTGGCTAACAATATGGCCTTTGTAAGATACAAGGAAGTATATGCAGCTGCAGCAGAAGTGCTGGGACTTGTTCTTCAATATATGGCTGAAAAGGAAAGTGTGAGTATAATATAATGTGTAATCTTATAATGTGTATCTTATAATTTCTGGACCAAAGCTTTAGATTTCTGTTCTATGCTATTTTATTTTGACAGTTAATGCTTAAATGGATATTATGACATGTCTTTGAAGGAGTGTTTTGTTTATTCTCTTTCACTAGTCCACTGGAATTTCAGTAGTAGCATTCGGAGGGTGGGGGGACTGGAAGACAGGAAAAATATCCTGGTAGAAAAAGCAGGAATTGCCATACTGCATTGTAGCAATTGTCCATTTAGTTCAGCATTCTGTCTCCCAAGAGTAGCTATCCAGATACCTCAAGAACTTACTAGAACTTAATAGCAAGGCATAATAGAGAGAGCCATCACTAGTTCATGCCCAGCATTTGAGAATCAGACTTCTCTTACCTCCAAAAGAAAGATGTCTGTCTAATTGTGACTAGCATTCATTGTGCTAGGCTACACAAAATTATCTACATCTTTAGGAGACAATGATTGACTGCATCAGCATAAAGATATACCTGTAAATAGAGCCTGCTCTCAACTTAATGACCTAAGAGGCTTCATACTGCTGATTGTAGTGGTAATTATTATATTTAGAATTGTTCAAAAAGTTGCACTTTTGGTATTTATAAATGCATAACTGATCTTTTGATTTTCAGATATTTGAAGGTCCAATTTATGATACCATCATAAAGCAATTAAAGCAACATCAGAATACCAGGGAGGATAAATTTATCGTGTGCCTGAATAAATTGGCAAAGAACTTTCCTCCTCTTGTAGATAGGTATATTAAAATTACAAGTTATAGTATACCCTAGAAATATTCAACTATGTAGTTGTATTACTGCATGTTGTGCTTTCTTGTTCTTGGTCACGGAAAGGTTTATGAACACAGTCTTCTTCTTGATACCAAAGCTGCATGGGGTGATGAAAACTTACTGTCTGGAAGTGGTAATGTGCCGTGCCCAAGAAATAGCCAGTCTATACTTGCAGTTGAAGAGTAAGGATTTTATCCAAGTTATGAGTCACAGGTAAGGAAGAGCACAATTATTGCCTGTTTCTTGTAAGGTTCTTTCACTTGTGGTATGCAGCACACTGGAGAACTGTCCTGCCTAAGCCCTTTTAGATAAATGGGAAACGCACCAAGGATATTCTGCTGTGAGGATAGAAGGAAGCTAGCTTCTCTTTCTCTTTTTTAGTTAGGATGGGGGCAGTAAAATGCTTCAGAAAAGCTTTTTCCTCCTTCAGTAAAAATAAATGATGGAAGATATTGGGGGTTTTAACCATTTTCTACTTCCAAAGTGATGTTTATTGTTGATACAATGTAAATTATTTTTAAAATGCTGTTGAACTGTACTTTTAAACTGAAAACAAACCTATTAACTAAAAGTATCTTTTGAAAGCCCCTCAGGGAGGGGCTGTGGCTCAGTGGAAGAGTATCTGCTGGGCATGCAGAAGATTCCAGGTTCAATCCCTGGAATCTGCAGGTAAAAGGCTGGAGTGGTAGGTGACATGAAAGACCTCTGCCTGAGATCCTGGAGAGTTGCTGCCAGTCTGAGTACACAATATTGACCTTGATGGACTGGTGGTCTTATTCAGTATAATGTAGCTTCATGTGTGTTCGTATTGGAGATGAACCAAAATTTGTCACGAACCCAGCTGGTTCGTTGTTCATGAACCAGCAGTTCGTCAGAGCCCATTTCTGATGAACCGCGATTAGCCTTAGGCTAGTTAGTTTGGTTCATTTTTGGTTTGTCACTGCACACAGCCTGGCACTGATCAATCAGTTTCCTAGACAACTAGAGATGAGCTTTCTGCAGTAGAGGTGTGCACCTAGCCACTTTTCAGTTGATGGGAGGGGGATCCCCCATGAGCTGAAAAAAGCGTTGGCGTTTGAAAGGAACAACAGTTCTCTTGTGTGCAAGAAAAGTGTTGCCGCTTTCAAATGCCGCCTGGAACTTTAAAGCGTTTCAGTATCTGTTCTGCTTCCCATGTTTGCAGAAGTTTGCTTATTCCCTGCTGGCTTTAAAAACCAGGAAAGGGCTAAATAGTTGATTTTCCTTTCCTCCTTTGGAGTATGCACACTCTTTCTTTCTTTCTTTCTTTCTTTCTTTCTTTCTTTCTTTCTTTCTTTCTTTCTTTCTTTCTTTCTTTCTTTCTTTCTTTCTTTTCTTTCTTTCTTTTCTTTCTTTCTTCCTTTCAAAGCCAGAAAGTGTAGCAGTGTTATAACATTGGGGCATTGCAACATTGTAACATTACTGCACTTTCCTCCTGGCTTTAAAAGCCAGGAAAGGATTAAATAGCTGCTTTTTCCTCCCTCCAAGGCATGTTTCAGGCTTTGCAAAGAGAAAAACAACAACAACAAGCGTTTTGCACAGCCCTTTGGAAGCTTCTCTGCCACTTTGTTTCCAAAGGGCTGTGCAATACACTTGGGTTTTTTTCCCTCTTTGCAAAGCCTGGAACATGCCTTGGAGGGAGGGAAAAGCAGCTATTTAACCCTTTCTTGGCTTTTAAAGCCAGAAGGAAAGTGCAGTAATGTTACAGTGTTGCAATGCTCCAATGTTACAACATTGCTACACTTTCTTACCTTTGGGGAAAAAAGTGTGTGTGCATACCACAGAGGAGGAAGGGGAAACCAGCCATTTAGCCCTTTCTTGGCTTTTGAAGCCAGCAGAGAATAAGCAAACTTTTGCCAACATAGCAAGCAGAACAGCTGGCAACTTTTTTCAGCTGATGAGGATTCCCCTCCCATCAGCTGAAAAGCAGCTGGCATTTAAAAGGGGGAAATGGAAGCTCACACCCCTATTCTGCAGACCTTCTGCTGCCCCGGAAGTGACGTTTTTATGAACCACGGGAACCGGTTCAGGAACCGGGGCAAGTTCGTGAAAGTTCGTGGTTCGTGAAACTGTACAAACCTCCAACCTCCTGGTTCGTTTTTTTTCAGTTTGTGCCCATGTCTAGCTTATATGTGAAATGGAAAAATAAAATTCCAAAATAGTATGTTTTCATTTTGCTTCTTGAATTTAATAGTTGAAAATTTAATTCCATCCAGCTAAATGAATAATGCAAGTAATGCAGGTTTTTTTCCCCCCAGAGATGATGAAAGACAAACAATATGTTTAGATATAGTATACAAGATGTTGCCTAAGCTAAAACCAACTGAAGTACGAGAGCTTCTGCCTACAGTAACAGGCTTCATCTCTCATCCTTCACTATTATGTCGGGGGCGGATGTATGACATTCTCATGTGGATACATGATAATTACAGGTAGGGGTTCAAGTGCATGTTTTTCTATAGAAAATGTTCCTGAAAGCTTTCTTTCATTTGTTGTATTGCTTAAGAGTCTGGCTACACATTACAATCATCACATAAACATAACCTATATGTGGCCTATATATAATCTAGGTTCTGAATGTTAAGAAGCATGAAACTTGGAGTAGAAAGCTGGAGTGAAATTTTCACAAGCGCCACAAAAACTTCTGGCTGCCTTTCTTCCCCAGTTGTTTTTCTTCAATTGTTTTAGCAATCTCTAGCTGTTCCTGGAGAGATCAGCTGAGCAGTAGCATGAAGAAAGGTGGCAAGTGGCTCTAGCTTTGCCTGAAGTCTCTTCCAGCTTTCTGTGTTCATTTCTAAATCCGTACTCAAAGCTGTGCCTGTGATAAGTGCAATACCGTGCCAAGCTTTTGTCAAGCTGATCATTTATCTTGTGACTAGGAACTGGAACAAACCGTGGAAGCCTGTGAGGTGAGATTGGGCCCATCACCAGGGCTCATTTCTGGGGGAATGTGGCAGAAAGCCTTTCAGGCAGTTCCTCCAACAGTCAGGTGGCCCCGCCCACCTGACTTTTGGACATTTTGGGCCGTTTTGGCCTCGATTGGGACCGAAACGGCCTGCCCGGCACCGACCCAGTCCCGGCTGTTTCGGCCCTGATCCGGGCCCAAACAGGCCCCAAATGGGCATTTCGGGCCCATTTTTGCCGGGATCGGGGCCGAAACAGCTGGGATTGAGTCGGTGCTGGGCAGGGGAGCGTTCGCCTGCCTGGCACCAACCCAATCCAGGCCATTTTAGCCCCAATCTGGGCTTAAAATGGCAACTTTCAGCCATTTTGGGCCAGTTTCTGCCTTAATCTGGGCTGAAACAGCCCAGATTGGGTTAGTACCAGGTGGGGGAAGCCTCCCCTGCCTGGCACTGACCTGGTCCGGACTGTTTCGGCCCTGATCCGGCCCACAGTCAAGGGTCAAAACTACCAGGGTTGGGTCGGTGCCTGGTGGGGGACCCCTCCCCTGCCCGGCACTGACCCGATCTGGGCCATTTTGGGCCCGATCCAGGCTAAAACGTGCCCAAAATGGCCATTTTGGGCCTGTTTCAGACTGGATTGGGGCCAAAACGACCCTGATCGAGCCACTGCCAGGTGGGGGAACACTCTCCCATTTGGCAGCATCTGAATCCCTGTTATTTTGGCCTGATCAAGGGGTGTGGCATATGCTAATGATTTATGCTAATGAGTTCCTGCAGCTCTTTTTCTACAAAATGACTCCTGCCCATCACAATCTCTCAACCTAACCTACTCTCACAAGGTTTTTGTGAGGATTGTGGAGGAGAGGAGAATGATGTGAAAAACCACTGCATGTCCCTGATCAGGGAGAAAAATGAGATATATATTTTAAAATGGAAAAAAAATTAAAAGATGCCTGTGAAAGGGAAGAAGGGGGGGAGTCTGCAGTAAGATTTTTTTTCTCTTCCATCAGGGATTCTGAAAGCCAGGCAGATGAAGAGTCTTCAGAAGTTTTCAAATTGGCAAAAGAAGTTCTACTTCAAGGACTAATTGATGAGAATTCTGGACTACAGTGAGTAATGTAGGCAGTGAATGTTGTGGCTACAGTGTTGGACTAGGACTGGGGAAACCCAAGTTCAAATCCTTACGCATCCATGAAGCTCTGTCAGCTACCTTTGGACCAATCACTCTTTCTCATTCTAGTCTGCATCAGAGTATTGTTGTGCGAGTGTAATGGAAGAGAGAAGAGCAGTGCTTCTTGTATCTACTCCATCTTGATTTCCTTGTGGAAGGGCAGAATAAAGATCTGATCGATAATGTATACTTGTTGGAATAATGCAACTGAAATAAGGAAAAGCAGAATTTTCTGTATCAGATTGTTCATTTAATATTAGCATATTATTTGAAGGGCTTCACATATTTGTTTCAGGAGAATGGGATATTGAGTGATTCCGCACACGTTGGATAATGCACTTCCAATCCTCTTTATAGATCATTTGGAACGGATTTTTTTGTGTGCGGAACAAAAAATCCACCTCAAACGATTGATAATGTGCATTGAAAGTGCATTAGCCAAGGTGTCAGTCAATCTTTATTACGGTCATAGACCACACAATAATAGCATACAACCCAGTCATGGTAAGTCATATTATTTACAAATCTATTCACTAAAATTTCAGGGTACAGAGTCTTAAACATTAACACCCTGTCTGTTATGGAAACCCACCTCGAGAAACTAAGCAGAGCAATCACAGAAATTAAGGAGGGAAACCAACTAAGATCAAGGACTGAATGGAGGGTTAATTGGAGGAGATGTTGCGAAGAAAAGAACACCCGTGGCAGGCAATGGCAAGCTGCAGACATTCAGGACCAATGCCTGCTCCTACATGCTAACAAGATTGCTCTGACAATCGGCAGGTACAGGGGAAGGATTCACTTATGGAAGCACAGGCACCAAGTGGTGGAGCACTTAAGTTATCTCCTGAGGATGAGGAGAATGAACATAGATCTGGAAGGGGTAGAGGACATCACCAATGACAATCAAGCACATAGGATAATTCTTACATTTAAGAGCGCAAAGATCCCACATAAGATGTTGGCCCTCAGAAATACCCTGAGGCATAAAGGTATTTTCCCTACCCGTGTGTTTGGTGACACTATTAAAAGATCTTTATTCACCAAACAGCCAAATAAAGAAGCCTATGATACTAAAGAGATGACAACGGATAACAAGGAATCCCCCCAGGAACCTGCAATAAAAGGAGATGATAATTCAACCCAGAGGCCAGAAATAACAAGGCCATACATCAAAGAAGGGAATGATTGGCTTGAGAACCCTGAGGAGAAAGAGCTGCTTCATAATTTTGCAACTCTCCCACCTGAAGATCAAACAGCTATAATCTCCAGATTGGGAGGGGTTTATGAAAAGGTGGTGGAAATCCATCAAGCGCCTGCAAAGGAGGAGATGGAAATAGCAACGGAAGCCAGTTTGACTGTGGGGGCTACTCAGAGCAAAGCCAACAACGATATGGATCATCTTCTGCTGGACTATTCAAGCCCAAACCAGAAACAGAAGAAGCTAGAGGAAGAAACTGGCAATAATACGCCCCAAAGGAAGGGGCCTGACACCAGAAGTCATGTTCCCAGTCAGAATGATCATAAGGATGCCAGCTATAAGAGTTACAAAGGACAGCAGACTCTCATCCAAAACGGATGTTTCTATCAAGACCCCTATAGGACACTGGATGTAATAGAAACAGATTGACTATCAGAGAGACAGCAGAAGAGAGGACACCCTTTCCATTTGATTGCAATAATATCCTGGAATATTATGGGTTGGGGGCCTAGAACAAAAGAACCAGATGCAAAAAAACCTTATGAAGAAATTTGATGTTATATTGTTGCAGGAGACATGGTGTACTCACTCCCCGATGTTAGAGGGATATAGTTCATATGAGGTACAGGCTGAACCTTCTGTAAGAGGTAGAGCCAAGGGTGGTTTAGGAATATTGGTATCAACGGCCTTGAGAGTTAAGATTATCCAACTCCCTTCGTATGATCAAATCGTGATGGCCTTGATTTTGAAATTTAAAGGAATTGACTGCCTAGTAGTGAATGCCTACATCCCCCCCATTAAAACTAAAGCTCAAATAGAACAGACATGGGGAGGTTTGGAAATGTATATTTGGCAATTGATTAGAACAAACCCAGCCGCTCATGTTGTAATGGGAGGGGACTTTAATGCTAGACTGGGAAGAGATGATAACACCTTACACAATAGCTACAATGCTTGCCCCCCTAGTTTAGAAACATCCCACTTACCCTATACTAGGTTATCGAAAGATCTAAAAAATAATTATGCAGGATTCATGCTGGCACGTATGACGTATGCCTTGAACTTAAGAATCCTAAATGGTTCTCATATAAATGACCATCCTGGGGAATATACATTAGCCAAGGTGTGCGGAATCAGTCATTGTTTCTCATACTGAATTATATGAGGTCTTTTTCGCATTCGTATTTTTACGTAGAATTTTTTTTATTTCAACTATAAACCATAATATAATAGCTATAGACTATAAACAATAAACAGAGAATAAGAAAAAACACAACAATCTAAACATAAGACACACTAACAATAATATAACACTATATAATTAAAAACAAACCTAAATTACACTACAGGTTGAGTTCCGGTTTTCTCCGCAACAAGTATATATCATTTCTAGTGTTACACTAGGTTAGTCACAAAACCCCTCTTTTTTCTACTGTTCATGTTTCTTAATCCATAAATCCAGATGCCATCAAATCCTTGTGTCATGATCTGGCTGTGCCAGGAAGGCCTAGCAAGGCCTCAGAAGCCTGTTAGCAGTGGGAGTAGGCCTGCCTACGATTCCCAGGAGCCTCTGGGCCATTTTGATGCTCTTTTTGGACAATCAGAACACGGGGCTAGGGCTATATAAGTCTGGGAGGGAAACGCCTGTGTTCTTTCTCCCAGGGAGCAGGCCAGAGGAGGTTTCTGCTAGGGGGAGAGGCCCTCATCCAGGTAGGGTAAGAAGACAGGCCTGGCAGACAGAGGGACAGTGAGTTCAGTCGTCCCATGGCCTTTTGTTTAGTTTACTTTCACACATCTATCGTTGCTAAAGCACCTTGTTTGCTTGTTTGTTTGTTGTTTGATTAACTGACCTCATTGTAAATAAACTCTTTTGTTGTTGTTACTCTGCTGGGTCCTCGCACCTGTTTATTGGCCAAGCTATGGAGGTCAGAAGGGTTGGGAGGGTATTCTGGGCTTTCTCAAGGGACCCTAAATCCCAGAGTCATGGCAGCATAAGGTGGCCCGCCCCACCTGAGGCAAGACATGGTGGCAGAAGTGGGATGGACTAATTTTAGACCCTGGTAAGGATGAGTGACATTTGGTTTTGATGGGGGGGGACTTTTTTCTGCTTTTCGCTTAAGGAAGCCACATTTGCTGAAGGTGCTTGCAAGAACAAGTAAAGGTCTGGTAAAGGTGTGGTGAAAGGGGTTTTTGTTTATTTTTTAGCTGTCGGGTCAACCAGATAGTGAGGCTAGAATAGGTAGTGCATGCTCCTCCGAACTGGGAAGACAAAATCAGAGGACGCGCCTGTTCCTAGAGGCAAGACCCAAGCAAGGGCTGCTGGGCCTATGTCTGAGAAGGAAGAGACAGCCAGAACAATGGAGCCCCCAAGTGAAGAGGTCTTGCGTCTCCAGCTGCAACTTAAGCAGGCAGACCTTGAGTTAGAGAAAATAGAGCTGGAAAAAGAGAGAATGTGGCATGAGCTTGTGATGGCTAAGCTCGCAAAGGGTCTGCCTTCTCCAGATGCCACAGTGAAAGAGGACCATCGGAAGTACCCCTTGTACAAGGAAGGAGAGGACATCGAGGCCTTCCTGCAGAATTTTGAACAAGTCTGCATTGACTACAAGGTCCCCCCAGAGCAGTACATGGAAAAGCTGAGACTGCACTTGAGTGGTGTCCTGGCTTCAGTGTCCGGCTAGATGGAAGGTGAAGAGAGAACAGATTACAAGCTGTTCAGGCAAAGAGTGAGAGAGAGAGTGGGATTCACCAAGGAAGGGGCCCGAAAGCGCTTCAGAGAGATCAGGCTTGAAGGTAAAGAGTCCTACCCACAGTTAATACACAGACTGGGAAAAGCCTATGACTTGTAGATGGAAGTTGCAGAAGCCAAGACTGTGGCTGATGTCAAGGCCCTAATGTGCGTTGACCGGTTCCTGAATCTTCTTCCTGAGCACATTCGGTGCCCGCTTGTGGACAAGAGTCCTTCTACCCTTCAAGAAGCAGGCCAGTGGGTGGAGCGACTGGCTGAAGCCTACAGAGGGCAGAGGTACAGCATTCATCGGAACTGGCATAAGAGGGAGTCTCCTAAGTCCCCATCCCTGTCCAGAAAGCAGCCAGAAGAAAAAAGACAACTGTCCCAGCAACAGCAACCTGTTTTCCCAAGTGCTGGTGGGAAGTTGCGCACGGTGAAGAAGTAGTTGCCTCGGTGCTTTACGTGCAACCAGTTGGACCACTTTTGGAATAAGTGTCCCAAGGCCAGGACTGATATGCACCACATGATCCCAGAGAAGCCTCAGATTACTTCACCTGCATTTGATCCAGAGTATATTCCCCACCACCACCGGAAGAAGGTCATGGTAGATGACTGTGAAGTTGCTGCTTGGCGAGATATTGCTTCTCTCCTGACTACCATGCATCGGTCTCTTATTGATCCCAAGTACCTCCTGGGAGAAGAAAGGAGGGTAAGGCGCCTGCATGAAGCAGAAGGTATTGTGCTGCCTGTTGCCCAGGTACCAATTACCTATGAAGGTTGGAATGGAAAGTTGCTGTGCACGATTATACCCCAGTGGCCATGTTTGTGGGAGAAGACTTAGCAGAGCATGTGCTCCAGGAACCAGAAGAACATGAACTAAGGTCTATAGAACCTGAGGCCGAGCCAGAGGGAGATGTGTACACACAGTTTCTGAAAGACTTTGCAGACGTTCCAGAGGAATTGGCAGATATGCCGGAGACTATGCAGGGGTGCTAACCCGCAGCCAGACTAAAAAGCTGCAACCAGCTGAATCTGCACCAGTGACTGCTCCAGAACCAAAGACCAGCTGAGACAGCAGTTTTATTGGGAGGAGATGGGCAAGGACATTGCCAGGTTTGTCCAGTCCTGCGAGATATGCCAGGCTGTGGGGAGGATAAGGGTAAAGCCCCACTTTAGCCTCCATCCGTGATTGGCACCCCTTTAGAGAGAGTGGCTGTTGATGTGGTGGGGCCCTTGCCGAATAAAATCCCAAGGGGGAAACAATATATATTGACTATTGTAGACTTTGCAACTCACTGGCCAGAAGCTGTGACCCTTAGCCATATTGATACCAACGCTATTTGCCGAGCCTTGGCAGATATATTTGCAAGAGTGAGTTGGCCCCTAGAGGTTCTCACAGACGCTGGGACCAATTTTCTTTCAGGGGTGATGGAGAAGCTGTGGCGCAGCCATGGGGTTCAGCACTTAGTGACTCTTCCCTATCATCACCAATCAAATGGGTTGGTGGAAAGGTTCAATGGGACCTTCCGGGAGATGATTAAGAAGTTTGTAACCACCCATTCCAACAGCTGGGACTTGGCTTTGCCTCAGCTCCTTCTTGTCTACCGGGCAGTTCCCCACCCCAGCTTGGGATTCTCCCCATTTGAACTGGTCTATGGAAGGGAAGTCAGTGGACCTTTGGAATTGGTGAAACACCACTGGGAGGGTTCCCTACCTTCCCCAGAAACTAATGTTTTGGACTTTGTGGACAAGCTTCAGAATTACCTAAAGGAAGCTTTAACACTAGCCCATAATCAGCTGCATGAAACTCAAAGGTAAACAGAAAACCTGGTATGATAAAAAAAGCCAGGGAGCGGGTTTACCAAGCTGGTGACTTAGTTATGGTGCTGAAGCCTATCAAGAGCAATAAAATGGACGCTTCCTGAGAGGGGCCTTGCCAGATCAAGGACTGCATGGGGGAGGTGAAATATGTAGTCCCGTCACCAGACACAGACCTCCCTCCCCTGGTTTATCATGCTAACTCCTTGAAGCCCTATCATTCTCAGGAAGTTATTGCTTGCCATCTTATCCCAGAGCTGACAGAGGAGTTTGGGAGTCCTGAGGACGTGTGTGGGACTTCCCAGTTATGGCAGGGTTGAAGAGCTCACCTACTCTCCCTTACTGTCTAAGTTCAGCGGGAAGAGGCTAGGCGACTGTGTGAGTTTGCTGACCAATTCTCTCAACCAGGTCTCTCTGTGATTGCAAAACACTCCCATCTTCACAGGAGATGAGCCACCCGTGGTTGAAAAAGCTCACAGAGTTCCCCAAACCCAGCGGCAAACCATCGAGAGGGAACTAGAAGAGATGCTGGCAGTAGGAATCAGCAGGCCTTCCGAAAGCGCCTGGGCATCACCGGTGGTGCTAGTGGGTAAACCGAATGGAAAGATCTGGTTTTGTGTTGACTACCGGAAACTAAACAAAATAACAAGGCCTGATCGATATCCAATGCCTTGCATTGATGACCTACTTGACCAGTTGGTTCTACCAAGGTACATCTCCACCTTGGACCTCACCCAAGGTTACTGGCAGCTGGAGCTTGATGAGCAGGCCAAGGAATGGTCTGCCTTTGTGACTCACAAAGGGCTGTATGAATTTAATGTGCTTCCATTTGGGCTCAGAAGTGCCCCAGCAATCTTCCAGAGGGCTATTAATAAATTCTTGAGAGGGCTGGAAGGGTTTGCTGTGGCCTATTTGGATGTGTGGCTGTGTTCTCTCAAACCTGGGAGCAGCATTTGGAGCATCTTCGCCAGGTGCTGAAGAGAATCAAGGAAACCGGAGTTACCTTAAAGGCAAAAAAGTGCCAGCTAGGTAACTAAGTAACTTATTTGGGACACAAGATAGGAACAGGTACCATCTCTCCTGGGTAAGCCAAAGTTGAGGCTATCCAGGATTGGCCAGTTCCCAAGACCAAGGCTCAGGTCCGGTCTTTCTTTGGGTTGGCTGGCTACTACCGAAAGTTTGACCTTGACTACAGCAAACTGGCCTTGCCACTGACTGATCTTGTCAGCAAGAAGAAGCTGGAGAAACTGCAATGGACAGAGGCATACCAACACGCCTTTGACAGTCTGAAGAACTCGCTGGTGACAGGACCAGTTTTGAGGGCTCCAGACTTTGACAAACTCTTTGTCCTCACCACTGATGCTTCTGACCGTGAGGTGGGGGCCGTTTTGTCACAGGAGGGGCCAAATCAGGAGCAACATCCAGTTGCTTTCTTGAGTAAATAGCTCACTGAGTGGGAAGCTGGCTGGGGAATCCCTGAGAAAGAGTGTTATGCTATTGTTTATGCCTTGGGGAAATTCAGGTCATACTTATGGGGCCAAGATTTCCTGCTTCAAACAGATCACTCTCCCCTATAGTGGCTTCAGACTGCCAAATTAACCAACCCAAAACTCCTGCGGTGGAGCCTGGCCATGCAGGACTTTGACTTCAGGGTGGAGCACATTGCAGGATCTGGGAACAAGGTTGCAGATGCTTTGTCCAGGAGGGCCTGCAATGATGAGTAATCTGATGTGGTCCTGTTGATGTAAAATGTTAATGTTGATTTAAAGATTGGCAGAGCACAGCCCATATCCCTGGTTGTAGACTGCATCAATGGGTATCCGGATGGCTGGACCCCATGATATGGTCTGGGGTGTGTATGTCATGATCTGGCTGTGCCAGGAAGGCCTAGCAAGGCCTCAGAAGCCTGTTAGCAGTGGGAGTAGGCCTGCCTACAATTCCTAGGAGCCCCTGGGTCGTTTTGGCGCTCTTTTTGGCCAGTCAGAACACAGAGGGCTGATGCTATATAAGTCTGGGAGAGAAAAGCCTGTGTTCTTTCTCCCAGGGAGCAGGTCAGAGGAGGTTTCTGCTAGGGGGAGAGGCCCTCATCCAGGTAGGGTTGAGAAGACAGGCCTGGCAGACAGAGGGACAGTGAGTTCAGTCGCACCAGGGCCTTTTGTTTATTTTAGTTTCACCCATCTATTGTTGTTAAGGCATCTTGCTCACTTGTTTGTTTGTTGTTTGATTAACTGACGTCCTTGTAAATAAACTCTTTTGTTGTTGTTACTCTGCTGGGTCCTCGCACCTGTTTATTGGCCAAGCTACAGAGGTCAGAAGGGTTGGGAGGGTACTCTGGGCCTTCCCAAGGGACCCTAAATCTCAGAGTGGTGGCAGCATAAGGTGGCCCACTCCACCTGAGGCATGACACCTTGTTATCCATTTCATGCAAAAAGTCTGTAAACAGTTTCCATTCAGTCAAGAAGTTAACTAATGTCCTTTCTCTAATCAATGCAGTAAGTTTTGCCATTGACAAAAACTCCAAAACTTTTGTCCATCATTCCTCCACTGTAGGCAATGTTGGAATTTTCCACTTTTGTGCATCAAGTACTCTTGCTGCCATAATAAAGTATAAAAACAAAGTTCTAAAGCTTTTTTTCGAACTGGCTGTCCATTCCCAACAGAAGAGTCTCTGGTTTCAACTGAATTTTAATCTTCAAAATCTTCTGAATCGATTATTTTATCTGCAACCAAAAACTCTTTGCTTTCTTACATGTCCACCACATACGAAAAAATGTCCCTTCTTGTTTGGCACATTTCCAACAGACATTTGACGCCTCTTATACATTCTAGCCAATTTTTCAGGAGTCATATACCAACGATACATCATTTTGTAAAACATTTCTTTAATACAAGAGCTTAATGTAAATTTCAACCCTTCTTGTCCACATATTTTCCCATTGCTTCATTAATATATCACGTTCTTTTACTTGCTCTTCTTCCATCTCAAACCTCAACAAAAGTTTATACATTTTGGAAATTAACATGTTCATCATTTGTACAAAGGGCAATTTCAAATTCAATTTTAGATTTCTCAAAGTCATAATGACTCTTGTCTAATTTGAATATCCCTGAAATTTGCATATATGGAAACCACTGACAAGCGTGCCCTTCTGCTGCTAAGTCCTCTCTCAATTTAATTTTAACTTGGTCCTGAGAGAATTCCAATAAATCCTGGCAAGTTAACCATTTAGGTGGACTAACCATTTCCCTTCTAAAATGAGCTTCTTGTGATGACAGCCAGAGAGGTATTTTCGAACAAAACCTAAATTTGTATTTATTCCATACTCTGAGAATGGCATGCCGTGCATAATGATTATTAAACTCTGCATTGGCTTTAACTTTGTCATACCATAGATACCCATGCCACCCAAATTTTAAATCATGCCCTTCATGGTCCAATAGTATTCTATTTTTTAACAGTATCCATTCCTTCATCCAAACCAAACAGTTAGCCGCAAAATATAATCTCAAATATGGTAGACCCAAACCTCCTCTTTCTTTTGCATCCTGTAGAACCTTAAATTTAACCCTTGTTTTTTTGCCTTGCCATATAAATCTCAATATATCCTTCTGCCACTGCTTAAATGGTACCTCTGTTGTCAATACAGGAATTGTCTGAAATAGGAATAATATTTTAGGTAAGACATTCATTTTAATTGTAGCTATTCTTCCCAACAATGATAATTGAATTTTATCCCATCTTAGCATATCCCTTTTAATTTCTTTCCAAGTCTTAGTATAATTATTTTGGAATAACATACAGTTCATATTTGACAAAGTAATACCCAAGTATTTTACCTTTTTCTCAATTTTGAACCCTGTTTTGCTCTCAAGTTTCATTTGATCTTGTATTTTCATATTTTTAGTTAAGACTTTGGGTTTCTGCTTATTAACCTTAAAACCAGTCACTGCACCAAATTCTTTCAACTTCATCATTAAAGTTTCAATTCCCTTCAAAGGGTCCTCCAAAACCATTCTTATTTTTACAACATTGCTTAAGTCAGAGCTTCTCTTCTGCCTTGGTTTAGGGAATTTAAATGTAGTAGCCTTGTCTGTACTCCCTTCTTTGTTTAAAGTAATTTCCCTTATACCTGTCCAAGAGGATCAATTATATCCACTAGTCCAGCAGTTCTCAAAAGTTAGTGACCCAGGCACCCCCATTTTGATTTTAAAATATTCTGGGACCCTCAAACCCTCCTCTCCTCCATCACAGTGCTTGCCTTATATCAGTCGGGTTCCTTGCAAAATACACAGCAAGTCGTAATACCTCATAGAGGCTTCTGTACACTAGTGTCCTCAGTGAGAACCACATCAGCCACAGTTTAAAGGAGAATTTAAGTAAAATGCTTGTATTTTCTGTACATGGCCTATGAGGTCTGGTCACCAGAGGACAGCCGACTCTACAGGGCCACAACTCAGAAGGTTGTGATCTTTTGATTGCAAGTAACTTTGTGCTAGATACAGCAAGAAGATTGGTTACAAACTTCCAGCCAAAGGCTGGCTACTCAGGGATGGGAAGGGACCCAGAAAAACTTTCAGAGCTCCTCAGAGAAACAAACAAACAAAAGAACATCACACACAACTAGAACTTCTGGTATTTGATTGAAAACCTTCATTGACTGCTACTGTCTATGGATGTAGAGTAGAGGTGGGCACGAACTGTGAAAAAAACAAACTTTGTGGTTTGTGTGTTTTCACGAACCACGAACTTCCATGAATTGGGGCAAGTTTGCGAACCGGTTCATGGTTTGTGGTTTGTGGGCATGGAAAGGGACATTTAAACCTGCAGTTCAGCTGCTTGTCGGGGAGATCCACGACAAGCAGCTGCTCATTTAGACAGCGGGGCTGTTTAAATGGCTGCTCCGAGCTGCAGGAAAATGGCCATTTAAACTGCGGGTCGGACTTGGCTGGCCAGTCAGGAACTCCCGGCTGGCCAGCCAAGCCCCACCCACAGTTTAAAGGGCCATTTCCCCGCTGCTCCAAGTGGCCAGTTCGTGGAAGTTTGTGGACCAGTAGACCAGTTCGTGGAAGTTCGTGGAAAATGAGCTTTCACAAACCGCTAGTTCGCAAACCACGAACCAGGTCAGTTCATGGTTCTTTTTGGTTCGTGTTCCATTTCATGCTCATCTCTAGTGTAGAGTAATGTTGTCTCTCTATATGGTGAAATCCTTTGCATTAGAAAATAAAGTAGAAACCAGTTCAGTCACTATATTGGAAACCTAGACAATATTACCAAGCTTACCAAGATTTGGTTTCTGTCAGTGAAATGTATGGGTGAGAAACTGAAAAAGATAAAAGTTGAGAAAAAGAAAGGCTGAATGGGAAAACAGACAGGAAAATAAGAAAAGGGGAGAGACTGTTGGGGGAATAAAGGAAGGAAAGCTGAAGTCTGGGGTGGGGTGGGAGGACATGGAGAGGCCATGGGAACTGCCAGTAGAAAGAAGAAATTGTGTGGGGAGGGGGATACAGAGAGGAAATGAGATGCCCCCCGTGGGTTCCCTGCTTGTCATTATCTAATGCTACAGATAGTTTCATATAAAAACCTTCATGGTACACATTCTAAGAAAAGTTAAATTTTATCTTAAGAGGAATTTTACTCATTATGGAAGAGAAAATAGTTCATATGAGTTTTTTTCCCCTTCAATTTCACCAATATTTATGCTGGACAAGGGGAGACAGTCCCAGGATGGGGTTTTTTTCCTGTGCCTTCACATCCCTAAATGCTACAATAGTCCACATTTTATATTTCTCTTAGGGTTTTTTAACACTGAAAACACTTAAGCAAAAGAATTTGGATTTTAAAAGGCTTGATAAGAAATAAAAGATAAGAAGGTTGTAAAATAGCTTGAGAGGGAGCTGTTAAATTATTAGTATTACATTCAGCTGTCTAGATATCATAGGGATTCTTTTTTAGCTCATTGTGACAGACAGGAGGGTGCCCTGCCCCTGAGAGGAAAAGCACTAATCCCCTTTAGTCCTGTTTGGTGGCTAGCAAATCTCCGTTTGTCCTGTTTGGTGGCTAGCAGCCAATCAGCATCCCTGGAAGGACTGAAGGAGCCAGATGAGAAGGGAAAGAGGGAGAGCAAAAAAGCTGTCATACTGTCAGCTCAAACCAGATAGGGTCTGAACCTTCAGAGAAAAAGAGAGTGGAGGAATCCTGTCTCAGGGTTTGCATTGTGTGTAAGCAGGCTAAACCAGTGAATGTATGGAGATAGGGTTTGTATCTCCAGAGTTTAGTTAGAACCTGCCTGCAGAGACTTTGAAAGTCTCGGAACCTAACTTTTGGGATAAAGCAGGCTTGTTGGAGGAAAAATTCAGGTCTGCCTCAGAGAGAGTGCAGACCAACGTCATTTGGTCTGCCTCAGCAAGAGAACAGACAAGATCAAGGGTAGCTCTGCCTGGTAGTGTGGCAGAGTGATACAGCTCTACCTCTGGGAGAGCTTGGTTGTGATGCCTGTTTTTGGTGATGAGAATACCGGGTATCATTTATTTTGACTCTTGGGAAAGAACAGGCTGGTGTGGGTGGAATCCTGTATATGTGACAGAATCCAACTTGGGGGCTAGGCAGTGAAAGCCTGTTTGTGCCAGCAAGCCTTAAAGAGAGTTCAGCTTATACTCTTAAGCTGTAACTAGCTTAAATTTCTGTCTCTCAACCAATCTTCTCTTTTGATTATTGGGAGATCTGTGCTGCTGAGCCATCCTTTAAAACCAACCTGTAAATAAATCTTTTTTGGTATTTACATCCAACTCCTGCCTCAATAATATCCGTGGTCTTTCTGCTCACCACAAAACTTACTTCACAGCAGCAAACCCAAAGCCTTTACACTAGCTACCCATTGAACATCTTGTAACCTAAAGAGAGATTGATATTTCAAAACAAACCTGGTTCCCCTAAATCATAAGAGCCTGTGTGGGTTCCCTCAGTTGGAAGAAAGGACTGGTCACATTAATGTATTTCTTTGGAAAAGCATGTGCTTATCTGTCTTCTTTTTTCTTTTACAGATTAATTGTTAGGAATTTTTGGGGTGATGAAACTCGGTTACCAGGAAACACCCTTGATCGTATGTTGACTTTGTTAAGTTCTTTATACTCCACAAAAATTGAAACTCAGTACTTGAGTTTAGCTACCAATTTCCTGCTTGAAATGACCAGCAAGAGCCCAGATTATTCCAGGAAAATGTTTGAATATCCACTGTCTGAATGCAAATTTCAGGTGAATTTTTATTACATATTTCATTTCCATCTGTCCTATGAAATAACAAAAATCAAGTATTTTTCCGATTCAGTCTGATATGCATAAGTTTCCAAGTAATCCTGTTCCATGGCCATTTTATATTATGTTTTACATGATATCTTGGCAAATCCTTTAGCATTTTATGAGAAGAATTTCTCAAAATTTGATCTAGCCCCTCTTTGGGTATATGTTAAAATCAACAGGTAAGTCTTATTGAAAAATATTAGAAAATGGGAGGTTTTGCCCCATGCAGTTTGAATATCACTACTTGAAATGAGTGTCTGACCATAGATATCAGATTATTTAAGTATATGTTGTAAACTGCCTTGAGCACTAAGCATGGTGGAGAGGTGGTATAGAAGTCAAATAAATATTGATGATAGAAGTGGGAGGCTGGAAGTGACCATCAGAAAGGCTATGTTTGGGGTTATGGGATTTGTATGGACAAAAGTTGTATGTGATGGGGGCTATAATAAGGAGAGGAATTAAGTGCGATCGAGTTTAAAAGGTTGGCTGGATTCATCCTCCTGTCCTCAATGTTCCCTAAGTAAAATATTTAATATTTTGACTAATGTCAAAAATAATGTGCAATCAAATCCTATATACATTCATTCACAAGTGTTGCTGGACTCCCTAGGACTTGCTCAGAAGTAAGTGCATAAAGTTGTAGTTTTAGTTTCGTGTGTATGTTCTATAATAATTGTAATGGCAAAGATAGTTTCAGCGACATATTTTTTTTCTTCTAGGATTTTGTTGTTGACTCAAATTGGCGTTACCGTAGTACTGTTCTTACTCCTATGTTCGTGGAAACTCAAGTTTCCCAGAGTATGAACAGGCATCAATTACCAGGAGGATCTTTTGTGACTCATGGATCCATGAGTGGCCAACTAAGGGCTACACAACAACAGTATGAATTTACACCCACACAAAATATTGGTAAGTATCTATATCAGATGGACTTGAAGCTCTATTCTTTAATGAGGAGCTGTCTGTAGAATTCTTGCTTCCTCATTTATGCGATTGTGTATATTTCTGAGTATATGCTAAAGTGATTCTATACAAGCTCCTCAGGTTTCATATTGATCCTGTTTCAGGATGCTCTGTCCTAATCTAGTTAGTTTTTGTTTATAAATGGACCATAAAGAATAGAGCAATACATTGGGGAAGGGAGTCAAGCCATTTTTATGTATGTTGCTTGCTAGTTAATACTTTCTGTATATTTTAGGTGGGAGGAGCTCCTTTAACTGGCTAATAGGAAACAGTGTTGACACCTTTGCAGAATATACAGTTCCTTCATCTTCTGAATCCTTGTCTTCATCTATGTTGCTCATCCGCAAGTGGGCTGATAGGTCACAGAGAGCTGCCTTCAAACCATTAGGTTCCAATTTTGGGGGGGCAAGGCTGGGTTTGCCAGGAGATGAGGTGGATAACAAAGCTAAAGGTATGTATCTTCTCTCTCCCACTCCTATATTTTTGTTTAGAGATTTCTTTTTTGGTCTAAGCAAGTAGTCTAAGACAATACCGCACATGTCTTTTAGTTAAAGGGCCAACCACAGTTTTAAAACGTAAGCCGTTATGTCAGGAAATTTCTTTAAAAGACCTTGGATTTTTCTTCCTTGTTTAGTCTTTAATAATATTCTAGATGATAGTTTCCACCTCATTGTGTAATTTGCAAGGTTTTCTGTATAAAGCAGGAGAAGATGTATTTGGTTTTCTGTGTGTATATTTTAAAAAAGAATTTTCCTCCTGCATGTATGTATTAGGTATAGATGAGAGGGCAGAAATTCTGAGACTGCGGAGACGCTTCTTGAAGGACCAAGAAAAGCTCAGTCTGATTTATGCAAGGAAGGGTGTTGCTGAAAAGAAACAAGAAGAGGTTTGTTTGTTTTTGGTAAATAGACCATAGAGGGGGAGACTTAGTTACCACTACACCTTTGGTTTTAGGAATAGCTCTACAAAAGTTCCTTTTTTAGGAACAGAGTTCATTTTTGCTTATCTAGCTGAGAAAGTTAAGTGGCTGAAGTGGCTGAACCCTAAAAGCAGAAAAGAGCTGATTGAGTTGGATGAGAGCAGCTTCTAGGTTATCTGGGTGGAATGACTATCATTACCTCTTATCTTCAGAGTTCCTTGAGAGAAACCCTGTAAATGTCAAATGTTTTCCAAGTACATTTGACTACTGGATTTTCTTTTCTACCTGAGTTACCAAGAAGCTCAAGTTATATATATATCAGGAAAGATAGTACTTACTGCAGGATGGAGTAAGGAATGGTTCTAAAAATATCTTCCTGTGATTTGCAGTTAACTCAGTGATAACTTCTGCAAACTGTCCTAAATAAATCTATATTCAAGTGGTTTGTTACTATAATGTTTCAATTGTTACAGAAATTGAAAACTGAGCTGAAAATGAAGCATGATGCTCAGGTCACTCTGTATAGGAGATACAGGCAAGGGGATCTCCCTGACATCCAGATTGAATATAGCAGTCTGATCACTCCTTTGCAAGGTTTAGCGCAGGTAAGCTATCCCACAAATTTTAATTAACCAAATACAGTTTTTCCAGAATGCATATTTAACTTTTAGATTGTTTGGCTTTTGATTTGAATTTTCATTCAGTCACCCCAGACTAAGGGGTGAAATATAGCTATTCCCTTTAAATACAGTGTCATACTTTAGTTTAGCATTTGACATCTAGAATTTGTTTCATTGTAGTCTGAAGTAGTAAATTGGCCATGGCCAAATGTGATAGTACTGCTTACACCAGACTTTCTTTAGGGATGTTTTAACTTTGCAATGCTGTGTTATGTGCTCTGCCCTTTACTATTTTCATTGTAGCTACCTATAGGAATAAAAGGAAAGACATGAGGGATGGACAAGGTGGTACAGCTTGTTCTTTAGAGAGCCTACAGCAACAAGTTACTATAGTTTCAGCATCGTGAACTGTTTTTTACAAGACTGTAATGAGAGAGCTTCCATATGACTGTTACTGTGCTTTAAAACTTGATAATTCATTGTAGAAATTAGGGGTTTCCTTCCAGACTTATAAAAGAATTGTTTTATATTTGGATCACCATACCTGTAAGGTATTGTAAATATAGAAAATGCCCCATTCTCTGCTATGGAAGTGCTAGTGCAAAGCTATTGAAAATACTTGTCCTGAGATTTCCTACTTCTGTTATTAATTATAGAGAGACCCTACACTGGCTAAACAGCTTTTTGGCAGCTTGTTTGCTGGAATTTTGGAAGAAATGAAAAAATCTAAATCTCATTCTGAGAAGAATACCACCATCCAACAGCTGGTGCAGGACTTCAATAGCTTCCTGACCACGTCCGTGTTATATTTCCCACCATTCATCTCCTGTATCCAGGTAGTGCATCTGTGTTATTTTTTAAGCACTTGTAGTATTTTCCTTTTTCATGCTTACGGAAAACAAAAGCATTCTTCACACCTTTTAATTTGTATCCAGTGATCAGCTAATTCCTTGTACTAGAATGTTCAATGAAATTATTTCATTTTTAAACTGTAGAATGTAAAACTCACATTGTTGGCTAACTTATACATAGAAAAAAGTCTCTTTTATCACTTTGAAAGGCAGAAACTTCAAGAAGGACCAGTGTAGATAATGCTTCTGAAAAGCAGAATTTGGAGTGGGACCTGTACTCATACCTGGTTTCTGAACTGAGGTTGAGAAGTGCAGTTAGTTATGGTTATTAATTATCAAAAATAACATCATGCTTTGGTTGAAGGAGGTGAGAGGAGTTTGAGAGCACGAATGAAATAGGAGGTGGTTATGATCCCACAGCCTACTCCCTGTTGTTAAATCAAAGGTAATATCTGGGAGCATTGCAACTGGGACTGGCCCAAAGTTCTTACCCTGTAAGGCTCCATTCTCTCCCATACGTAGATGCAGAATGCACTGCCTGCCTGTATGAGAATCGCTTGGCATCTATCCATGCTCTTAATGTCGGATAATAGTGCCTCAGGAATCGTCTTCTGTATTTAGCAATGTTAATTTGCTTTTAGGACATCAGGCCAGGTACTGCAGAGCATATGAAGATACATCTTTCTCACAAAACAACATGACTCTGAAGCACTGTGTTTTTCACATTCTTTGTACTTCATCAAGTGACTTGGGCTCATGTGATTAGCCTTTGCTTAGTGTTGAGGTACATTTGAGATGTAAAAACAGTGAAGTAGAAGGATATTAGTTACCAAAGAACATTAAAGTAAGAGAAGGGCAAGCTTGTGTTACTGTATACCAGCTTCAGAACTTTTAGTTTTGATAACTTCAGTAGACTTATGGAACACTTGGTGCCATTGTATAAGTTTCAGTTTATTGTATAGATAAATAAGACAATGGTATAGAACTGGGCAAGATTTTCCAAAATGCAGAGACTCTCTTAAAGTGGATAAGAATGCAGGGGGAAGAACTGTCTGCAGAACTTTTGAAATCTAAAAGGGAAGTGAAAATTGGACCTAGGTTTTTGGTGTTAGTAATATTTCCCTCACCAAATGCCATATCTAGACAGCAGCAGATGTGTACACAAGTGTACAATGTAGTTTTTTCATTTGCTCTTTCCTCCTGCTAATACTATTCCTAGTGTAGGAATACTTGTACATCTGAGAGTTAGTTGGTTGTTGTTGTTGGTTAAAAGAAATCATTGGACTGCAAAGTAGTTGGGCTTTTTCTGGGTTGTTTAGTACTAGCTTACTTAAGAGCCCTCTGTGTGCTACATTAAACATGTCTCTAAGGTCAAAAACAGCCATATATTTAACTTTCCCTTGTCCTGCTATCAGGCTGTTGCAGATTTCTCTTCTCCCTTTTAGCAGCAGGAAGAGATGCAGAGTAGAGGTGGAGAAATGCTCAGCATTGATGCCATGACATTATGGAGAGGAATAGGGAATTAAATGTGCATCTGTTGAATACTATTCTGGCCCAAGAAAGCAATTCCAATATCTAACTGTAGACCTTCTGTGCACTCCCACATAGGACTGCGCTTGCGCAGGCCTACCAACTGGAGGATTTGCAGCTAATTTTTTCCACTAGAGGGTGATCGCACAGGCGCGGCTGTTTTCCCGCCAAAGCCAGCCTCTATCCAGGAGGCGCAACGCCCTCTGCCTCTAGTTCCTCTTTTGCCACCATCATGAGAGGATCGGTAGCTGGAGCTGTAAAACTATGCAGGCGATATCACTCCCAGTGTTCTTTCCTAATCCGGGGGATGAGGCTGAGAGAGCTCTTCACTGCCTGGATGTTAGGAGGGCTATACTTTTTTGCCTAGACCATATTAAGGTCTTCCGGATAGAGAGACAACTGTTCGTTTGTTATGTGGGCCCAAAGAAAGGTAAGAGAGCGAGTGCTCAAACCATTGCATGGTGGGTTGTACAGGTTATTAGGTTGTGTTACAGGTATGCCAATTTACTTTGTCCTTTGGGGATCCGTGCGCATTCCACGAGGTTGCAGGCAATGTCGACGGCGTTCCTGAGAGGAGTTCCTTTGCTGGACATACGCAGGGCAGTGACTTGGTCATCGGCAGAGACCTTCATAAGACACTACGCCCTAGATGTCCTCAACAGATGAGAGACAACTGTGGGCACAGCCATCCTACAATCCATTTTTCGCTGAAGAGCAGACTCCAGCACTCAGCTTGTAAGTCTCCCATGTAGGAATGCACAGAAGACCGACAATGAAAACAGGGTTGCACTTACCTGTACCTGTTGTGCATTGAGGTCTTCTGTGCAGGTACACATGCCCTCCTTCCTTCCCCGCTGGCACTCTTCATGCTGAGGAGTGCGGCAGCAGGAGGAGCTGGGGGCAGAGGGCACCGCACCTCCTGGATAGAGGCTGTTTTTGGTGGGAAAACAGCTGCACCTGTGCTCTGGGAGGCATCAAGCACCCTCTAGTGGAAAAAATTAGGTACAAATCTTCCAGTTGGTAGGCCTGCACAAGTGCAGTCCCATGTTTCTTGCACAGAAGACCTCAATGAACAACAGTTACAGGTAAGTACAACCCTGTTTTTCCAGTCTAAACAGTCATGTGACCACCGGAGGTGCGAACCCCCCCCCCCCTCAGTTCTGCCTTAGCCACTGAGAAGAGAGGAACTGTGCTTTTTAGCTTGTTTGTTGTTTTTTGTGTGAATTTGATTCATTTGCTTCTTCTGGCTTTTTCTGATTTCGAACTGTTTCTGGACTTCGTTATTGCATACCGCTTCAAATTTGGTGATTTTGGCGCTATAACTTAAGCTGATACAGTCGAGTGAGTTTGTGTGGAGAGCAATTTCGCTATGTTGCAAAAAGCCCTCTTCAAGAAATGTTCACAGTGCAGGACAAAAATAACACACACTGATGGGCATGATCTGTGTCTGTTGTGTTCCATTTCTGATCGGAGTCAGGCTAAGTGGGATCAGCCACAGGAGGAAGTGATATTAGTGACTCCAAGGCCTCTGTCACCCCACTTCAATTCACCTGATCAGATGTTATCAGAGGCCCCTGATGTGGAAACCCCAGTTGTCTGGACAGCAGAACATGGGTTCGAACCAATTCTTTTTAGGGATCCGACCCCAGTGAGAGAAACTTCGACTCGGGCTTGATCTTTGACATCAAGAGTTTATTCCCCAACTCCGAGCCAACATAGCAAGCATGGATCCGAGATACATCACTCATCAGAACTGAGATGCTCTTCTCAACACCAACACCACATGGCGTGCTGTATTTCATCACTGTATCACTGCTATTGGCCAGGGGGCCCACAAGGCTTTGATGCCCCAGAACCAAGACCATCAATTTCATCAAGGAAGGCTTGGCTACCTCCACTGTCACCCATGCAACTTCAACAGCAGTATGATCCTGAGGAAGAGTACGAGTATCCGCCTGTAGCACCTGGTGACCTCGGATCCAAGACATCAGAACTGTCTCCCGATGAAGACGTTAGACCATCCTCAGGTTCCCCTTACGAGGACCTCCAACTATGTTCAGAGCAGATGTCCAGGAGGCCTAGGCTCTGAACCTCAATGTATCTTCCTTTGCCCTGAAAGCCTCCAGAAAATTGCTGGGCAGGCTGTACAGTGATGCTCCAGTGTTAGTGGGGTTCCCCCTTGTGGAAGGTCTGGACGAAGTCATTTTAAAAGCGTGCGAGAAACTAGCAGAATTGCCTCCTACATCCAAAAGAGTGGAAGCAATGTATAAAGTCAAGCAGGACACCTGGCCATCCCTCTTCACACACTGTGTGCCGTCATCTTTGGTCACAGAGGAGTTTCAAAAACAACATCCTGAGTCTCAGTCTGCACCACCAGACAAGGAGGGCAGGAAGTTGGGTGGCTATGGCAGGCACCAGTACTCTATCTTGGCGCTGATAACCACCAGATCATCATGGGAGGTTACCAGTTATATTTGTGGGAGAAGCGCTCATACTGTGTCATGGGTTTGCCCAAAGAGAAGAAGATGATGTTCACATTGCTACTGAATCAGACCATTTGAGTAGCTAAACAGCTTATAATGCAGGCTGGCATGCTGTGGAGACCTCAGCCCTAAGGAATGGCTAGTTAGATCCTGATAAGGCGTCAGTCCTGGTTAAGATCAATTGCCTTGTCTCTGGAGATGAGAGCAAAAATAGAGAAGATGCCATTTGAGGGATCAACTCTGTTTGCTGCTGCTACAGATGACACCCTCTCCCAAAAGAGGAAGAATCGCCATATGACCACGTCCTTGGGAATAGTCCCTACAGACCAGTGTTCTTTTAAGCCAAGGTACTTCCCTAGGCACCAGCATGGGTACCAACGCTACCAGAGACCCTACAGGCATTACCAACAACAACAGGGCCAATATCAGCCTTACCCAATGCAGCAGTCTAGGAGGAGGCCATATAAGCAGAAGACCACATAGCCTGCAGTTCAGCAAAAGGACAACCAGGGCCCTCCAAGCAATTCTGACTTGTTGCAGCCACACCTGACCCAAACCTGTGTTACACAGAGAGACTGTCCACCTATTACTCTCAGTGAGAGTCGATAACATCCGACTCTTGGGTCTTAGCTATTGTTCAATATGGCTACAGGTTGGAGTTTGTGGCTAAACCTGATTGCATCTTGTCATCTTTGGCTACAGTCAATCTGATACCAGAACTCGAAGGGGAAATTAAGTCCCTATTGAAAAAAGAGGCCATCCAAGAAGTACTGAGTGCTGATAACTTTTGTAGTTTCTTTTCAAGGTTCTTTCTGGTCCCTAAGAAGGATGGGGATCTAAGACCTATTTTAGATCTCAGGGGTTTGAATTATTACCTCAGGGTATCTAAATTTAAGATAGTGACGCTCTCAGAGGTTCTCTCCTTAACCAGAGATTATTGGTTTGCCGTCTTAAACTTAAAAGATGCCTATTTTTACGTGGCAATTAGGAGAGACCACAGAAAATATCTCTGCTTCAAATATCATGACAGGGTGTATCAATACACAATGTTACCATTTGGTTTGTCAGCTGCACCCAGAGTTTTTACCAAATGCATGGCATCTGTGGTTGCCTATCTGAGAATGCAAGGGTGTTCGGTCTTTCCATATTTAGACAATTGGTTGATATCTGCCCCATCAAAGGAAAAGTTAATATGAGATGTTTCTCTGCTGGCTGATGTATGTTTACACTTGGGTTTGATAATAAATGTGGACAAAATGTGGACAAACTCGAGCCCTCTAAAAAACTCACTTACATTGGGATGGCCCTGGACTCCACAATTGGCAGGGCAACTTTACCACCCAATAGGGCACGTTCCATTCAATCTCTAGTACCTATATTCTCCAGGAATTGATTCCAACCTGTGTGGAGAATACAGAAGCTATTAGGCCACACGGCTGCTGCCACAGCAGTGGTACCTTTTGCTTGCTTGCACATAAGGGTGTTACAAAATTGGTTTGTGAGGAGATTTAAGCCAACGCTATATTCTCCTAATCATAAATTTTCCATACCCAGGCAAGTAAACAGGTCTTTACAATGATGGTCTCTGGATTCCAATTTGTTAAAGAGTGTCCCCTTTGGTGCAAGACACTGGGACATAATTGTGACAACTGATGCTTCTATTCAGGGTGGTTTTATGACCATACAAGATAGGTGATCGGAAACAGAACAGTCTCTACACATTAATGTATTAGAACTTAGAGCCATTCACTTTGCTCTTGTCTCTCTTGTAGCCTTTCTTCAAGACAAAGAGGTCCAGATCCAGATGGATAATACTACGACAATGCTATATAAACAAGCAGGGAGGAACAGCTTCTCTAACCCTTTGTGCAGAGGCTATGACTTTCTGGAACTGGGCAATTGCTAATGGGGTTTCCCTGCATACCATTCACATTGCTGTATTAGACAATTCCAAGACGGATATGCTCAGCAGGATGTTGAATGAGGCTTATCTCGAGCAGGTGTTTGCTCAATGGGACTTCCCAGAGGTGGACTTGTTTACCACTGCAGACAACATGAAGGCTCTAGTGTTTTGTTCCCTAGTAGGAAATGACCCCCACTCTATAAGGGACTCCTACTCAACACTCTTAGCCAGGCTAGCTGTCCTACATGTTCCCGCCGATCCCCCTCATCTCAAAGGTGTTGTGTAAAATACAGCAGGACAATTCAGATTGCATACTAGTAACCCCATTTTGGCCAAGACAAATATGGTTGCCAAAGTTACTAGAGCAGTCCAAACAGACTTACATCACGTTGTTAGCCCTGGACATACTCACATGGGGGAATCTGTTTCATCATGACCCCAACAGGTTACACCTGACTGCATGGCACATTCACCCCAAGTAATGGGTAGCTCTCAAGAGGTACAGCGAGTACTTTTGAATGCCAGAAGGCCAACTATGAGACGCAATTATGTGTCCAAATGGAAGAGTTTCTCTTGCTGGGCGCAAGAGAAAGGACTATCACCTAGCAGCTGCCCTTTATATGATATCTTATACTACTTGTGTCATCTGAGGGTGGAAGGTTTGGCCAGTTTATCTGTAAAAGTGCACTTAACTGCTATTTCAATCTCTCATGAGCTGTTGGAAGGAAAGATGGTGTTTTCTCACTGAATCTCCCCAAAATTCCTTAAGGAATGTTGAATCTATATCCCCTATTGTACAGCTGTTCCCCCAGTAGTCCCTATCGCCTGTGTTATACAGCTTATGTTACCCCCATTTGAGCCCTTGGCAACGTGTTCCTTGCAATTGCTCTCATGGAAAGTGGGGTTTCTAGTAGCCATAACTTTGGCTAGGAGAGCGAGTGAGTTATCTGCTCTCTGAGCTGACTCTCCTTTCTTGAGAATTCACCCTTACAAGGTGGTATTGAGGCCAAGTCTAAAATTATTGCCCAAGGATGTTTCATCTTTCCACTTATCCCAGAACATTAGCCTCCCGGTCTTCTACCCTAATCCTCAGTCAAAAGCAGAGAGGGCTCTCCATTCCTTGGACTTAAAGAGAGGGCACTGTCCTTCTACCTGAATAGAACAAAAGAGTTCAAAAAGGACTTGTTCATATGCTTTGGGAGTCAAAATAAAGGAAAGAGACCATATGCCCAAACTATATCCAAATGGATCATTTCTGCAATCCAAACAGCATATAACCAGGCCAAGGTATGGTGTCGCATGCAAATTAAGGCCCATTCAACCAGGTTTCAGGCTTCTTCAGCCTTTTTGAAGGGGATCTCTGTAGCACATATTTACAGGGCTGCAACGTGGTCCTCTTCTGACATATTTATTAAACACTATATGGTTGATGTTAACATGTCACTTCCCTCCCTCCTACCCTGCTGTGAATTCTCTGGTAATAACTAATACTGGTTCGCAGCAGCTCCAGGAGAACTGAGGGAGACAGGGGTTGCTCCTCCGGTGGTCAACTGACCGTTTAGGTGGGAAAACCGTTTTTCTATGTGACCTAGGAGAAGCAGCCCTTAATGGAGCTTTAAGAAGCTAGAACGTTTCTCCGTTGGCAGACCTGCGCATGTGCAGTTCCAATGTGTGCCTGCACAGAAGAACTCAATGAACACTAGTTACAGATATGTGCAACCCTGTTTTTTTTTGTGCAATAGGAGATGAGTTATCAACACAAAGAGCTGCTGGACCTCAACCCTTCCAGTGTGAGTACTAGCTGCTTAGCAAGTTTACAGCAACCAGTGGGTATTCTGCTTCTTGAACAAGCTTTAGTTCACCTATCTCCTGAAGAGGAAGAGCCACCCTGTAAAAGGATGCGTGGGAAGGTAGAGCTTCCTCCCAATGTGATCCGATGGATTGAACTAGCCAAGTAAGTTTTCTTTGCAAATAATTTGTTTATTGTCTGACCTAGTCCTGAGTTCTCATGGAGTCTGAACTAGTGATGACTGATTAGGAAAGACATCTTGAGATCACAGTGGGTAGCTTAGTAAAAATGTCAGTTCTGCTTGCGGCAATAGTGACAAAGATAAATTCTATATTAAGGTTAATTAGGAAAGGGTTGAAAATAAAAGGGCCAGTATTCAAATACCCTGGCTTTGATCTATAGTGTGTTTGCATTTGGAAGTATTGGTTACTGCATTTTAATAAGGACTGGAAAAGGGCAGCCAAAAATGATGAGAAGGTAGTGCACTTTTCCTATGAGGAAAGGCTAGTTTGAGGTTTTCCATTTAGAGAAAAATTTACTAAGGGGGAACTTGATTTGAGGTTTATAAAATTATGCATAGTATGAAGAAAGAGTATAAAGAGAACTTGTTCTGCCTCTACCATAGTACTAGAACTTGGTTGTACCCAATGAAGTTGATGGGGGAAGTAGACTCAGGACAAGCCCAAGAAACTACTACCCCACAGAACTTGTGGAATTCACTGCTCCTTGATACAGATCAGGGGGTCCTAATCTTTTTGGGCCTGTGGGCGCATTTGGAATTCTGACACAGTGAGGTGGACACAGCAACAAAATGAGTGCCACAAAATGACTGTTGCAGGAGACGGAGCCAACTGCAAAATGTCTGCTACAGCTTACTTTGAGTCACACAGTGAAGGTCCTTGTGCTGTGGAAACAGTTTCTGCCAAAGCAATGGTTTTAAAAATCTGCATAGCCAATCAATACTCCAGTGGCTGATCAGAAGCCATGTTTTGCAAAAAGTTCATCCTGGCTCCACCCACTTTCTAAAAACACTTCACAGACACCAGGGAAGATGCCGGTGGGCACAATTGTGCCTATGGGCACCATACTGGGGACCCCTGCCTGAGATGGTGTTAAAGGAGTTCAATAGCCATTAAGTCTTCTGCTAGTTTCCATTTGTGGCTGTTAGTCATGATGACAGTCATATGGAACTTCGGTATTCCAAGACCAAATACCAATTTGCCAGTTGCCCTGGTCTCCATGTCCTGCTTGCAGGCCTTCCAGGGGCATCTCATTGGCTGTTGTGCAGAAAAGGATGCTAGGCTTGTTATGTACCATTGTTATGATGTCCTGGGCTGCTCTTATATCTTAAGATTGCATAAAAGTTGATGGCTGTTAAATCGAGTATGATGTTGTCGTTTTCAGATTCTTTCTGTAAGTCTTATAACGTGATTAATTGCCCCTCTGGTAAACTGCAACTTAATCTTTTTAAAATTCAGAATACAATATGGTGCATTAAAAGGTTAGAAGAGCTCTGTGTTCTCAGTGTCGCTCTGTTTCTCCTAGAGTTATGTTTCCATACATTGTGATTTTAACAAATCAAATAAAACAAAAAGATTGCTACTAGTGGTAATAGTTACACACCAAGAGAACATTTACTGAGCTATCCAACACCTTTTAGCAAGATTGAGTGACCTTGAAAGAATTGGCTGCTTTTCAAATTCAGCAAAGCCTCATTTATCTGGGAGACATGGAAATCATTTTGTTTATTAGAAATTGGGATAATAATGTGTACTTGGTAAATTGATGGTGTTCACTTTCTAGGCTTTATCGATCTGTTGGAGATTACGATGTCCTGCGGGGTATTTTTAGTGGAAAAATTGGTACTAAAGAAATCACTCAGAAAGCCTTATTAGCAGAAGCAAACAGTGATTATGCTGAGGCAGCTAAACAATATGACGAGGTACATTTTATGCTTTATAAAAGAGCTTATTTTCAAGAATCTGAAGAAAAAAAGGAGTAATTGCTGAGGCTCAGTGTGAATTTTTAAACAGCTCTCCAAATCATAATTTCTCATTTAACTGGGGTAGTTGTCAGTGACTAAGGGAAATGAGAAGCATGGAATACTCATGAAAAAGTAGGCTTTAATATAGTTCTATGGAATGCTGCCATTTTATGCCCCTTAGCTACCCATCAGCGCAATCCAAAGCAGAGCCAAATCTTTCTAAGCCTGTTGATTTCAATAGATATAGAAGGTTGTTCAGGATGGCAATATAAGGCAGCTCTTCTGGTATGCTTAAAAGGCATACAGAATTTGTAGAATCACTGGAGGAGCTGCTTTGAGTCTCCTTGTATGAAGAGAAATGGGATATAAATACTTTATCAAATAAATATACATTCAACTTGTCTTTGTGCAGTCTGTGAATGAAAGGTAACTGCAGTGTGTTACCCATTTATCACTATTTGTCTTTGCTCCTGTAGGCACTCTCTAAACAAGACTGGTCTGAGGAACCAACAGAAGCAGAAAAAGATTTTTGGGAATTTGCTTCTCTTGAATGTTACAATCATCTGACAGAATGGAAGTCTCTGGAATATTGCTCCACTATTAACATTGATGATAAACAGCCCCCAGACCTAAACAAAACATGGTGCAATCCATTTTATCAGGTTTGGAAAAAATATATATTTATCTGTGTAGTTTCAAGCTTTAAAAACTTGTATTTATTTACTCTACCATAGTGTTTGGGTCAACATGTTAGATCCTGTTTGTGTGTTAAGCCAGATTGCACAGTATGCAGCACATATATGGTTTAGTTACATTTTTCCATCCATGGGGCAAACAGCAGCTATGGAGAAAATGGGGTAGGTGGGGATGTTAAACACAGCTTCCACTCAGAACAAATTAGAAGCCTTTACATTTGTGTTAATGAGAAAAAAAAGCAGATCAATCATAGATTGATTTCAGCCTCTCCATTCTGTGGGGAACTTTCAACCTAGCATTAGAGATGTAAATTTTCCAGAAATTTTAAACTCTGAGGATTTTTCTGATTCTGTTTTTTTCCTGGGGCAAAATGAAATATACACCCATCTTTATTTTCCTATCAAACGCTAACCTGTTTTCCTGCTGTAACAATATAAAATGCATCATTTAGAACTTAGCTTATGGCATTGTATTAATTGTCATGTTTGTGAATTTAAAAGTATGAATGCCTTAGTTTTCAACAAGAAAAAGTGCAAATACACCCAATACTTAAGTGAGAGAGCTGCAAAATGTTGTGTCCTATGTTATCTTAGCACATTACACTCATTCCAAAGGAAGTAATATATTTCATAGGAGTTTTTTCAGAGTTCCTGCAAATTTTCTAAATCTCCCAATGGAAACATTGTGGGGGGAAAGTCCTCCAACTTTTTTATGCTGTACATTTTGAGTGAATAAAACTTTATCTTAAAACACATTGTACTTATCCCCAAAGAAAATGAATATATATCATAGGATTTCCCTCCCCCCCACACACCATGTTTTTCAAAATACTTTTTGGATGTATTAAAAATTTGTCCTGAAAATCACTTATTCCGCCAGGCAGGAGATATTTCAAAGGATTTTTATTCAATGCTTCACTCAAATTTCCATTTTTCCCTTATTTTTTCCCTGAGTTTTCACACCTGTACATAGTATTAATCTCTGGGTCAAAACTAGAAACAGCTTAATTAGAACTGCGTATTGTCTAAATACATTAGTAAAACATCAGGCTTACAGATCAGGGTAACAAGTTGTATGTCAAAAGCAGCATGATGATCCACTATTCTTCCTCACTTGCAGGAAACCTATCTACCATACATAATTCGCAGCAAGCTGAAGCTGCTCCTTCATGGTGGTGATGACCAGGCCCTGTTGACATTTATTGATGAGGCTATGAAGACAGAACAGAAGAAAGCTCTTATAGAAATGTACTACAGTCAAGAGCTGAGTCTTCTCTACATTTTGCAGGATGATTTTGATAGAGCCAAATACTACATCAATAATGCCATGCAGGTGTTCATGCAGGTAATATTCAAGTACATCTGATGCAGTTCTCTAAAAGCAGTGCAGATATTGCAAGTTGATATTAGTTGAACTTTATTGCATTAGCCATGCTGAAGCATTATAGAAATTCCAAATAGCCATGTTATGTTCCAGTGGAGGCTGTCATTGTTCTTATCATTGTCTTCCCTATAGGCCACAGGTTTCTGATACGAACTTTGCCACACAGTGCAGAGCTTACTAAGTTTGCATGATTCTCCAGTAGGAACACACTAATGTCTTAAGATCATGGTCTTAAACATCTTTTTTCTAACTCTCCCTTTAAAAAATTCCAATCTGATCAAGAATTCTGGGGAACTCAAAAACTTGCATACTATGCTATGTCATTTTGATTTGTTTTAATAAAAAGTATTGCATGTATTTTTTTCCCCTGAGGTTTTTATGACGTAGTGAAGTTGTGCATGTTCTTCCATGGGCATAAAAAGGATAAATGAGGCTGATCAATAAAATTCTGATTCTTTGAGGTTATCTGGGATAAGTATTTCAGAGGGGAAATCATAGCGTACAGGAGACTCCTTTGGATAGTAGTTCAAAATGAATTGTTTTTTCCATACAGAACTACTCCAATATTGATTCATTATTACACCAGAGTCGACTTACCAAGCTGCAGTCAATTCAGGCTTTAATTGAAATACAGGATTTTGTCAACTTTATAAACAAACCAAGTAAGTATATCTCTCTTTCTTGATGAGATGCTCTCACATATATTTAGTAGATATTTCCTTATAGTTGACTTGTAAGCTTATAACAAATTTCAGTCCAGGTCAGACGTAAGTCTGGTAATATTTCCCAAAGAGGAATATTGTCTTAGCTTAAAATAGTGGGTGCCATCTTTTCTTGGTGGTTGCTGTTCCTGCTATCAGCTTTTTGGATAAGTTGCTTCTGATCCAGAGCAATGTGGTACAATAAGACTGGAATGCTTTGAAATTTTTGTTTAAAGCCGCAACTCTCCTACACTGAATCAGAAACCATTTTTTGACAAGCAGGAAGCTAACAGAAACAGATTCTAGTGAGCAGGAGAGCAGCTTTAAAAAAATAAACAATGATGTTTCATCTGACTGGGTCGGAACCATTGCATACCAAATAGAGAAGTAAAATCTGGTACCATCCATGCTAGTTCTTTAGGATTTAAAGTTTTTGTCCTGCATTGTCTTGTAGTGAACCTGATTTTTATTTTTTATTTTTTTAAAACAAAGGTAATATAGCTTCTCGGGCTTCCCTGAAGAGACTTATCAATATTTGGATGAACAGATATCCAGATACCAAAATGGATCCTATGAACATTTGGGATGATATCATTACTAACAGGTAACTGCAGGCTGTTTTCCGTTAACTGTGATTACATGTAGCTGTTACTCAGTTAAGAAATTTTATATGTTCCTGGAGAAGTAAATGATTCTGTTATGAATATGAGGAACAAAAGTTGTTTGTAGGCATGGCAATAAGTTGTTTAATAGTAAATGCATGTGACCACCAGAGTAATTGGTAAGGCTTTTAATTGTTTGTCCTTATTTTAGATGCCAGCTGTTTGTCACACTCATTAGAAAGTGATTGTTAAACTACATTACTAAAATTCTCAGTGAAATCCTAAACAGAGTTACTCCATTCTAAGCCAATTGAAATCAGTGGGCTTAAACTGGGGTAATTCTGTTTAGGTTTTCACTGTCTGTCATACACAATGAAACCTGCTACATATTGTTATAACAGATCAATGCATTTTGAGTGTCTGTAAAAATGAAAGCAGTGTACAAAGAGTTTAAATAGTTCATTGCTATTGGGCCCTAAGGCTTACTTAAAAAGGGGGGGGGTGTACTGTTGCCCTTCTGATCAAAACCAGGAGGCAAATCTCACAGAGAGGGAAATAAGGGAAGTGACCAAGGGAACCAATATTATAATACAGAGTTACTTCAGTTACTCTCACATCGATTGGACAAATATGTGCTTGAGTCACACCATCGAAACAAGCTGTCTAGGCATCATAAATGATTGTACATTGGAGCAGTTGGTCACAGAGCCATCTGGAGGTAGCAAATGTTACACTGAATGGGCACAGTGACCACCGTGCTGTTAAGTCATTCATGTCAACAGAAAGTTGTCTTCCAAGTCTAAAACAATTACTTTTGATTTCAGAAGAAGCAACTTTGCTAAAATGAAGGGACTAGTTAGAAGGAAGTTAAAAGGAGAATTAAGAGAGTCAAATCTATCCAGGACGCATGGAAAGTATTTAAAACTACACTAATTGAGGCCCAAATAGAATGTGTACCTCAAATCAGGAAGGGTACCACCAAGTTTCAAAGAATGCCTGTGTCGTTAATAACTTGGCAAAAAGGCTTCTTTTTTAAAAAAAATATGTGGAAGGTTTCATCAATAAGGGTGAACAAAAAGGAGCACAGGTTTTGCCAAAACAAATGTAAGCTCATGTTAAGGTGAGTTGAAAGAGAATTTGAGGAGCAGATGACAAACAATATGCATTTCTTTAAAAATATCCAGAGCAGGAAACCAGCCAGGGGGGCCAGCCAGGGAGGATAACAAAGGAATAAAAGGATTGCTTAAGAAAGATGGGCAAATGGCAGAAAAACTGAATTCTTTACATCTGTTTTCACTGTGGAAAATGTGGGGCACGTACCGAGCCAGAACCTCGGTTTTTAGGAAGGGTGTCTGAAGAACTGAGTAAAATTGAGTTGATGAGAGATGAAGTTCTAAGAGCCAAAACACACGTTAAGAAATACCCAGGTTCAGCACGTGTTCTCTTACCTCAAGGTTTGCCGGGATCTGTAGGCATCCTGGAAGCTTAAAGTTTAGCATTTACAGAGCAGCAAAAAGGGGAAGGGAAATACAGGCACCTGTATTTTAAGCTTTAAGCTTCCAGGACGCCTTTAAGCTTCCAGGACTTTAAGCTTCCAGGACGCCTACAGATCTTTAAGCTTCCAGGACGCCTACTTTAAGCTTCCAGGATGCCTACAGATCCCGGCAAACCTTGAGGTAAGAGAACACGTGCTGAACCTAGGTATTTCTTAACGTGTGTTTTGGCTCTAAGGCTACCAAGCAAACTGAAAACTAGTAAGTCTGCAGGTCCAGATGGCATACAACAAAGCATTCTTAAAGAGCTCAAGTGTGAACTTGTTAATCTACCAATAAGTGTATGTAGCACCACTAAAATTGGCCCAGTGGAAAGAAGTTAACAGTGGGATCCTACTAGGATTGGTATTGGGACTGACGCTATTTAATTTGCTCATAAATGATATGGAATTGGGGGCTTGTAGTGTAGAACCCAGGTTTGCAGATGATACCAAATTATTCAGGATGGTAAAAACTAAGGTGGATTGTGAAGAACTGCAGGAGGATCTCTCTAAATTGGCTGAGTAGGCAACAGCATAGCAAATGAAGTTTAAGTTGGGTATGTGTAGAGATATGAAGGCTCAGGGGGGAAATGTAAAAATTCAGGGGAAGATTTTTTTCCCCCATTCTTTTTCCAAGGCCCATTTTTTTTTTCAATTTTTCCAGTGGAAAATTAGAAATGTTGAGAAGTTCTGGAAAAAAACTTTAAAATATTTTCTCTTTTAGAATGAGTGAAATGCAATGTGGGCATGCTGTAAGCATAAACAGTTCTTAAATCTAAGATGCATTTTTGCACCTAGAAAGAGTAGCTTGTTTCAGTTGATGCAAGCCTCACATTTTCCAAAGAGCTGCATAAAGATAAAATTGAAGGCTCACAATCAGAAGTTTCAGGAACTTACTCTGATTAGAATCTTGAGGTGCTGCTGATACTTTTATTATTGAATGTGACTAATTTTGAACATAATTAAAATTCTATCATGTGTAATGCTAATAATACAGTTCAGAAAAATTCAATGCTTTAATGTTATAAAGTTTAACTACATATCAAAATACGTTTTTTTGTTTCATTGTGTTTGCCCCTTTTCCTGACCAAATCATATATTTTATGTTATTTGCTACAAAGCTTGTTTTTTCTCCGGTGGTCCTAGGAGTGGGACAGTCCAGACATTTGGGACGTTAGCTCCTCCTCTCTAAGGCCAGGGTCAGTCGACTTGATTGATTCTGGAAGGGGAGCGGCTCGTTCCGTCACTCACCAGGTTTTTTTCTGGCCCTGCCTCAGAGCAGAACGTTTACCATTTGCTCCGTTAGAGCAACGATCCTGGACTACAGATTGTTAAGACAGAAATTCTCATCAGCTCACTGTGGACAGAAAGGCATCTCTCCTTCTCTTCCCCCTTCACTGGTGACATGAAAGCAAGCAGCAGAGCCAACGGAAATAGGTTTTTGTGTAGATCCATGGCATCTGCATCAACTCCTGTGAGGCCTCTCACGCCCTTGGGCAAAGAGAGCCGCCCCCCCACCTCCACCGGCTGATGATTGATGGGGGCGCAGTTGAGTCTGGAGCCAGTAGGCTTCAGTCAGCATGACCTGGCCACATACAGAGCTTCAAAGGGCACACCAGCTGAATTGTGGTAAACGAACCTGCCCAATAATTAACCCATGAAGCACCCAATTAGAAAGAGCTACTTTAAAGCAGGGGAGTTTTTTTCACCACTTGTTTTCACTTTCCCTAAACTAACTGTACGTTTATTTGGCGGGAAAGGAGCTTTGGCAGGAATGGCAGCCGAAGTAAGACTTAGCACAGCAGTGGGCACAGAGGGTGCTATATGTGATTTAGATCTACCTAGCTCCCCCCCGCCCCATGCCCAACCACCTCACCATGGTGAAGGGGAAACTACTGAAGATCTGTATCTCTCAAACCAAGAAGCCAAGTCTAACCTTTTAGCATGGCTAAGAGCAGAAATTAAAAGAGAATTTATAGAGGTTTTAAAAGACAATCACAATGAAGCATCATGCTCAGCAGATAGACAGGGAAGACAGTCTGGCAGAGGTTCTACCTCCAAAAGACCCAAACAGGCCAAGTCCTCCCTTATCCTCCCAAATCAGAAAAGTGAAGGGAGGATGATACTGCCAGCCAAAGTGATTATGAACCTTGGCGGGGGGGGGGGGGGGCGGGGCGTAATGCACTCTGACTCTGAGATATCAGACTCTTCTTCAATTAACGAAGAGGGGGGACTATCAGAGGAAGAGGAGGAAGTTTCAGCCCCATTACAAACTAGGTTGTTCCCTCAAGCGGTTTATGCTAGACTTCTACCTAAGGTTCTAAGAGTACTGGACATTCCTCAGACTCCCTTGGGAAAAGAGGAGAGAGACCCAGGTTTTCCACTAGGCTCCGAGAGAGCATTACCTAAGATGGGGGCATTCAGTTTGGAGTCCCCTTACCCACAGTCTTTTACAACTTAATGAGAGGTGACTGGGAGAATCCAGCAAGACCAAAAACCAACCAGTCATTTTTTAATAAGTTTTACTCACTGGTTCCTGAAGCAGCAAGAAAAATTAAGTTACCAGTGGTGGATTACCTGGTTTCCAGCCTAGCATCCAACAGTGCTGCCTATGGATGCCGAAGATCTACCCAAGGACCCCTGCAACAGGAAAATAGAACAGGCATTACGTAGGAATTTTGAAACCTCAACCTCTCTAAGGGCCTCAGCGACAGGCTCCTTATTTGCAAGAGCAGCATTCTCCTGGGCATTGGGCCTGGCTGCAGCAGACAGCAGTGTACCTAAGGAAATCAAGGATGAGGTGAAGAAGATAGCGCTGGCTAAGCCTTTGCCACTGATGCTTCTCTAGATGCTCTTCAAATGTCATCTAGGGCTATAGGCCTTAATGTTGCAGCCAGAAGGTACATCTGACTAAGAAACTGGGATGTGGACCCCATGGCATGAGCCAAAGTGGCAACAATCTCCTTTACAGAGGGGAAACTGTTTGGAGAGGCTCTAGAAAAATATGTGGTGGAGATAAGGAAAAGAAGAAGATTTACCATTGAAGAGGAAGGAAATAAAGCCAAGAAAAAGATTTCAGTCCTTTTGAGAACACAAATATACCTCATGTGTGGGAAACACCGGAACCTCCCGAGGATGCTGGCAGACCAAGACCCGAACAGAGAACAGATCAACATCCTTCCCCAAGTTGAATCAGTACTCCAAGACTCAAAAGAAAGGATCCTCAGCATGACTCACCAACAATGGAGTCCATTCAAATAGGAGGACGATTACAAAGTTTTCCAACCTTATGGCAACAATCAATGACAGATAAGTAAAAGACACTGACTAGGGATACTCCCTGCAGTTCAATTTATACAGTTGCCAAAGAATTCATCGAAACAGAAACACCAGCAAATAACAAAAGCCATCCAACATCTGATAGAAATAGGGCAATAGAACCTGTGCCTGGAATATACAGAGCTTCAAGGAGTTTACTCGGTACTCTTTACTGTACCAAAGAAGAACAGAGATGTCAGAGCCATCCTGGACCTGAAGTGGCTGAACAAATACATCAGGACATGCAAGTTCAGGATGGAAACACTGAAGTACGTCACAGCATCCGTCCCAAAAGGAGACAATTTGGCCTCCATAGGTCTATCAGAGGCCTATTTACATATACCCATAAAGGAATCTCATCGAAAGTATCTATACTTTGTGTATGGCAGGGAACACTTCCAGTACAGAGCTCTGCCCTTTGGCCTAAAGTCATCCCCCAGGGTTTTCACAAAAGTGTTAGTGACACTAATAGCTGCATTAAGGATGCAGGGAGTGGCACTGTTCCTGTATTTGGACATCTTGATCAAAGCACCATCGTTGATGACAGGCCTAAAGGCAGTAGCACAAATCACAGAATGTCTGTGGAAACATGGGTTTGTGATCAACGAAGGGAAGAGCCTAATACCGAAGGAGAAGATAGTACATCTAGATGTTCTGTTAGACACAGTACAAGACAAAATATTTATCTCTCAAGAAAGACAACAGAAGATACTTTCTACGGTAACAGCAGTACAGAGAAGAGACAAGGTGACAGTGATGCTCCTAGCATATCTCTTAGGAATGATGGTATCCTGTCAAGACACTTTACAGTGCCCAGTTAGAAAAAGAAATTAAAATGAAAGAGAACTTATAAAAACACCAGGTAAATAAAACATTGCTAAGCTATATAAAAATGTTACAACAGCAGTTGTCAATATTAATAGTAAATCAAATGGAGAAAAATTTGAAATTTGTAAAACAGAGACACTTTGAACAAGCTAATAAACCAGGAAGATGGCTAGTGTACAGGCTAAGAAAAGAAAGAGAGAACATTAATTGTAAAATTACAAGAAAAAGATAAAATAGTCACTGAAAATAAAGACATACAAAAAGTTGTATTTCAATATTTCTCTTTGTTATTTAAGAAACAAGAGGTATCCCAAAGGAAACTAGAAAATTATCTGAAGAACCCAAACTTGCCACGGATACCGGAAGAACAAAGAGCCATGATGAAGAATCCAATTACCATAAATGAAGTGGTAGATGCAATTAAAAATTTAAAAAGAGGGAAAGCACCTGGTCCAGATGGACTGACAGCAATTTACTATAAATTATTTCAGGATGAGATATTGTTACCTATCCAATCAACAATGAACACAATTATAAAGGAGGGGAAGATCCCAGAGACGTGGAGAGAAGCTAATATCACTTTGATCCCAAAAGAAGGTCTAGACCATAGTGAAGTGAAAAACTATAGGCCCATATCACTCCTAAATAATGATTATAAGTTATTTGCCACAATATTGGCCAGAAGGCTGAAATTGGTCCTACAAGAATTTATTATAACTGGGTGAGAGCTATTTATAATATACAAATAATAGTTAATGGAGAATTAACCAACGTATGCGAAGTGCAAAAGGGAACAAGACAAGGTTGCCCACTGTTGCCCCTCCTGTTTATATTGGTACTCAAGGTGTTAAATAGAGCCATTAGAGAGGAAAGTAAGATCGATGGTATTAAAGTTAAAAAAGAATTGTATAAACTAAGAGCATTTGCAGACAACCTGGTCTTCACCTTAAAAGATCCCCTAGAGGGAATAGAGGTATTAATGTACAAACTAAAGGAATTTGGTGAAGTAGCAGGTTTTAAAGTTAATGAAGGAAAAACAAAGATGCTAACAATGAATATGCAGGAAAAAGAGAAAAGCCAGCTGATGGAAAAAGCAGGATTTACAATAAAAAAGGTTAAATACTTAGGAGTAACACTAACAAATAAAAATACGATGTTGTTCCAAAACAACTATGTCAAGGTATGGAATGAAATCAAAAAAGACCTAGAAAGATGGGAGAAATTACAACTTTCGTTGTTAGGTAGAATTTCTGTTATTAAAATGAATGTTCTGCCAAGATTGCTGTTTTTGTTTCAGACAATCCCAATTTTAAGCTCTGAAAAGCACTTAGAGTTATGGCAAAGAGATATAATGAAATTTATATGGCAAAGAAAAAACCACATATTAAACAAAAGCTTTTGCAAGATGCAAAGGAGTGGATTGGGGCTGCTGTATTTAAAACTATATTATGCAGCTGCCTGTTTAGTTTGGTTACAGGACTGGATAAAGTTAAAGAATAGGAGACTCCTGGAATTAGAAGGACATGATTTAAGATATGGGTGCCATGGATACCTGTGGTACGATAAGATTAAAGTAAATGCAGATTTTAAGAACCATATCATACGTTAAGCCCTGATACGAATTTGGAATAAGTTCAAGGCAAGAATAACAGTAAAAATACCATTATGGCTTTCACCACATGAGGCATTATTTAGAAGGGAAATAGTATATAAAGATAAGTGGTTAACATACCATGATCTATGTAATTTCTCACAAGGGGAGACAAAAATGCATTCTAGAGAGGAATTGAAAGAGAGAGCCTTTGACTGTCAGTGGTTTGCGTATATGCAACTATCAGAAAGGTTTAAAAATGATCTTAAAATGTATGGTGTGGAGGAAACTACTAGTACATTTGAAAAAGAGCTATGTAAAAAATATCACTTAATATCTAGAATGTATAAATTTATGCTAAAAGTTGAACTAGAAGAACAAGTGAAGGACTGTATGGTTAAATGGGCTAAAAACTTTGGATATAATATCCATATGGAGCAATGGGAGAAAATGTGGAATTATGGTCTAAAATTTACATTATGTTATAACTTGAAAGAAAACGTCTATAAAATGATGTATAGGTGGTACATGACCCCACAAATACTAGCAAAGCTGTATAAGGGGATGTCAAACAAATGTTGGAAGTGCCAAAGAAATGAGGGTTCCTTCTACCATATGTGGTGGTCCTGCCCGGTTGCTAAAAAGTATTGGAAACAAATACATCTAATAATGCAAAAAATATTAAAGACCAACCTGCAACTAAAGCCAGAGATGTGTCTATTGAGTTTAGTGGATATTTCAGTAGAAAATGAATTTGGAATTTTGATTAGATTCATGACAACAGCTGCAAGAATAATTTACGCACAATATTGGAAATCGGATAAATTGCCAACAGTAGATGATTGGCTAATAAAGATGTTGGAGATCGCGGAAATGGCAAAATTAATGGAACTGCTGAGGGACAAAACGACAGCAAATTTTGTGAAGATCTGGAAACCTTTCATGGACTTTCTGTATATAAAAGAGAAGTCAGAACTAATGATCTGTGGATTTGAAAATTAGAGTTGTAAGGTTGGCAACAAATGATAGGCTGAAGCAAGCAGAAAAAATGCAGATATCTTCGCAGTAAAGTCTAAGTTTTATGTTTAGTTAAGATATGGGTATTACGGATGAGTTATTAAGTAATAAGAAAAAAATTCTGTAAAATGTTTAAATGGTATATCTCCCTCTATGTTCTTGTTTGTTTGTTTTATGTATGTATGTTTGTATGTATGTTTTTGTCTCTCAATGTGAACCTTTGCTTGTCGTTTGTGGTAATAAAATAAGTTTTTTTAAAAAAAGAATGAAGACACTTTACAGTGGGCGAGATTCCACACATGGCCACTTCAGAGGTTTCTTCTGCCATTCCAGGACATCATTGCACACAAATATCACAAAGTGATACAAATACCAGCATCCCTAAGACAAGAGATGAACTGGTGGATGGAATTTGCGAGGTTCCAAGAGGGAGTACCACTCAGAGAACCAAAGAGAGTCATTATGACGACAGATGCCAGTCTCAGGGACTGGGGTGCACACATACAGGACAGGAGGCCCAAGGGACCTGGTCCAAAAAAGACAGGCTCAACAGCATGAACTTACTGGAACTCAGGGCCATAAAAATGGGCCTACTCAAGTTCCAAGATGTGCTGGCAGGACAGAACGTAATGGTAAAAACCGACAACATGATGGCCAAAGCCTATGTAACAAAACAAGGGGGGACCAGGTTCAAGACTCTATACAAGGAAGCCAGTACAATCTTCAATTGGGCAGAAAATAGTCTAAAGTTCTAGAAGGCAGTGCATGTTGCAGGAAGAGAAAATGTAATTGCAGACTTCCTAAGCAGGAAAACTGTGGTCCAGACGGGATGGATGTTAAACAGAGAAGTCTTCCAAACAGGTATGCAAGAGGTTCAGCAAGGCAGAAATAGATCTGTTTGCAAACAGATAGAACCACCAAGTCCCAAAGTTCATGTCAAGAAGGAAGGAACCTCGGTCCATAGGGACAGATGCCCTGAACACCAAGTGGCCTCAACAACTGTTATACGCATTCCCTTCAATTCAATTAATTCACAGGGTGATACAGAAGGTGATGGAACAAAAAGCAGAATTGATGATAATAGCACCCTTTTGCCGAGAAGGATGTGGTTCCAAGACCTGATGAGTTTTCAGTCACATAATCATGGCGTCTACCACTGAGAGAGGATTTACAAGGATCATTACAGCATCAACAACCGGCACTCCTAAACCTTACAGCATGGAGGTTGAGCAGAACCAATTACAAAAGCTAGGTTATGCAGAGGGAGTGATCCATACCATGCTAGCATCTAGAAAAAATTCCACTAATAGAAGTTATAACAACACATGGCAAGTTTTCCATAATTGGTGCCAGGACAGGGGGATTGATCCTCTAACAGCTAGGATAAAGGAAATTCTCCTATTCCTATAGGAAGGTTTAGATAAGGGACTCTTAGCACCCTTAAACTCCAAGTGTCAGCAATTCCCTCCATAAGGGGAGTTACCAAAGGAAAATCTCTCTCACAACATCCACATATGAAAAGGTTCCTGAGAGGAACTACATTATTAAATCCACCTCCAATTCATAGATTCCCTACATGGAATCTCAGTTTAGTTTTAAAGGCACTAACCAGGGGACCCTTTGAATCAATGCAGTCATGTCCTTTGAAGGAACTAACCTTTAAAACTATTTTTCTAGTAGGAATAATATCAGCAAGAAGGGTATCAGAATTGGGAGCATTATCCGTGGATAAGGAACTTTGCATCTTCCACAATGATAACGTGGTATTGAGGCCTGACTCAGCATTTATTCCGAAGGTAAACTCCACTTCCATAGAAGTAAGGAAATAATCTTGCCTTCATTTTGCCAAAATCCAAAATATGAGGAAGAGAGTGGCACAGGCTAGACGTGCATAGAGCTCTAAGCTATTATATGGATAGGACAAAATTAATATGTAAATCAGATAGTATGTTTGTGTCCTTTAGAAAATCTACATTGGGACAAAGGGTATCTACCTCCACCCTAAGTAGGTGGATTAGGAGATGTATCATCGTAGCATACAGGGCAAAGGGACTTCAAGTTCCGGAAGGTATTACAGGCCACTCAGGTGGGCAGCCACTTCAGCTGCATATAGAGCGTTCCCTTCAATGGAAACAATATGTAAGGCGGCAACATGGAAATCTGTACATTCCTTTACAAGACCTTATAGACAGGATAGCATCTGCCAAGGCTGCTTTTGGCAGAAGGATTTTGCAACACAGTCTCTATTTCCAGATATTAATTAACCCACCCAAGGGGCAAACTGCTTATTTATGTCCCAAATGTCTGGACTGTCCCACTCTTAGGACCACCGGAGAATGGATGATTTGAATTTTACTTACCGTGAAGCTTCCTTTTTCGGTGGCCCAGGAGTGGGACAGTCCTACCCACCCAGTTGGAATATGGAGAAGAGGGTGTGCTGGTAGAACGCAATATAAAGAATCCAATAACAGAGTTACAAGTTTGGATGTAAATAGTTAACCAAGTTCTGTTAATAATAATATGTTAGTGTTTTAGTTCAGTTTGATAGGTGCACAAAATGATTGGGAGGGGAAAGAACTAATTGTTCCAACATGGTCGCTTGCAAAGAGATACATGGCATGAAAACAAACTGGCGACCCAAAGGAAATTACCAAGAGACATGATTGTGCAATTCACGACTAGAAACACAAGAGAAATGATTTTGAGTAAACAATTTCAGGATCCATTAGAGGTCGACGGCAAGGCGGTGATTATTATGAAGGAATTGCCCAGATCGGTGCTGTTGGATCGGAAAAAAAATAAAGACTTAGTCCAGATTTTGAAGGACATGAAGATAAGATATAGATGGGAAATACCAGAAGGACTGTCCTTCGAATTCGGAGGAGCTAAAAAGCGCATCAGATCTGAATTGGAGATGGAAAAGTTCATTAGGGACAATGAAAAGGACTTACCAACAACAAGATTATGATTATGGAGTGCAAAATAATATCTTGGAATGTAAACGGACTTAATTCGCCTAATAAGAGAAAAAATATCTTCCATTGGCTATTAAAACAAAAATGTGACATTGTATGTTTGCAAGAAACTCGTATTAAAAAGCAAGACATAAAATACTTAAAGTTTGCAAAATTGGGAAGTGAATTTGTGGCTGCTTCAAAAAAAAAGAAAAAAGGTGTGGTGTTGTATATAAAAGAAAAATTACAGCCAAAATTAGTAGTGAGTGATGTGGAAGCTAGATATTTAGCAGTGGAAATTATGTGGAATTTAAAAAAGCTGTTGGTGATTGGAATATATGCACCTAATGGAGCAAAAGAAAAAAATTTTGAGGACTTGGGAAAACAACTGGATGAACTATCTTATGATCAGATAATTTTAGCTGGAGACTTCAATGGAGTTACTAACTTGGATGAAGATAAGAAATCTGGAACTGCACAAAAGAAAAGAGGATTACTACCAAAGTCTTTTTTTGCAATAAAGGAACAAGAGACTCTAGAAGACGTGTGGAGGAGACAGAATCCCAAAACTAGACAATATACATTTTATTCTGCAAGACATTTCACTTTATCACGAATAGACATGATCTGGGCCTCCAAAGATTTAGCGTTATGGACTAAAGATGTGGAAATAATGCCTATGGTAGGCTCAGATCACAACCCAATTATGTGGAGATTTGGGAAAAGAAATAAAAGAAAAGGATGGAGAATAAATGAAGATCTTTTGCAAGAAGAAGAAAACATTGAATTGTTGCGAAGAGAGACCAGATTCTTTATACAACATAATATGAATAAGGAAGTTTCGACTAATAAGGTATGGGACACTTATAAAGCAGTGACCAGAGGCATACTAATGGATTTAAATGCAAGAGCTAGAAAGAAAAAAGAGGAGAAGAGGTTAGAGATTATGGAGAAAATAAAAGCCAAAGAGACACAACTTAAGAAGAGACTAGGAAAAAAGAAGATATATCAGGATATTAAAATCCTACAAGAACAATTGACGGTAATGAATAACAAAGAATTGGAATGGAATCTTAAGAGAATGAACCAGAAGTCGTTTGAGGGTGCAAACAAGCCTGGGAAATATTTGGCGTGGCAACTGAAGAAAAGAAAAGAGAAGAGAATCATAAATAAAATTTGTGAGGAGAATAAAACATATTTGGAGCAGGCAGCCATTAGTAGAGCTTTTTTTAAATTTTACGCAAAGCTGTACCAAAAAAAGGAAGTGAATAAAGACTCTATAATGAGGTTTTTGGAAAAGATGAAGCTCCCTGCAATTTCTGAAGGTTGGAGAGAAAAATTGAATAGGGAAGTGACGGAAGAGGAAATAAAAGAGGCAATCCAGTCAACAAAATTAGGAAAGGCACCAAGTCCGGATGGACTAACAGCTAAATTTTATAAAGTAATGGTTAATGAACTGGCGCCTTTCCTGAAAGAAGTGATTAATGGAGTTATGCAAGATCAGAGGATCCCCGATACTTGGAGAGAAGCTAATATATCATTGATTCCTAAGGAGGGACAGGATTTGACCAAGTTAAAAATTATAGACCAATTTCGTTGCTGAACAATGACTACAAAATCTTTGCGAAGATTTTGGCTGAGAGAATAAAAGGATGGATGTCTGAATTTATTGCGGAGGAGCAAGCTGGATTTTTGCCAAATAGACAAATCAAAGATAACCTAAGGACAGTTATAAACGCTATTGAATACTATGACAAGCGTTGTGATAGAGAAGTTGGTTTCTTCTTTGTGGACGCTGAAAAAGCATTTGACAATTTGAACTGGGACTTTATGTTTGCCACTATGGAAAAGCTGCAAATGGGAGAAAAGTTCATACGAGCAGTGAAAGAAATTTATAGGGACCAGAGTGCAGCAATTGTGGTGAATGATGATGTGACTAAAAAATTAACAATAGGTAAAGGTACAAGACAGGGTTGCCCTTTGTCACCATGGTTGTTCATTTTGGTTTTGGAAATACTGATGATTCAGATACGGGAAGACGATGCAATCCGAGGAATAAAAATAAAAGAGTTTTCCTACAAGGTCAGAGCGTTTGCGGATGATATAATGTTAATTGTGGACGACCCAATTGAGAACATGCCAAAGGTAATGGAGAAAATAAAGGAATTTGGAGACTTGGCTGGATTTTTTGTAAATAAGAGGAAGTCAAAGATACTATGCAAGAATATGTCCAAACAGAAACAACAAGAACTAATGGAAATAACAGACTGCGAAGTAACAAATAAGGTAAAATATTTGGGTATTGAACTGACTGTGAAAAATATAGATCTATTCAAGAATAATTATGAGAAATTGTGGATACAAATAGAGCGAGACTTGATAAAATGGAATAGGTTAAATTTGTCATGGTTGGGAAGAATTGCAGCAGTAAAGATGAATGTATTGCCAAGAGTGATGTTCTTGTTACAAACAATTCCAATTATCCGAGACTCCAAACAACTCGAAAAATGGCAAAGGAAAATATCGGACTTTGTGTGGGCAGGCAAGAAACCTCGCGTGAAAATGAAAGTATTACAGGACGCCAAAGAGAGAGGTGGAATGCAGCTGCCCAATTTAAGACTATATCATGAAGCAATATGTTTGGCATGGATAAAAGAATGGATGACACTGAAGAATCGCAAATTACTGGCTTTGGAGGGATATAAAAAAATATTTGGATGGCATGCATATTTGTGGTATGATAAAGTAAAAGCAGACTCTATGTTTTTACACCACTATATTCGGAGAAGCCTCTTCACAATTTGGAAGAAGTATAAAAATTACCTACAAGACGGAATTCCTTACTGGGTGGTTCCGTATGAAGTAATAGATACGAGAACTGTCGATAACGAGCAGCAGTGTTTAACTTACAAGGAGATAACACGAGTAGAATTTTCAAAATTGAGAATAAAAACAGAGGAGGAGTTGTCTCCATGCTATGGATGGTTTCAATATAGACAGATCAGAGATCTTTACAATTCGGATTGTTTGAAAGGAGGAATAAGAATGGAGAACTCAGAATTAGAAGATGTAATTTTTCAAGAAGGTAAAAAGGAAATCTCAAGGATTTATAAAGTACTTTTAAAATGGTTTACAGAGGATGAGACAGTAAAAGTCCAGATGGTGAAGTGGGCAATAAATTTTCATAAAGAAATAACAATGGAGGCGTGGGAATACCTGTGGAAAACGACTTTGAAGATCACGACATGTACAAGTATTAAAGACAATGTCTACAAAATGATTTATCGTTGGTACCTGACACCAAAGAAAATTGCGCTAGGAAATATTAATATGTCGAATAAATGCTGGAAATGTAAAAAACATGAAGGATCATTATACCACATGTGGTGGACTTGTGAGGTAGCGAAGCAATACTGGGGAGATATAATTGAAGTAATTAATGAGGTTTTGCAAACCCAAATAAATAAGAACCCAGAATTGCTGCTACTGAACTTGGGAATGGAAGATGTTCCAATGCAGTATAGAACATTGTTATTTTACATGATTACAGCAGCAAGACTTTTATATGCGCAGAAATGGAAAGTACAAGAAATACCAACTACAGAAGATTGGATTTACAAATTGCTGTACATGGCTGAGATGGACAAAATGACAAGAAAACTTAAAGATCTTGATCCAGGACAATTTAATGCAGATTGGGAGAAATTGAAACAATATCTAGAAAAAAAATGGGACGTGAAAGGGGAACTGTGGCAGTTCGAGAATTACTGAAATGTAATAGAAGAAGAGAGAAGTGACTTTACCAGGAAAGGGGGAATTTAATTATAAAAATCTAAGCTACCATTGGGGCTATGATAAAATTAAAAAATATAGAGTATTAAATAATAGATGTTTTACTATGGATATATAAGATTAAGCTAGTTAGATATTATTTACAATATATAGCTTAAGTAAAAAGTATATAATGGATATTTGAGTATAACAGTTACCTTATAGACTTAAAATAAGCTTAGAATAAGAAATAGTAAAAGATGGGTGTGTAATAGAATATTAGAGTCTAAGCTAATATTAGAATCAGGATGATTGTGGAAAGTAAAGAATTTAAGTAAATGGAAAGTAAAATGGATATAATGTTATATTTTTAATATCTTGATTGCTAATATATATTACTATGCTACCATTATCTTATGTAGAATATATGGTCTAACTGAGGTATTTAAAGGGAAACTTGTATTACAGAGAGATATTCTTAGTAGAGATTTAACAAGCTTAGAGAAAAGAGTATTAAGTGTGTGTTTAATAGAATATACGAGATATTAAGTAATTAAGTAATAAGATAGACTAAGGGTTGGATAACTGTTGGAAGTCAGTTAAAAAGGGGGGAGGAAAGGGAGGGGGTTAGAAATAGACGTACAAGGGGGTAATGTATGTGTTGAATATTATAATCTAATCCAATAAAAAAATTTGTAAAGAAAAGAAAAGAAAACAACCAATATTATAATGCCCCTCAAAAAAAAAACAACTGGCGAGCAATGGGACGAGCCCTTCCCCTTCCAGGATCAGTCAAGTTGGTTGACCTTGCCTCAGAGAGAAGGAGCTAACGTTCCCAAATGTCTGGACTGTCCCACTCCTAGACCACCGAGAAAGGAAGCTTCATGCTAAGTGAAATTCAAATTTTCCATTCTGTTTAACTCATGTTTTTCTGCTTTTCAAATAGCAAAAATTAAGATGCATATGCTAAAGTAGCATAGGGTGCATGAGCTTGCAGTTCTCTCAGATATTGAGTATATTTGTAATTTTGCTTGTAGAAAACTAAGGCATTTATAACTTTTAAATTCCAGAAATAAGTCAATGTTGCAATTGTATATGTTAAGTAAGTTATAAAGGATGCATTTGATGTTGTTAAAGCAGTAAAATTAGTTTAGGTTTGATACGGCAGTAAGTATTGCATACATTTCAATTTTTCCCAAATTTTCAATTCTTTTCCTGGGGGGAATTCCTGAGTCTGAACTGGCTGAGAATGAGATTGAAAGTGATATTGGAGTTATAGTGGAAAGCTTGATGAAAATGCAGACAACCCACCCCCAATGCCCCCGTGTGCAGCAGCTTTTTTGTTAAGAAGGAAGATGACGAGGGGGGGAGTATGTTAGAGGATTATAAAAGTTAACTTCTAGATACCAGTTTGGGGGACAGCAAGGGGAGGATTTATCCTTTGTCCTTTTCTTGTAGACTTGATGGTGACATATGGTTGGCCATTGTAAGAAACAAGATGTTGGATTAGGTAGAACTTTGGTCTGATCTTTTTATGTTCTTACAGTTTTTCCACCAATTTTTCCTCTAGAAAGTGGAGGTATGGAATGAAATTATCTTTGTAGCCACAGTTATATTTCTGTAAACATTGTGTTTGTATTCTTATTTTTGTTTAGATGTTTGTTTCTTAACAAAATTCAGGAGCGACTTCCTAATAGCCACTTGGAAGACAGTATGGAAGTAGATGGAGGGGGAGATGCTAATTACAATATGGAAGTGGACAGTGAGAAGGAAGACATAAATTCCATGATTAGAAGCTGTAAATTTACCATGAAAATTAAGATGATAGAGAGTGCCAGGAAACAGGTGACTGTTCTGTTTAATAGCCTTTAATCTGTCACAAATATATAATTTCTACATAGTATGTTTTAAGTGTTTTGAGACATCTGGTCTTACCATAACTGCCTTCAAATTTAGAACACTGGATAGGTATTTTTAAAGAATAGAGAAAGCTTTAATTATACATTTGCACTTTAGTGGTTTGAAATTATTATTTGCATTTTCTTGCTTACTGCAATTTTTTTTAGCTGCTGCCTGAAGTGCCTTTTAGGGAGGACATGGTGCTTGCTCCTGCTTATGGTATGCTGTCAATTAGAATGGTGTGAAGTACTGGGTGGGGAAAGGTTTAATGGCTGGAGCTTCCTTCCTGCTATACATTGGGAGGCTGAGATTTTTGGTTCTCTGGTTCTGTAAACTTTGTTTACTCCTTCTCTTCTTAAACGTGTGAATGTATCCTGTTGGTTTCAGTGGCACTTAGCAAGTGCTTATTTAAGAAGCAGGTTTGGAATTAAGCACAGTTTGAGCTTGAAACAGCAGCTTCCTGCTGTGAGAATAAAAGTGTATACTGAATTATAAATTGCCAACAAGCAGCTATTCTTTGAAACATACTTTTTTGAAATGTAGGGACTTCAGGTTGGATCCAACCTGCTGGTGGAATAAAGGAAAGATTCCCTTTGATCACTCAAAAAGGTTATGCTGGGGTTCATGAGACATGCATGTGCAAATTCCATGTGGAATAGGGAATGTTTTATGGAGCAGAGTCGTGTGATGTTGGGTGGAAAAAGCTGTTGGGATCCAATCTTTTGCTTCTTTACAACCTTTGTTTGTTAAGTCAATGCTTGAAAGCTCGTACCTTGGAAATCTAGTTGGTTTTAAGGTGCTATTGGGCAGGAATCCCAGTACTCTTTTATTCCTTCTAACCTTAGGGTCCACATGTTTGTTCCCTTGCAATGGTTTTTTGTAATGGTATATTGCATTTTTTCATTTTTATCTGTTTAATGTAGAACAGTTTCTCAGTAGCCATTAAACTTCTTAAGGACCTGCACAGAGATTCTAAGACCAGAGGAGACTGGCTGGTGAGATGGAACCACAGCTATTGCCGCTTCAGTCACAGTCGCAGCCGGAGCCAGAGTAGTCCTGAACAAATACTTACAGTACTCAAAACAATTTCACTACTAGGTAATGTGTTTGTGTAAGTTTCCTCCAATGCATAATGTAATCATGCTGTGTTAAGAAGCTGTGTTTTTAATTTAGTTTTCTGAATATACAATATTTGTGTCAGAATGCTGATTTTATAATACTTGGTTCGGCAGATGAATCCAAGTCTGAAACTGTGAGCAAGGACATGTTAATCTTGCGGAACCAAAATCTTCTCCTGGGCACCACTTTCCACATTATGGCCAATGCACTTTCTAAGGATCCAAGATGCCTTGAGCAGATTGAGCAAGAAAAAGCTAGAAAAGTCTTAGTGCTTTCAGGAGAAAGGCCCGATGATATTGAAAAGGTAAGAAATGTTACACATGCCTGCAGTGGGAAGCCCCCCTCGTTTCTGTCTTTCCACAAACTCTGTGATTGTATAATGGAACAGGTCAGGAAGCAGTCTGAGCCACTGCTCATGCTATGTATTGTTTGTCTTTTGTATGTGCTATCCTGCTTTTACTACATTGTTTGCATGTTAGGAAGGAGGTGAATGTTTTTCACAGAAAGGCTATAGGGGCAGGGCCGGTGCATCAATAGAGGCAAGTCCGACAACTGCCTTGGGCGCAGAGGCGCCAGAGGGGGTGCCAGGGGTGGGAGTGTGCGCTGTGGAGTAACTGAGTGGGAGGACGCATGCATGCCAAGCATTTCCCCTTATCTCCTGCCTGTCACCTCACAAACTGGAAAGGAACAGAGGAAAAGTGATGTTTCTTTTGGGGGACTTGGTGTGGGGGATGGAACAGAATAATGACAGAAGAAAGCAAAGGGGAAGGGAAAGGAGAAAGCAGGAAGGACCTAGGGAAACAGCTGCACCTCAGGGTACATGCTTTGAATGAGCTGCTGAAGACGCAAATCCTTCTTCCAGGCACAAGCCTGCTGGACGCGAGGGCACCCAAAAACCATTCCGGGGTGGGCTGCTGCTGCTCTCTCCCAGGGTGCCCTCGCATTGGGTAGGGAGGGTGGCTCCAGTATCCATAATATCCATAATTGTTCGACCCCTACTCACCAGGGGCATTACCAGAGGAGAAAGTCATCACAAAAACAGGCAGGGCCATAATCCTTCCACTGGCAAGGATATGGTTCAACTGGTGATTGTCGTGAGGATAATAACACGCTTGGTAAATCGCTCTGACTGGGCATTAAGTTGTCCTGTAGGGTGGTATATAAATCAAATGTTATGATGTTGTTATTATTATGAACAACAGTTACAGGTAAGTGCAACCCTGTTATCCCTTACTAAATTTGCAGACGCAGACCCAAAATCATTCCATAATGAAGCTAAGAGTCTAAAATTTATCTCTGACATGTTGGTAGTTGTAGTTGTGACAACTTACATACGGTATATTTTAACACAAGGGCAACTCTTCAAAATATGCCTGATTGTCTTGATATTTCCAGCACTCAGATAAATTTGTTTTTATCTTGCTGGCTTGATTTACTGGCTTAACTGCTAAATCACCATTCTTAGATATCTGCATTGTGAATATTTTAACTCTTGTTAACTTCCCTATATAAATTTAATCAGCGGTTTCTCCCAGCTTTTCATTTTCCTGTAATGTTCCAAGAGATAGAACATGTAACTAATAAATGTTTGGGCAGAACTACCTTCTTGACTCATAATGTTTGCAGTCCAGGAATATTTCAGTTACTGTGGCCTTTCCGAATTCTGCTTTATTTAGTTTACAGCTTTGACAGATTGTTCTAGTTGATACACTAAAGAGAGAGAGAGAGAGTATGTATCTTTTTCTCCATTTTATTAACAGAAGAACATAAGCACTGTGCTAGGTGGCAACATATCCAGTGCTGGGGGGCAACTTCAGGGGAAGGGCTTGGCCTCTGTGGCTTGTTTGTTGGCCCTTCAGGGCAACAGATTTGCCACTACATGAAATGAGATGCTGGACTAGAGGGACCATTGTTCTGATCCAACAGTGCTCTTTTTATATTCCAATACTTGCTTTGCTTTGGAGGGCCATCTAATCCAGTATTTGGTCTGAGTTTAGAAGCTCAAAGCATGATAGAAATTCCCATCCTCTTTTTATGTCAAGAATTTCTTTTCTTTTTTTTTTCAGAACAAAGGGGGGTACAGAAAAAAGAGGGATAATGGGGTCAAAGGAACTGTAAGATTTTGCACTACAAGAGTTACTAAAATACAGAGTACACAAAACATATCTTAATCAGAGTTAATCAGCTTCTGTGCTTTTTCACATTTACCTTCACAAACTAAATACGTTCTTTTTCCTACTCAGTGTTCAATTTTGGATCTACTAAGGGTCAAAACGAGCGGTCTCCATGTACGTTCTTAGTGCTATATCTTAATATGATTTAATGCTTGTACACAGATCATTTCTATTGATCTTAACTTTATGCCAAAGTTTCCGTGTCAAATATTCTACCTCATCATTAATATTTAACCATTTTCCATCTTACCAGATCCTAATCTTATATTCTATCTATAACAATATATCAGTATACTATCTTATCCAGATTTCTAAAACTAAAACATTTTATACATTTTATCCTTTGTAAGTAAAATAATTCCCCCATTTCTCTTCAGATTCTCTCATTGGTCTTCTGTTTAAGTAGCTTGTCAGTTTTGCCATTGCTGCACATTCTGCCATCTTCTCTTTCCTGATTTCCCTAGTTGGGCATTCTTCTTCCTTCCATCTGGAAATATCACCCTTGCCACTGTCAGTAAATATCTAAATAGTTCTTGTAATTTTCTGTCTAGGTTTTCTTGTAGTATTCCCGGCAACATAGTTTGTGGTTTCATGGCGAAATCAAATTTTAAAATCGTTTGCATCTCAGCATGTATTTCTTTCCAGAAATTTTTGTTTTTGTGGCATGTTCGCCACATGTGATAAAAGGAACCATCTGCTTCTTTACATTCCCAACAATAACCCCACATATTTCCTGTCCATTTTCTAGATGTCTTTTGGTGTAATGTACCATCTGAAGAACATCTTGTACCAGTTCTCCCTTAGTTTTTGACTTGCTGTAAATTTTATACCCTTTGTCCAAAGGTTCTCCCACTGTTGAAATGTTATTTCTTCTCCAAAATGTTGTGTCCATTTTATCATGCACACTTTAACTTGTTCTGTTTCAGTATCATATTGGAGTAAAAGTTTATATATTAGACCCAAGATGTGTTCCTTTTTCTGCGTGATTATTTTCTCAGAATCAGTAAGATTCCTTAACTGTCCTCTTGAGTTCCTTCAGGGCTTCTTGTATTCTGGAAACTGCCTGAAAATATGTCAGCCATTGTATTTTTTTCCCTTCGTCTTGAATTTCTTGCCATGATTTTATCTTTCCTTGAAGGTTTATCATGTCTTGGTACGTTATAAAGTCATTATCTTTTCTCTGATTCTTGTCACAAAAAGCCTCAATTGATGAAAGTGGTGATATCAACGGGCTTATTCTTCTTCCAACCGAGTCCCAAATTTGAATGAGGCTGTCTCTTATGACATGGCTTTCTTGTTTCTTTCTTGATCTTTTTGCCACCCAAAGGAGGTTCTGTAGTCCATCTGTCAAGTCCACCGCTTCTAGTTGTATTAGTCTATCTTTGGGGTTTCTTATCCAGTCTATAATCCAAACTAGACCAGCTGCTTCATAATATAATTTGATATTTGGGACTGCCAGTCCTCCTCTGGAAGTTTCATCTTGTAATACCTTGTATCTTACTCTTGGTTTTTTACTGTTCCAGATGAATTGATTAATTTGTCTTTGCTAGTCCTTCAATGTCTTATCTTTTATGCTAATTGGTAACATTTGAAACAAAAAATTGATTTTTGGTAAAACGTTCATTTTAATTGCTGAAATTCTTAGAATCCGAGACAAATTTAATTTGGACCATCTTTCCATACCTTTTTCAATTCTCCTCCACAATGTCTCATAATTATCTCTGAACAAAGTGTCTTTATGTCTTGTTAGATAAATGCCCAAATATTTCACTGAGTTTGATGCTATCTCACATCCTGATACTTCCTGAATTTTTTCTTCCTCGTGCTTTGTTAAAAGTTTGGGGATAATTTTTTGTTTTTTTCTTGTTAATTTTGAATCCTGAATATTTACCAAACTTCATAAGCTGTTCCATCACATCTTATATTGTCTCCTGTGGGTTCAAAATTGTCAAAACCATGTCATCTGCATAGCATTTCAGTTTGAATTCTTCATCATCCACTTTTAAACCTTTGATTTTGGGGTCTTGCCTTAACTTGGAAGTGAGAATTTCCATTGCCAATATGAATAATTGTGGTGACAACGGGCATCCTTGTCTAGTACCCTTTTCTATTTGCAATTCATCTGTCAATACTTAATTAAGATCTTCGCTTTTTGCTTTGCATAAATTCCTGTTATCCAATTTTCAAACTTAAGGCCAAGAGAGATTATCAAATGCTTTTTAAATCTTTGGGATTTAAAATTCTCCACTCATCGGTCAAATGTATTGTTTTCATATAGTACAGCGCATTCTTGGATAGTTGCCCTCCCCTTTTTTTTCCGATTGGTTCATCTTTGGGTCCAACACTCCATTCATATCCCATTCCATTCATAATAACTTCTCCTTCTTGAAAGTCAATTGATCAAAAAAATTACCATAGAATTTTTCTTTAGCAATATTTGGTGCATAAATTGTAACTAAAGTATAGATTCTCCCTCCTGGGTGCTTGATTTTCAATAGTATACAACTTCCTTCTGGATCTTGCAGTTCCTCAATTATGCTAAGTTGTTGGTTCTTTACACAGACCGCCACTCCTCTCTTTTTCTCTTCTGCTTATGATATATAGACTTTGCCTAGTTTTTTATTCTCTAAAATATATTCATGATTCTTCTTGATATGAGTTTCTTGAAGACATTAAATCCACTTTATTTTTTTAACAAATTGAATATTTTAGATTGTTTTGTGGGGGAGTTTAAGCCATTAATATTCACTGATAGGATACTGAAATTTCCCATATTGTTAATATGCTGCTGCTTGATCTAGTTTCCCTTCTACACCTTCTGTTGTTTCTTTGTCTTTGCACCTGTTGAACATCAAGAGTGACTTCCGCTACTAATTCTTCAAATAGTTGCTTATTCTGATCGATAGTTAATATCATCCTTCTTCCTTTTGGTAACAAAACTTCAAGAGCAAATGGAATTTTCCAAAAATATCTAATTTCTTTTTTGCGTAGTAGTTGTCTCAGGAAATCTAAATCTTTCCTCTTTTTCAGCACGCTTTGTGGAAGATCTTGAAAAGCTTGTATTTCTGATCCTGAGATTTTCAGCGGATTTTCTCTTTGTTTCTTCAAAATCAAGTCTCTCATTTTCTTGTGTGTAAATTTTACCAATATGTCCCGTGGCCTCTTGCTTTTGGCCCCGAATTTCGAGTAGACCCTGTATGTTTGATCTATCCCTAAACAATCTTCCTGAATCTCGTAATGATCTTGTAATAACCCTCTGAATTCGTCTTCCAAATCTTTTTTCCCTAAATCTTCGGGGACAGATCGAAATCGCAAATTAGAAGTTCTGTTTTGTACTTCCAGCATTTCAGTTTTTTGATCTGCTAGTTCCAGTTGTTGGTTGTCTCAGTTTAAGATCTCTGTAATGCTCTTTCACTGTCTCAATTTCTTGAGTGTTTTTCTGCACTGTTTTTTGAACTTCCCCTAGTCCCGCAGCAAATTCTTTCTTCAAAGCTGAGATCTTTCTTTATCTTATGGTATGTATTCTGACCTTCTAGTTTGATATTCTGTTGTATACGTTCTTCCGATTCTTTAAGCAGATCTTTTATTTGGGATTAGGGGTGTGCACCCTGAAAATATTCAGATTTCCTGCTTCGGGTTTACCCAAAGCAGGAAATATATTCGAAAATACCTAAAACCCGAAGCAGCAAGCCACTTCAGATTCGGTTATTTCAGTCACTTCAGAATGCTCTGTGAAGATTCGGAGCATTCCAAAGTGATTTACAGGACTGGGATTTCTCCTAGCACCTCACCCACCCCCACCCCAAACCCCCCCCCCACTTAGCCCCCCTCCCCTCCAACCAACTTACCTGGCCCTAAAGATCCCTTTAAACTATCAGCTGGCAGATGGCAAGGGGGATTCCCCCCTGCCACCAGACAGCTGATAGTTTAAAGGGCCCCTGCCTTGCAAGCTGGTCCCTTTATCAGCAGGAACCAGCTTCGCCTCAGAGCCCCCTTCCCCTCCTCCAGCCAGTTGGGATGGGGGAGAGACTTGGAGGCGAAGTCAGTTCCTGCCTCCGCTGTCAGCTGCCGCCCCCAGGGCCCGGGACTTCCCAGCCCAAGCAGTGGCAGCTGTCAGCAAGCTCCGGGCCGGCAGGGGCTGCGCAGGCAAATGTCTGTGTTCCCGCTGCTGCTGTCAGCTGCCGCTGACAAGGCCTGGGACTTCCTGGGTGGCGGCGGTTCTCAGTGAGCTCCGGGCCAGTTGGAGCTGCGTAGGCAAATGCCTGTGTTTCCCCCGCTGCTGTCAGCTGCTGCCGCCAGGGCCCAGGAAGTCCCGGGCCCCTGCGGCGGCAGCTGTCAGCGAGCTCTGGGCTGGCAGGGGCTGCAGGCAAATGCCTGCGTTCCCGCTGCCGGGGCCAGGAAGTCCCCCGGTCCCATCAGCTGTGGCTGACAGGGAGCGCTCGGCTGGGACTCGCAGGCATATGCCTGTCCCCGCCGCTCCTGTCAGCCCCTGGAGATGGGGCCGGGGATTTCCCTGGCTCCAACAGCAGCTCAGGCACTCAGCCGCTCATTGGGGAAGCCCCTGACAAGCAGCTGATTCAGGGGTTTAAATGCCCCTTTCCCTGCGCTGCTCAGCAGCAAAGAAATGGGCATTTAAAGTTTGACCTGAAGCTTCCTGAAGTATTACAAGTGCTTCGGGAAGCTTTGCTTCGGGACTTCTGCTGGCCCCGATTTAGAAAACCCGAAGCTTTCCGGATCAGGTCCGATTCGGGCATTTCCCCCGAATCAGATTCCCAAAGTGTACACCCCTATTTGGGATGTTATAGTTTGGGAGTGCACTGCTAAATTCTGCTTAATTTTATCCATTAAATCTTGAGAGTCAAAATCATCATCATCACTATCTCCTTTTTTCTTTTCTTTTTTCTCCTAGTTGTCATTTTTTGCAGTCTATTTAATCTTCGTTCCAAAAAAATCTCATACAGACTTCTCATATATTCCATGTCAGGCGCTTGCTGTAGAGCTTGTAATTCTGTCTTATCTGGTCTGTGGAAATTTAACACAACTAATAACTAAGCTACTAAATATCAAAACTTAATTGAGGATGAACAGGAAAGGTGTCATTATAGTATGGAAATGATTGTTTTTATGTCAAGAATTTCTGTTCAAAATATTCTGTCTCTGTTTCTGGAGATAACAAAAAATATAATTTTAGCTAAAAGTCATTTATGAACTATTATCCATGTTCTGAGTAGTTTTTTCAGTCATGAATAACAGAATCTGACAGCAACAGGAGCGAGTGCACTTTTTTCTGTCACCATCTCCTCTCACACTTATTGCAGTCATTTTCTCTCTTTTTTTGTCAGTTTCCATTTATTAATTCTTCTACCTCTTTCTCCCACCTTTTCTATGCTTTAGTGGTTGCATCAAGAGTCGTTTGTAGCTATGCTTAGGGAACCATATTTTAGATAAGTACCCTTTCCAACATAAACACAGTTTTAAATGTTTTCATAGTTAATTTTGCCTTATACTGCAGGTTATAGCAGGTTTGAACATGAGGGCTTTCCAGTGTTTTAGCAGCTCAGTAAGGAAAGCTGAAGAAGAAGTACAGTCCCTCTCTGTTGACCATGTCGATATAAGTAGCATCATTGATGCTTATATGACATTGGCTAATTTCTGTGATGCTCATCTCCGTAAGAAAGAAGAAGGCTCAGCAGGTAAGTAAAAAAATGAGTTGTTCATTCTAGTTAATTGTGCAGAAGAGAAATGTGTATATTTATGGCCAAATTCATGCGTTAATCTTTGTTTTGACATATTAAGTCACCCCATGTCAGTTTTACACGGTAAAAATATTGACACATGAAAAGAGCTGATGTAGTTAATGCCTGGTTGAATGTTGGATTTCATAATAGTTGTGGCATGGTAAACACAAATTCTCACGACGTTCATGGTGCCAACAAAATAAGGAAAACTGACATAGTACAGAATGCGTCCATTGCCTTGTTTGAACTACATGTCTTCGTTAGCTGCGATGCTGTGAGTGCTTTTGCAGGTCAAAGTAAGTTAACTCCCTTGAAAATATTGAGAAAAGTCAAAAAGTACCATGGGATACCTCTACAGAGCTGTTTGGGAAGGTACAGCAATCCCTATCAAATATATATTCCAAATACGTGCACTACTTCTGTCAATGAACTATGCTATGAACTTTTTTGTGCCGATCTTTAGAGGTGTAGTCCAGCCAGCTTTCTCTGTGCAAAGATTGCCTATTCATGTACACACTTAGGGCCAAGTTCCAGGAAGGAATTTGGAGAGACAGTTTGCAAAGCCAGCCACATGTACTTAGCCTAAAAGATTATGGATGGATCATGACAGACAGAGATGGCAATTCTATCATCTATTGGATGCATGAACCACCGATACCAATTGCAGATGTTTCATTGCAGTAGCACAAAGTTATCTATTATCCAGTTACATCAGAGAAAAATTACGTAAGCTGTGGACCTGTTCTTCTGTGTGTAACTGTGGTCTAGCAAAATGAATTTTTTCATGCCATAGTTCATTAGAAAGGCAAAAGAATAAACTACAGTGGTCTAATATACTTTAGGTGACTATCTGGATTAGGTAAAGTGCCATATGCCATAAACCTTATAAAAATCTAGGGGAAATTGACTTTTTCTTTGATTCCTGGCTTATGTCACAAAAATGGGGATGGATATAGGCATTATTAGTATTAGGTATCTGGTATTAGGTATCTGTAGGGGAATTTATTACCTTTACATCAGTGCTTTAAAATTTGAAATTAGTCACTTGGTTCACAAGTTATACCTCAGATCAGAAAAGGTAGGAAAAATTGTCTCTGGCCATCTTGATGAAAGCTTAAGCTACCACTCAGAATGGGTTATTACATCAAAACATAGACATGTACCTTTCAGAAAAACATAAAGGAGTTTTGCCACCTTACCTAATATCAACAGTTGGTCTAGCCCACGGACTAACTGTCACAGTCAGAAAGCACCCGTATAAGCTTTCATAAGGCAGCTCATTGCCGTGGATAAAGATAGTGTTTACTAATGTTCAGGGCTCATTTGGAGGCAGAACATGCCGGAACAGTGTTCCAGTAGATCTGAAAAGAGGTCACGTGGGTTTTGGCTCCACCCATGTGATTCCTTTTCCTCCTGGCTGTCCTTGTCTTTAGCAGCAGGCAGCAGAGTGAGTGCAAGCCAAGTGGGGCTGGGCTCCAAAGGAACGTAAGCTGCTTTGAATTCATTCTGCTCTGCTGCTTTATTTTCATTTGTGACTCGGGAGAGAAAGAGAGAATGAGTGAGTGCAAGCCGCGTGGGGTTGGGATCCAAAGGAACGTAAGCTGCTTTGAATTCATTCTGCTCTGCTGCTTTATTTTCATTTGTGACTCGGGAGAGAAAGAGAGAATGAGTGAGTGCAAGCCGCGTGGGGTTGGGATCCAAAGGAGCATAAGCTGCTTTGAATTCATTCTACTCCGCTGCTTTATTTTCATTTGTGACTCGGGAGAGAGAGAGAGAGAGAGAAAATGAGTGAGTGCAAGCTGGGTGGGGCTGGACTCCAAAGGAACGTAAGCTGCTTTCAATTCATTGTGCTCTGCTGCTTTATTTTCATTTGTGACTTGTGAGTGAGAGAGAGAGAGAAATGAGTGAGTGAATGCAAGCCGGGTGGGGCTGGACTCCAAAGGAGGGTAAGCTGCTTTGAATTCATTCTGCTGCTTTATTTTTATTTGTGACTTGTGAGAGAAAGTGCGTGCGTGCGTGCAAGCAGGGCTGGCTCTCCAGAGGAGGGTAAGCTGCTTTGTGTTCATTCTGCTTTAAGGAAATACCTGGAGATTTTTGGGGAAAGGGGCCTGAGGAGTGGATGGTGCCTTCTGACACACTTCTGGTGATGTCAGGGGGTGTGGCATATGCTAATGAGACATGCAAATGAGTTGCGCTAATGAGTTCCTAGGAAATGACCCCTGCTAAAGTTACAAAAATTTTGTATTGGGTTTTTTGTTTCTTGTCAGATATAAATGATGTGGATTTGCAGGCATTCCCTGTCATTGTAGTGGAGAAAGTAATCAAAGCTTTAAAACTGAATTCAAAAGAAGCTAGGTTAAAATTTCCCAGGCTACTGCAAATCATAGAGAAATATCCAACAGAGACATTGGGACTCATGGCACAGGAGGTAAGTCTTTCCATCCTTTTGGACAAACGACAAGTAAGTGGGTGGGTCATAGCAGATGACTGAATGAATATTAGTGGAATGATAACATTTACTTGGAAGAGTTGTATTTTTAGCTGCCCTATTTTCCCTGGCCTGACTTGGATAAGTTTTGTTCTCGGGAGTGGAAATATGTGGTGGCCATCAAAAGGAGCTATTTGCACAAGGGAGCAGCATCTGCACTTGCTTCTTCTCTCTTTTCAGCCTAGCTTCTTTATCAACTGAAGAGTTAAACTCCTGATCAGAGTGAAAAAAAGAAAAACTTGCTTCAACTATTGTTGAAGTTCCATTACAAAAACAAAGCATGCAGTTCATGACCTATGCCCATTGGAGTCTTCTTCGCCTCCATTTTAATGTATCTCAAAATGCTGTAACGTTATACCACTGGCTAAGTCCAAAATTGATATCCAGAAATATTTTACATGAAACAATTAAAATAGGGAACATTTATGTGATTTTGTCTGTGCCTAAGTGGAATTAGATATGCATGGCTTTTTTTGCTCATATTGACAGTATTTCTGTGTGTGTTGCAGATTTCCTCAGTTCCCTGTTGGCAGTTCATTGGCTGGATCAGCCAGTTAATGGCAATGCTTGATAAGGAGGAAGCACTGGCTGTGCAGTATACAGTGGAAGAAATTGCCACTAGTTACCCACAGGCGATAGTGTATCCCTTCATGATCAGCAGTGAAAGCTTTTCTTTCCAAGACACCATAACTGGCCATAAGAATAAGGAGTTCGTAGCACGGTAATATTAAAAAGGACCAAAAATTGGAGCAAATGAACTTTATTCTTAGTTTTTAAAATACTTTATTTTAAAAACAAATTATATTCATCACAAATTTATTTAAAATGTCAATTTTTAACTGGATATTCTTTAATATTTCTATGCAGTCCAATCTTACATATAGGCATAAATCTCACATATGGCATACAGTGGGCTTGGTCCCAGCTAAATGTGCATAGGCTTGCCCCCTTATTCTTCTATTTAAACTATTTAAAAATAAAAGCTGTTTTCTATATTTTCATTGGGTTTACTGTAAGCTCTGCTTCACTCTTGGGAAGGATCTCTAACACCTTTTCTGAAATCATCTGCACCTTATGAAAAGCTACCATGTGGGTCAAGGGACCCTTGGAAACAGTGCAGATACAGTGCAGGAGGGTACATTTGAAGGGGAATGCAGCGCCTCACATCCTCTCCTTTATTAAAGCTGTGGAGTTTGTGCAGGGGAGGGAGAGGTAATAATTTTAGCCAGTTCAGAAGTCACAGGCAGAGAAGAAAGAGGGCTGTTGATGTGTTGAACAGTGATGCCATAAGATCCACCCAATGTGTTCTAAACAGAAAACCATGTGAGATAGTTGTGCTTACAGCTTCTCAACAATTTTAGGAGAAGGTCTGATTGCTGGGAAACAGTAATTCATGAAGACCAGGAGCACTTACCTTGGCCATGTCCTCCCGGAAGAGTTGTGATATCAGCATCAGTGCTAATTAGTAAGCAAGTATGGTGTAGTGGCTAGAGTGACAGACCAGTATCTGTGCAGCCCAAGTTTGATTCCTGGCTTTGCCATGGAAGCTGGGTGACCTTGAGCCAGTCACGTACTCTCAGCCTGACTCACCTCAAAGGTGTTGTGAGAGGAACAGTGCGGGAGAGGAGACTGATGTAAGCAACTTTGAGTCTCCATTGGGAAGGAAAGGGGCATATAAATGAAGTAAAATAAAAAAAGGCTCTAAGAGATTTTAAAACTTTGTGATCACTTAAAATATTTATGCAGTAATTTCAGAAGATATTTCAGTGATGCTCTGCAGCAGACTGTGAACCTCTTACCCATTGACTTATACAAAACATTCAGCCTGTTGTTTGTAACCAGTTTACATGCAAGCGGACAGTAACTGCTCTGAGTGGTGAGCTGTTCATCTTCAGCTGCTACCAATTTACACTAAATGTGTCTAGCTGTCAAAATAAGGTTTGCAGTGGCTTGGTGAAAATCTTTCAGCCCAAACAGCAAGCAGCTATGAACAGCCGATCGTGCAAAACAAGTTTCACACAGTTGTTTTCAAGTAGTGTCTGTGCTACTTTTTATCCATATAAATTAGACTTAGGCTGGCTTAAGATGTACGAGCGTAACTGTTTATCTTGCTCTGATTTTGTTTAACAAAGCCTTTTTGATGCCTAATGAAGGCAACAAACTATAGAACCTGTTTATAAAGAAGAAAAAATGTTTCTGTTGTACTCGCTGTTTTTCCCTCCTCATTTTGAATCCTCTGTTACCCATGATTAAATAGGGTGAAAAGCAAATTGGATAGAGGAGGAGTGGTGCAAGAGTTTGTCCAGGCCTTAGAGCAACTTTCCAATCCTTTCATGCTGTTCAAGGTACAGTATCAAATTTTGCATACTATGGGATGCTCTAGAAACTGATATTTAACATGTATGTGTGAGAGCCAGTACGATGTAGTCTAACTACAACTGAGTATCTAACTACAACTAAGGATACTGGGTTCAAATCCCTTTTTTCCATGAAGCTCCTTAGATAAACTTGGGCCAGACACACATTCTCAGCCTAACCTACCTTACAAAGTTGTTGTGAAGATAAAATTAGCAGAGGGTCCATGTGATCCTTGGAGGAATGGAGCAATGCAGGCAAGGTGGGGGAATGTAAAGAAAATGGCTTTTCCTTTCAAACTGTGACCATCTTAGAATCTTTGGTTCAGGAGAAAGGCCTATTTTACAGAGCTTGGTAGAAGACCAGTACAAAGTGACTTTAGAGTTAAGAGATTGCTCCCCGCGAGGGCAACTAAAGAAGAGGTAAAAAGCGCCATTTTGGAAGTCCGTCGGGCTTCTTCAAAATATGCAACGAAGCGTCAGCTGCCTCGCGAGATCATCATCGATTTTTCATCTAAGAGGATCCGAGACACTATCCTATACAACTCATACAATGCGGATCTGGACTTTCTGGGTAATAAAGTTAAGATACTGAAGGACGTTCCATTTTTAGTTCGGAAAAGAAGACTTAAGTATAAAAAGTTCGCAGCTCTTCTGAGGGAACGTGGAATAAAGTATAAATGGCTATTTCCGGAAGGTATCTGGTTTAGTTACAAAGATCAAGCTTACAAGATAACATCAGAAGATCAACTAAGGGATTTTGAGGACAAAAATCAAGAATTTCAGCAAGACACCAAGCAAGAAGAAAAGGATTTGAAGTCTGAAGGGGGGGGGGAGGGAACGAGCACTGCGGTTGCAGTTGCTCAGAGAGAACTGCGTCCGAGGCCCGGGGTGGGGGGGGTGAGGAAGACTTAATTTGGATTGTAATCTGTATTTTGCAAGGTCAACCACTCCATCAATATCTTACAAAGTTTTAATCTTTTAATAATGGCAGTATGAAGGGAAAGCATTATTTGTAGTGTAGTGTTGTTATATGTTGCTGTTTTTTTTCCTTCCTTTCCCTGCCCCCTTTCTTTCCCTCTGTATTGTTAGTTAATGTCGGTAATAAAAAAAAGAGAGATTGCTCCTTGGGGAGGCTTTCTCATTGCCTAGCACCAATTAACATTCCCGAGAACACAGCACGTACCATTTGCACCTGTGGGAAAGGGGTGGACCTAAGCCACAGATAGCTTTCGTTTCTTCTCACTTTCATGTTTCATGCTAGCAACAGTGACATCGATTTTTGAGGTTCTTATTAGCTAAACAGGCATGAGCCAATTGAGACTCTCACTCTTAAAGTTAGCAATACCTATGAAGCATGAGGCGAGGAGAAGCTAAGCAGAGAGAGAACCTCGCTTCCTTTTGAAGATGGCTATCCCGATGCAGCCATCATCTTGTTTGCTGTTACAGACTTAGAGCAATGGTCCTGTTTTTCTCTATGGAAGAGAACCTGAGGTAATTTGAATTACTGTGTATTGTTTAGTTAGAGTTAACTGCTAAGCCTTTGTTATTTTTCCCCACAGTCTGGCTTGTCTATTTGAATACTTTTGCACAAAATAAATAATTATATTTTTTAACTTGTTGTGGTTCTTGACTCGTAAATCTCAAAAGTCTGAAGACAGTGTCTTGACCCAAAACCACCTACCAGGTAAAAATTTGTTAAGAAACTCTACTTGCAAACCAACTTTGCAGGGTATAGACTTTCTGGTTAATATCCCTGAAGGGCTGGGAGATGTGTCCTTTTGCTCCTGTGCTGTTGGGATAGATAAAAGGACTGGTGGTGGCTACAAGAGCTGATATGAGAGCAGTCTCTCATTGGCAATTTTGTAACTTTGTTTGCTTCTATAAAGGTGCCCACTGTGGACTTATCCCTGGCTTGGGGTTAGGGAATGTGGCGGCACCTTTGACAGGGAGTACTAGAGTATTTATTTGCTTGCTTTAAATGTTCAGGGCACCTTTCATACATATTTTCAGTAATGACTAAAAATGTTTTCAACCTTTTACTAGTAGCTAATATGTTTAAACCTTCACTTTCTCAATGCAAGAAGCAAAAAGCATTTTTTAATTATGTTCTCAATTGACAGGACTGGACTGATGATATCAAAAATGAACTGGGGAAAATTAAGAGAAATAAAAATAACATTCATCAATTGTATGAAGGAATGTACCAGAACTTGGGAAATATACAGGCTCCGGGTCTTGGATTATTCAGAAAACAATTTATTCAGGTATGTATGGATATACCATGTTAGAAACTGAATATGATTGCATTGTGATATATTTGATAACTCGATTGTAAGATCATTAGTTATATAAAGATGATAGATTTTATAATATTGTAACATTGGCAAAAAGTCAGCATTGTTACAGTTATGTAAAGTTTAAGTAAAAGGTAATGAAATATGGAGCAGAAATAGGTTAGAATTCTTATTTTAAGGCTTTCAAAGATTGTGATAATCAGTTATATTAAGTAAAAAGCAGGGTTAGTGTTAACAACTTTTTCTCTCTTTATTATTACTAGAATAACAAGTAGAAATAGGTTTGAACTTTGCATGTGTTGCTTATTCTGGAAAAATATTCAGTAGCTATTTTAATATCCATAAAGGTCATGACTCTGGTACTTTGTATTTCAATAATCCTTGTAGCACACAGTTTCACGTCTGCTTGTCCCCTGCCCCCCCTTTTTTTCTGTACCCCCTTTTTTTGCTTTAATAATTTTAAAAAGTAGGAAAAAAAGAAACTGAATATCATTGACCTATATCAAGAGACAAAGAGAGATCCTGAATTAAATGATTAAACTGGATCTGATGCTGTCTTTTACGTAACTATTAGGCCTTAGAAACGGATGTTGTGATTTAGTGCCCTAGTCATCCTTCATGGCATTGCAATACATACATCTTGGCTTTATAAAAAATAATATTATTATCATTTACACACCGCCTTTCTCACTGGGACTCAAGACAAATTACAGATGTGATTAAAAACAACTTTCATTCAGTCAGTAAACAGATTACAAAGTATCATAACATTTATCAGTTAGTAAGTGGATTACAAGATTCTATAACAATCAGTCTAAACAGCAAAGCTTCCTAGTAAAACAAAATAATGCAGTTGGACTAGGATTGTGTAGAGCAGTGGAAAAGAAAACAAGAATAACACGTGCAACCATATTTATTTAAGGAAACAAAACAATCAGTTTAGGAAGAACTATCCCTGATAAGTCACCTCCTGAACTGATCTATTACACCACAGCTTTGTTCCCTCTACAAGAATGCTCTCCTGAACAGTTCAGTTTTGCACATTTTACAAAAATGATAGAAGCATGGAGGCCCTCCAAATAGCCCCAGGCTGGCTGTTCCATAATGTAGGACCCGTGCGGTCACAGATACTGCTTGTCAACAGGCAGCTGCCTTTTTTTACCTGTTAGCATATCTTTTAGTAGAATTGCAGTCAGGACCTTTGAAGATACATGCTGCAGTCACTGCGGCTGGCAGAATCAAGAGTGATTTCCCCGATTTTAGTGTACTGATTCTACTGTAGTTGTCTGAGGTGGATTGACCATTATGGCAACCACTAAAAGTCCTGCTGGATTCATGGTCTAGGGGACTACCTCTCCTGAGCTCCACCCAGCCTCAGTAAATGGTGCTCCCCACCAACCTCAGCCAGTCCTCCCTTCATTGAGGGAGGATGTGGCAGTAGAGGGACCCTTTCCAGGGCCACTTTGGCTTCCCACAGTGCCCTTGGTAGCAGTTAATCCTTTTTGCTTGCTACAGGTCTGTGATGCTGTGAACAGGCAATTGCACATTACTAAGCTACTGGAAAAAATAAAGGCCTACTCAATCTCCTTCTGTTGTTGCCTGAATTGGTCTCCTTGTGAGTAAGAGAATAGTGGGGGGAATTAGCAGCAAGGAAGACGGCTATGCAAGAGGCGGTAACTATGAGATCTTTTACACCAATTTTTTCGGAGTCCCTTCCCAAAATAGCAAACAAGGCTGGTGCTTAAATTTCAAAGAGCAATATTTAATTGAAAGAGGAAAATGCATGCACATACACACAGGCTAAATAGTAAAAATGGTAACACATGCACAGAGTCCTAGGAAGCTAGGCAGAAGTTGGAATAGAGTGAGGGAGGGCAAAGTATATCTACCTTTCCTGAAGAGTAGTCCACTCCACGGGGAAGAAGGCAGCTTCAAACGCCAGCATTCTTGGCCAGGAGAGCAAGAGGCTTAGGGCAGACCTCAAGGGAACAGCGCTTTGGATCCAGTAAGTATGTACAGGGAGTCTTAGGGAAGAGACCTTAAGGGAGCAGCGTCCTGGAAACAGGGGTCCTGCAAGTGTGCACAATTTGAATGAAACCAGGGCACTACTCTTATAGGGTAAAACGCACCCTGAGGTGGGATAGCCCACCTAGCTGTTAGAACAAAGACTCCAATAGTCAGTTCTTGGGAGTAACGAAAGGTTTGATTACCCTGATTGGTAGCTGCTGGGGCATGTGAAAGAGAATGCAAATCTTGTCTTGGCTCTGCACAAAAAGGGCAGTTTGTTAATGAAGTCCACCGGAGCTGAGTTGATGAATTTAGTTGGGGATTGTACCTTCCCAGGAATGAATGATAAATACTTATGAATGCTAGTTGATTTTCTCCTCAATCATGGACAAGAGATCTCATCACAGAAGGAGGGAAAGGAATGTATAAAGTGGGATGACTCTTCCAGACCTTTGTTGCTCTGGATTCCTTTAGGGGCTAAGCAGACTGCAAAACTAATCACCACAAGTCTTTCTGCAATTACATGCGGCATTCCATTCATGCCTGGGTCTGTTGGGCAGGACTCAGCAACTGTTAGCTGGAATTCTCCTGGCTGCAATCCGAGCTGCCTTATTAAGTCCAGGAGCCTATTAATGATCAGAGACGAAAATATGGCTGTTTTCAAACATACTTACATAGCGCAAAACTCACAGAACGAGGGCGTCTTCATGGCACAGTTTCTGACATCGTCATGCCATGATGGTGTGATGATGTTAGAAATTGCGCCATGAAGACGCCCTCGTTCCGCGAGTTTTGCGCTGTGCAAATACGTGTGAAAATGGCCTATATTAGATAACATGGTCTTTACGGCATGAAGACGCCCTCATTCTGTGAGTTCTGCACTACGCAAGGACGTGTGAAAACGGCCATATTTTCTGTCTCTGATCATTAATAGCTTTAATATGTTTACTGGTGAGAGCCAGTTTGGTGTAGTAGTTAAGAGTATGGGACTCTAATCTGGAGAACCGGGTTTGATTCCCCACTCCTCCACTTGAAGCCAGCTGGGTGACCTTGGGTCAGTCACAGCTTCTAGCTCTCTCAGCCCCACTCACCTCACAGGATGTTTTGTTGTGGGGATAATGATGACATTCTTTGTAAACTGCTCTGAGTGGGTGTTAAGTCATCCGGAAGGGTGGTATATAAATCGAATGTTATTATTATATTATTATTATTATTATTAAAGATGGTGGAGGCCGGGCCGACTGCTTACACTGTAAGCTATATGCATATATGTAAGCTATATGCATGCAGGCTTGTGTTGATTGTACTTTGCAGTAAGGACAGTGGTTCTGCTAGGTAGTTTTTTTAGCTGGCCTATTAGACTTTGTATAATTATATTGCTGTATCATCATAATTTCAAATATCATACAAAAACTGTAGACTGTTTTATCAGTTAGTCGAAAACACATTTTTGGCATATTGTTTTAACTTAGCTGTTATAAATCAATTTCTACCTTAGAAATTTGGGAAGGAATTTGACAATCATTTTGGAAAAGGAGGTTCCAAGCTGCTAGATATGAAAGCCAGTGAGTTTAACACCCTTGTGGATTCTTTACTTCTGAGAATGAAAGAATGTCAGAAAGAACCTGGGAATCTGAAAGAATGCTCACCTTGGATGAGTGAGTTCAAACCAGAATTCTTGAGGCATGAGCTGGAAATTCCTGGTAAGCTATGCCTAGTTTGTAAATTGCAGAATAACTACTACTTTTATTATTAATTTGTGGTATCAGTTTCATACATACTCACTTTGTTGATCCATATTTGCTGCTCTTACCAACGGCCTATATTAGCACAAAATTTTCACAACGGCCTATATTAGCACAAAACCCGCGGAATGAGGGCGTCTTCGTGGTGCAGTTTCTAACATCATCACACCATCGTGGCATGATGACGTCAGAAATCGCACCATGAAGATGCCTTCATTCTGTGAGTTTTGCGCTATGAAAGGATGTGTGAAAACAGCCATATTTTCTGTCTCTGATCATTATGATTTACTTTTCTTTACATTTTGTACTGGTCTCATCAAATTTGTTTTTTTTTCTTCTCAATTCATGATCTAAGCAAGTTTTTCTCTGATCCTTTCTGTCTTTTATTTTAGGGTGTGCGCTTCCCTCTGGCTTTACTGAGTCAAAATGCAGGAGCTGAAGTAAATGAAAATGTTTGACAGGGCACATTTTATCTAGAATATGTTTTAAAAACCAATAGAAGAACACTAACAGTGATATGCTAAGCAGAGTTACACCTTTCTAAACTTTTTGACTTCAGTAGGCTTAGGATGCACTGTTAGTCTGTCCTTTATGTCTTAATGATGGGCTGGCTACTAACAGTGCAATCCTATGGAGAGTTACTCCAGTCTAAGCCCGTTGACTTCAATTAACTTAGACTGGAATAACTCTGCATAGGATTGCACTGTAAAATATAAAATTCTTTTTTTCTCATATGCCATTAAAAAGGAGTGGGAGGGAGGGAATCTTACATTCACATACAAGTTAAAGCTATGTCCAGTAATGATTTTGGGAGCATGTAAAACATTTTTTAAGGAGGTTGTTTTACATTTAGGATCGTCTTCCTTTCAAGTAAATACGATATGCTTCAGTGTCGGAAGCTGTTTTCATGAGATTTCCTCTATGGCTGCCACTGTCTGGGAGGGGGTTACACTCTGCTGTCATAGTTGGACTTGCCAGAGCTGTGTGTGAGGAGCCTTTTCCCATAAGCACTTTACCGCATGGTAAGGAGGCCACACTCCATGCTCTTGGAACTTTCTCAACAGCAAGATCAAGATGGGTAGCTGTATTAGTCTGTCTGTGGCAGTAGAAAAGAGCAATTCCAGCAGCACCTATAAGACTTAACAAAATTTGTGGTAGGGTATGAGCTTTCGTGAGTCACAGCTCATTTCTTCAGATACAGCAGTAAAACATAAGAACAGATCCTTGGTCATTGGAGGATTTTGTTTTTTTTTTAACTAGAGTTGCATTTTGAGAATGTATACTCACAAATTGTTTAATCAAAGCAAAGAAACCTTACATTAATAGTTTCTTAATAAAATACGCATTCTGAGAGACCACAATTAAACAATGACTTTTTACCCACTCAGGTCAATATGATGGTAAAGGAAAGCCATTGCCAGAATACCATGCAAAAATTGCTGGATTTGATGAAAGGGTATGTTAATATATTAATGTACAAGGTATAAATCACTTAATATTTCATGACAGCAAATTATGTTAACATCTTTAAAATGTCAACATCCCTCTTCCACTTTTAGAAAGGAGCTGTCTGATCTTGTCCACATAATCATAACACAGTGATAAACTCTGCATTAAAATATTTTGTAACTATGTATGGTGCTTATAAAGCAGACCCTAACATTTTGTAGAAAGATACAGATTTAAGAGTATTCTTTTCTGTAGCCATGCAGAAATGCAGGCTAAATTCCTATACTAAAGTATATTCTTATCCTTTCTGTTTCAAAACTGTGTTTTTTTCTCTCTGTTTCATGGAAGATAAAAGTAATGTTATCTATCCGAAAACCAAAGCGTATAACTATCAGAGGCAGTGATGAGCGGGAGTATCCCTTCCTTGTGAAAGGAGGAGAAGATCTCCGACAAGACCAACGCATTGAACAGCTCTTTGATGTCATGAATACTGTACTTTTGCAGGATGCGGCCTGCAGCCAAAGAAGTATGCAGCTAAAAACGTATCAAGTTATACCAATGACCACTAGGTAGGCGCTTGATGTTCTTTAATATAGTACGTATATACCAACCTTTGTTACTGAACTACTAAGAGAAATATTAGAGAATTAGTGGTTAGAGAGTTGGAGTAAGAGGACCAAGAGGATCTGGGTTCAAATTCTTTCCCATCCATGAAACATACCAGGGTTATCTTGGACCAGCCGTCATCTAAGCTTAACAGCATTGTTACGAGGATAAAATGGCAAACCACATAGATCTCCCCGAGTTCCTTGGAAGAAGGAAGGGGTGGGAATATAACTGATGAACTGAGAGCTGGCATGGTGAAATGGTGAGTTTGTTGGGCTAGGATCTGGGAGACAAAGGGTTGAATCGCTATGGCATGGAAACTTGTTGGACCAGTCACACGCTGTTAGCCTAACCGGCCTCACAAGATTGTTGTGAGGATAAAATGGAGAAGGGGAGAATGTTGTAAGCCACTTCAAGTCCCCATTGGGGAGAAAGGTTAAGGTATAACTGAGATAAATGTTGCATATTTCTATAACATACCCACCAGACAAGCAAAGATAGCATTACTACACTTGTAATGAGAAACCTGTTAATTTTAATATCCAGTGAAGATATGCTTACGGGGACACTGTTTAAGGCACATATTCATCCGGTGCTGGGTCAGCTGCACTGGGTCCCAGTTGAATTCCAGATCCGGTTCAAGGTTTTGGTTTTGACATTTAAAGCCCTTGAGAACTGGGACCAACATACCTGTGGGTCCTTCTCTCGCCATATGTCCCTCAGAGGGCACTGTGCTCTGCCGATAAGCAGTTGCTGGTGGTCCCCAGCCTGACAGCCTTTTCTTGGAATCAATAGTAGATACTTTCTGTATTGTATATATTCCTATTATGTAGCTTTATTGTTTTAATGCAATTATATTGTGTGTTTTAGTATTGATGTGACCCACCCTGAGCCTGCTTGTGGGTTAGTAATAGTTTTAAAGCTGTAAGGTGGATGCCTGAAGAAAGAGCAGGCAATTGCTAGGGGACATGCAAGCTCTTTCTTGAGCTGCTCATGCAGCAGCCCTGACCACTTCCCAGTTCCCACACACAATTTGATTAGTCATCATGATTCACCAACTAGGCCCTCAATATCTGTGTTAAAAAAGTTGGTGCACCACACATGCAAAGGAAGGTTCAGTGCCTGGATCCTCTCACAATAATGAGTTAGTGCATCATATAATAAGGTATCTCCTTTAGAAGATAGACAATTATATATCTCCCAAATTATCCTTCATTTCTTGAATAAAACAGAGGGATTTTTATTTCAGGCCATAGTTCTTGAGTATCTTTTTCTTCCTCTAAAGTTGTGTGTTCATTTATAATTTGCCTTGTGGTATTTTAATATCTTGATCAAAAAAGATCTCTTCACCAGTCTGTCCTCCTTTATATTTTTTACCCTTTTTAGGCAAACGGTTAATTACGTTATGCTCAGAAATCACCGCTATCCCGCTACAAGGACTTTTGATCAGGCTTGCTTGTGAGTTCTGTGCACAGGACTTAGTTCCCAGGCACTTGGGGACCAATTTGGATTGGGATCACTATGCATGCAAAGAGAGGATCCTAAGCCTTCCCCTCACACCATTTTCCTGACCTATTTGATCTGTTGGGGAAGCTCAAATGCACTGGTGGCTGCATGTAGTTTTCCCCATTGGGGCAAACAGCAGTTCCTCATGTTGTTTCAGGTTGGGAAAATTTAATGGAGGGGAAGGCTTAAGTCCCTCTCCCTTGTGTTCTGTGATCTTGGTCTGAATTGGGCTCCTGGATGTCTGGGAAGAGTTGCCAGCACAGAATTTACAAGGCACATGTGATCAAAAGTCCTCATGTGGACTCCAGGAGGATGCAAGGATTAATATAAGCTAATCCCATTGCCAAGCATTATAGCATTCTATCTTTTTATTTCCCTATTACCTATATATCTTGGATATGTTTTCTTTCAGGCTAGGACTGATTGAATGGCTTGAGAATACATGTACATTAAAGGAATTTCTTCTTAAAAATATGTCTGAGCAGGAAAAAAATGATTATAACAGGTAATGAAGGCATTTAACTGTATTTCTGGGTTGTTAGTAACGTTCTTCAGAGGTATGTTAAAAACTGTGACAGTCAGCTATCATTACTTAATATAGCAGTATCCAAAGGAACAGTTCACTTTAGCCTGCAGAAGTCAAAGTACTTCCTTCCCTAGATTAATAATTGGCAGCTGTTTGTATAAAGTGCAGCATTTCACCTTTAACCCATATTTCTGCCTACTTATCTAAACAAATGACTTGCTATCGTCTGTGGCTTCATCATCACCATTTTCTTATCAGCAGATTGATTTTTACAAGCAAGGGGTTTTGATTTTAGTTTAAATATACAGGAAGCGAACTTCAGTCTGAGTGGAGAGCAGTTGCAAGCTCAGCATTGTGCACTTATCAGTTGAAGTGGACAGTAATTTCCTGATTAGGGACAAAGAGTCTCTCAGAAGCCGTCACGCTACAAAAGCCAACTCTAAGCCGTTTTTCATCACGAGAGAATCTTGTGTGCTCATTAGCAAATATTACAATTCTGAAAGCAGTCCTGATTTTATTAACAAGCATTGTACAGCCATCACTTTGTAAGAATGCTGGACTTAAGGAAATGGTTTGTGTCCAGATCTTGGCGCCTGTTCCTGCTTACCAGTTTTTCTCCATATTAAACTTAGAGTATAATACGAATAGCAGCTTACTTCAGTGTTTGGTTTGGCTTCCTAGCCGAGTGTTAACAGCTCTGTAATATTCTTACTAGGGCCTTCTGCTTTTCAGTTGACACAGAAGGATATTAAATATATTCTTTTATTTTAACCCTATTTATTTATTAGCCATATTGGTAGATAATAATAATAACAGTAATGACACATTATGAAGAACGTAACATAAATGCTCATTGATCCAAGCATGCCTATTTTGAAACTCCACTCATTATTATTACTATTAGTCCTTCCTTCATCATTAATTAACTGCTTTATTCTTTTTTTAAAAAAACATGAATAGCAAAAATGAGCATGTGCTAACTGCAGAACAGATTTTCCAAAGGCTTATTTAAAGGCTGCTGTGCTTCTTCTTATCATGTATGCTGACTTAATGCAGCTCAGCATTGTACAAGTCTTGGCCTGTGACTTGTTGCTTGTGGCTGTATTTGAGCTGTGCTGGCAGGAAATGGAGCATCTCACCAGCAGAAACTGAGGCTGCTGCTGCTGCTTACCAGTGCATTGCTGCGAAAACCTGTGGCTGTCATTCATGAGGGAGGGAGCTCTAGTATACCAGTGTGCATTTGGATAAAACCATCACTGTTCACCACCATCTTGTTTTATTTTGTTGTGAGGTTTTTTGTTTTATTATTGTATTAATCTATGTAATTGTCCACCTTGGGTCTCGCTTTGAAGTGGAGGAAAGGCAGGGCATAAATATTTTAACAATAATAAAAGAAAATTTTAAGAACTATAATAGCTATGTGCAAAAAGAAAAATCAGAAAATGTATGCATGTCAGACAGTGGTACAAATTGAGTGTTCAGTCTCCTGAGTTATTGTGCCATTTTTAAAGGGGTTGGGGGATGAGCTTCAGCTTGCTAAATTAGTATTAAGTGTGTTGGTTTCTTACTGAGTATGAAAGGAACTATACCTGAATGTTGCACGGCAAAAGCTTCGTCTATTTGAAGAAATAAAGCTACAAGATTGTTTAATGGAGGAACAGTGGTGTGAGTCAGGAATTTATGTAAATAGTATTCTTTCAGTTTGCTTTATATTTCTAAGGACTTTGTTTTTCAGTAACTCATGAAAAACAGTATTTTTCCTAATAACACTGTGAGAAATGGTTGGATATATTAATTGTTTTCATTTAGCACCTAGGTGCTAACAAACAAACAAACAAACAAGCTCTATGACAGCATGCACTTTTCAGATAATGTAGTAAATTGCTTGAGGATTGTTGCCTTTTTTGCCTCTTTGTATAGCTCCAGAGGTCCTCATGCTGAATACAACGAGTGGCTCTCCAAGATGGGGAAGAGGAATGGAGGAGTTGCAAACTATGCATCTAGTTACAAGTAAGTTCTAGAATTAAATGTTGTTCATTTATTGTACACACTATGCTGCTGGAATACTTACTGGAAATTTTTGAAATAACTCAAAGGCACACCCCCAATGAATAATTAAGACAGAGTTTCTCACAAAGTTTTACATACAGACCAGTAAACAAGAATATTAAAGGGTTAGTAAATCATACACTATACAACACTAAGCATAAAACCGTTATTTAAAGCACTTGACAGTTCCAATTAACTTGTAATAGTATCTGCCAAAAATAATTCATTTTTGATACGTCTGACAATATCAGATCTTTCCTTAACATAAGAACAAGAACATTGATCTTTTTAAAATTCATGTATCAGACTTTGAGTAACATTTCACATTTCATTACATGAAAAGTTAACGTCACCTTCAGTGCTTCATTCTGCGCTATCTTACATTAGAATTCAACACAATTGATTTTTTTCTGGTTCCTAACAGTCTCTAGTTGTGTAACAGAGCTGAGGGAGAGCGTATGATTTTTGGTCGGTGTTTGAAAAATCAATAATAAGCATAGATATGGAGCTGGGATGGCATTCTGCCTTGTTATCCTGCTGATGCCTTCATAGATCTAAATCTTCCAGAGTTGTAAATAATTAGATAGCCGTCCCATACAATAAGTTCCATGCAGTTGGCAGCCACTCCCAACAATAAGGGGAAGAAGAAGCTGCAATACATTTCTGACCTGCCATGATTCTAAAGAAGTGTTCAGAGCACAGCTGCTATGGTTGTGAAGGGACAGGGCTTTCCCAGCCAGAATTACTAGACCAATCCAAAGTCAGGAAAGAGAGCTGCCCAGGAAAGGCTCCTCCCATCTTTGTGAACTGCAAGACACCAGCTTTCTTTCCTGATGCCATGGAGATTCTGATTGAGTTGCCATCTGCTGGCTTACAGCCACTCAGCAAATACTTTGCCACCTGAACAACTTTTAAAAGAGTCAGCAGTTCAGTGCTGATGGCCTCTCTTCTCCCCTTCCTTCTTCTTTGAGCTGATAAATGGAAGCCAGTCAAGTTCAAAAGCAATTCGTGCAAGTCACAGGAACTCCTCAGGATGCTTGATAAGAAAATCTTCTCTAATGGAAATGGAAGAAAGTCCCAGGCTTCACTAAGCTGTTAGAAACTAACTGGAGAAGAGAGAACCTGACATCCATAGGCTTTCTTCTCCTGCCTTACACAGAAATCTTCAGCTAACTCCATTTTGTAATGGTGGCTGAATGTGGGCACAGGGTTTCCAACTTCCTAGAAAAGAAATGTCCTGTTGCTTTAATAGATGCTGAATGGAACGTTATTTACCTTTATACCATGAAAAGCTTCAGCTGTGCATATCCATATATAAGGCCTCTACTGAAGGGACAGGACATTTTTCGCCAGGCATATTGACAACCCAGTGTGGGCATCTTAACTGGTTGAGGTTTGTTTCTTTATCAATAAACTACATTCAAATTAAGGTGCCTCAACGAATTGTAGTTAGTTGGTCTCTGCAAACTACACAAGGAGAGGAGAGAATATACAAGCATGACATGTGAACTATGTTTATATCTGTTAGCAACAAAATCTGAAAGGTAAGAAATTGGGTATGGTTCCCCTCTCCCCTTGCCTGAGGACAGATAGTTCAGCCTATGAACCTACTCAACTGGAATAATTGAGTTTATGTTAACTGACCTCATTTTAAGAACAGGAGTGTGATATAACTCTGCTTTGCATACAAGATGATTTCATTCAGCAAAAGCACTGGATGGAGACAGGGCACAAGTGTAAGGATTTCCCCAAAGTCTTGTAGTACAAATAACAATATTCTCAGTGGAAAAGTGCAGTGCATTAGTTGGGATGTTGGACTAGGACCCGGAAGGCCTGAGTTGAAATGGATGGCCTTGAGTTAGTTTCATAGAGGTATTATAAGGATAAACTGAGGGAGGGAAGAATCTTGGGTGCCACCACGCGCTCCTTAGCTAAAGGGTGAGATAAACATGTTATAGATAAAAAAGTCGCTGAGTAAGTGCAGCTCCTTGTCCTGTAATGTTCACATGCATCAGCAGTGTAAGAGCTGAGTTATACTTCTCTTTAAAGAGGAGTCTATAATCCTAGTCAGGGCTTTTTTTCAGCAGAAACGCAGTGGAACGGAGTTTCGGAACCTCTTGAAAAGGTCACATGGCTGGTGGCCCCGGCCCCTGATCTCCAGACAGAGGGGAGATTAGATTGCGCGTAGGACAATCTAAACTCACCTCTGTCTGGAGATCGGGGGGGGGGGGGCACCAGCCATGTGACCATTTTCTCTGAGGGCAACTCACTGAGTTCCACCACCTCTTTTCCCAGAAAAAAAGCCCTGATCCTAGTCTATGCTGTTAGGGCTGGTTTACACGCAATGACTGCTTTAAATTCCTTCACCTCTCAAGTTACATTGTATGCTCAACTCACCATGCAGATGATACAGCTTTTGCCATGCCATTGTACATGTCCAAAAAGAAACGTAGGTGTTTTCCGCACAGTAATTTACAGCATTTCAGAATCTGTTCTGCTTCCCATTTTCTTCAGAGTTCTGCACGTGCAAGGGAGTCATGAGAAGCAGAAATGGTTTTGTCCATCTTTCCCGTTTTTTCCCCCCACACACATTCCACGATATTTTTTTTAAGCCACTGCCCAGTCGCTGCTGCCACATGTTATATCCATGCAGAATCAAAAACTCCTGTTCTGCTTCTTCTACCCCCTTTCCCTTTCCCCCAGGAGCTCATTGGTCTGGCCACCAGTAACCACTCCCACCCTCCTCAGCTCTCTGAACACCTTTTCCACCATTTTTATCAGTAAAGTGAGGTAAGGGTCATGGCTGCTTCTCCATTTGCTTCCTTTCTCCCAGGTATGCATGCATTCTCTCTTTTTTCAAACCCAGGAACTAGTCCTAACATTTCTGCTTATTCCCTGCTGTCTTTAAAAGTCAGGAAAGGGTTAAATGGCTGCTTTTCTCTCCCTCCAAAACAAAGCTGCAGGGAAGCTGCCCAGAGGGAATGAAGCAGCAACATTTTAATCCTTAGCTTGGCTTTAAAAAAACATAAATGAGAGTGGAACAAGCACGAAAAGTACATGTCCCCCCCCCCCAGAACTCCACCAAATTGCCTCTCCAGTGGGCACAGAATAGCCCAATACGGGGGGGGGGGGGGTTTCCAATATAGCAACGTTATCACGCATACAATTTTTTTTATATATATATATAAATGTCAACTCCAGCCCCCACAAAACATGGCTCCAAACAGACACCTCTCAACTCATTAGCAGACACCAAATTGCCTCAAGGTCATGCAGTGCAGAATGATGGGATCCAAAGCCATTTCAGCACCGATCGGTGTGAATGCTGAGCATTGCCAGCTTAAAGTGTGCCATGCGGAATGGGCCTTACTTTGAACAGTATATCGAAAGAAAGACTGCAGGAGTTGTTAAAATACTTTGGGAATATTTGTGAACGTCATCTAAGAAGCATTTTGCTGATTCCAGAAGGGAAAAAATATTTTATAGGAGGTTTATTTCAGTGATCCAAATAAAAGTCCTTTGAAAAACAGGAGAGATTTTTTCTTAATTCGGATTTCTTTTCTGGACTATCACAACCCACCTAATGATCTTTACTAGACAGGTGAACTGCTATAGAGCTGCCCTCTCACCTTTGGCTGCTTCTTGCAAGGTCTTGCTCCTGACGTGTATGCCTAGAGACCAAGGTTGCCATTCCTCCTGTGTGTCTGTACTCAGGCTGGGAGGAGCATCAAGAGAGTGGAAAGAGATCACTAAGAGGTGAAGAAAATTCCTAGCTCAGGCATGTTCAGGAATTCTGGCTCCTCCTCTTTCTGACATGTGATTGTGATGTCACGTGACTTTTCAACATATGCTCAGTAGCCATCATACTATTGTATGGAAGCTGAAACTGGGTCCCAGATCTTTAAAGCTTGAAGAAGCAATACACACTGTGAAATCTGTAAGGCTGAGATTGATGTCAGTAAACGGGACATCAAGTAAATACATAATTACAGAAAACATATCCTCCTGCATAATCCTTCCCAGGAGTATTAACACAACTTGTTCATATTCATTTGGTCAGTCTTTGTACGTTTTGAGCCCGCTTGCGGGAAGAGTGGAATATAAATTGAATAAAATTTTTAAAAATAAATTTTATGGACAGGGACCACATTGCATCTGTATTCTAAACACTGACATTAAATAAACGCTAAAGAGAAGATACGTTCTTTATGCAGCAGCAGCATCATTGTTGTTGTTTTTACAGCATAAGCAAAACATTCAAGAACCTGCCTCAAAGAGTTTGCAAATCTAAAGTTAAACATGGAGTGAAAACAGAGAGGCATTTCAGAGGGATAGTTGGGACTGGTGTAAACTAAGGGAGGAAAAGATTCCATGTTTGATTGTTGATTCTGTTTTTTAAATTCTGCTGTATATTTTTAATTACTAATATTTTGTCCACTTTCAGAAAAGCTAATCGCATAGAGACCGTGACTTCTTTCCAACAACGGGAAAACC